>NC_135862.1:28121249-28488749 GCF_031162955.1 Sander vitreus
GCAGGAAAGTTGTAGGAGTGTGTGTATGGATGAATATTATACTCTTTCCCATTAATTTCCTATGGCGGTCATTTTGACCCGTAAACAAGAAAAGTGTGACCAAGTTGAATAAATAAATCAAAATTCAAAGAAAGTAGTCACAATGAATGTTATGCGTTCAAATGCCATTTCTGATTTTGTGTGATCTGTTGAAAAATACCATATTTATGGTACAGTATTTTTACTTCTCACTGGTTCGCTCATTTGAATTGAAAATGCAATTTCCGGTGGAGTGTTCCGGAGTGGGCATGGGAAAAAAGAGGCGTGGGAGAAAGGGGTGTGTTGGGAAAAGGGGAGTGAACATCGATCCCCGGGCCAGAATGAAGCAGACACAGCCAGATGAGTACGGAGCAGCGGAGGACGCAGGAGGGCAGAGGACACTGTGAGCCAGACATATGGACCAGAGCTAAGCATGCACAGACATACGATCAACATGTTTTACAAAATTTAACTCCTGATTTGAGCTAAGTTATCCTGTCCCAAGCTATCTTTTTGTTGTTTGAGTGTGTGCTGTGTGTGTGTGTGTGTGTGTGTGTGTGTGTGTGCAGAGATGCATTGACCTTTGGGTTTAGACCATTCACGCTTATTAAAGCTACTTCCTTGGGCCTGTTGTAAGAGGAGCCCTTGCATTTTTGAACATTCCTTTTTTACAGCCCTGTCTTACACACACTCTCTGGGCTCACAGTTATATGCTCGGGACATTAATACGCATCTTCCGGTCTCCTCCCTGGTTATATCCGGTCTTAGGCACGTCCTTTTTTCTGGAATGTTCCGGAAGAATCGCGTCAGAAACATCTGGCAGATGTAAATCACATTTTTGACAGCTCGTGACCTCTTGAACCTGCAGGTCATTAATCAGGTCACCTATAGGTCACATATTTGAGTGGCATAAAGCACCGCTTATTACTCTCTCAGACTCATCCTCATTCTGTCTACAGGCCATAATGTTGGCGGTGTCCTGAGTCCCGGGAAAGCTATCTCTATTACGGCGCAGAGTGCTGTCACGGCTTGTCTGTAAGGTGTATTGGCGTCATGGTCCCAATCAAGATGTCTTCTGTGGGGATGCCATGTGGGAAATTGCTTGACAGTTTTTAACCAGTTTGTGACTCCTAGTTTTAGTACCATGAGTCTCCTTAGTTCAGGCAAAGTCGGGTTGAACTCCTGGCAAAACACCTTCAGTTCATCAGAGACCCGTTATCCGGAGTACTTTCGGGTGGGGCAAGTGGGACATTGCTTCTTTAATGTCTCTTTAAGGCCTCTTACCATGCCCTGAAAACCATCTGGGTGCCCTCGTCAGGAAATGTTGTGAAAAGAACATTTCACTGTTCCAGTTTTGTGCACTGACAACACAGGCAACTTTAGCCCAATCCATCTATTGGGATGTGATATCATGTTAAAATTGGGAATTGGATTAATTTTCAACACCTGAAGTTTTTAAGTTAATACACACAGCAGATTCAGAGTGCTGTTTTGACAATTTTGTTAAATATATCTCAGAGCAATTGTTGTATGTCTATCAGATTAAGTGTGATTGCTTAACATGCCCGGGTCTGGTTCTTACCTTACAGATGAACAGGATTATAGTCGACGAGTCTCTCTCTCTCTCTCTCTCTCTCTCTCTCTCGTTATTTTGGTTGTTGCAACAGACTTATCTTAACGAAAACCAACTAAGCAATTAAGACCCTGGATCCTGCCTTTGGCTAAGACCAGTTGGTGCAACCCACTCTAGGTTACTGCAGCTGACCTGCTGGTTTGGGATGGAAAACTAGCAACAGACAAGGTCAGAGCTATGACTTTAAAGCAACTTCAAACAATCGACAAATCCTTTGCTCCAGCAAAGAATGCAGGTTTGTCATGCACCTTAAACTTCCATAAGGCTTGTAGCAGCTACAGGAAAATGTGTCATATTCGGAATGGCTTGCAAGAGGCTTTTTGTACGTCTCAACAAGTTACATATGCCTACCAATTTTCCTAAGTCTATGTGAAAGTTAAAGGAGGTGGCTTTTACTTTAAAAACTGTTAAGGGGCGCTATTGAGCCATTTTGTTACACCCAAGCATGAAACCCATAAAAAGTTTCACCAGTCCTGATGCATGTGCAAATTTTGGTGAGTTTTTGAGCACCTTAAGCCCCTCAAAAATGTGATTCTTTGCACGTAATAATAATTAATTCAGTGTCAATAGGGTCCTTGCACCTGTTCGGTGCTTGGGCCCTAATTAAGCCTGCAAGCAGAGATAGACCGGCCCTCGCACCTCAAAATGGTGTACTGTAAATGTTGTACCACTTCCTGTGTCTAAGATAAACTGTTCATGTTATGAAAAGGGGTGTGGCTAAAGCATAGTAAGCAGGGCAAACCATCACCAATGAAAAAGGAACTCTCTAAGTGCAATGATACCTCACACAAGTGTCTACGACAAATGTTTCACTAGTTATAGAAAGGGCATAGGTGAAGTAAAGGGGGCGAGGCAAACCATAACCAACAAGAAAGGAAGCACAATGATGCCTCACACAAGAGTTTTGGGAATTTGTAGGGTACAGATTCAATCACTGGCAAATTATCAAAGATGTTTTATCAATATTAATAAAGTTATGAATATGTGTATTCATAACTCCACCAAAATGACAAACAATCAAAACGGGGCACCACCCTGGAAGTCAGGGACCAATAATCAAACTGTGAAACAGTCTCATTTAGGTGGTGTTCCCTTTAAAATACCGATCTTAATTAACTTGGTTAATTTATCTGGTATATTCTAAAGGAACAAAAGGAATTTGAGCACTGATCTGTGTTCAACCAGCAATTATTAGAACACAATACACAAAACAATCACAGACAACTGCTATTTAAAATATATTAGAATTTATTAACTTCAAAATTATCAATGGCCAATCAATAATCCTTCGATCAATTAAAACCAATATACCCTTTTTGTAGACTACAACCAAAACAAAAAACAAACCAGCATGTGATGAGACCCTCTGTGTCTCTGTGTGTGTCTGAATGTGTGTGTGTGTGTGTGTGTGTGTGAGAGAGAGAGTGCGATGAGGAGGGGGGGGGCGAAACCCGGGGGTTGCACGGTCACGACCAGATTAGCCGTTAGCTCGTTGAAGCTAGCTTGCACAAAAGCTATTTAGCCCCAAGAGGGCGGTGGTGGGCTATGTTTCAGCTCCACGTGGCTAAACTAGCCAGTTAGCTCTCCAACTAACGTGTTGCTGACAAAAAGACGCTCCGTTGCACAGTTGTTTGTACGTGTGTGTGTGTGTGTGTGTGTGTGTGTGTGTGTGTGTGTGTGAGCGGTTAGTGAAAGAAGAAAGGGGAAAGAAAGAGACACACTTAGATCTTAGTTATCTCAGTCACTCAGGTCTGGACCAACGTGAAATTAGGGCAGACTCTGAGAATTTCGTCTGAATGAGGGGACGTTTATTATAACCACTATGGTGCGCTAAACAGCTGATTCTCCAAGGAGATAACACGGCTCCGCCGGTCTACACAGACCGCGGGGTGGCATTCTCGTTGCCTCGCGGCTGTGAACAGACGGACCGACGGAGATTATTATCTCGCCGAACAGTAACTAAACTCCTCAGCAGTGGGAGAAGCACAATAGCATTTACAGTCTGAACAAGATACATATTCAACACAACCTAAACAACAATGCACCATGATCAGAGTGCATTCACAGAAAATAGATTGGACTCGACGGTCTGATCAGATTAATAAACAGACGTGCACCAGTAGCACATTATTAATTGCAAATCACATTAATTGCGTAACAAGTGGCAGCAATAGCCAGCAATAGCCTTACTGACATTAATAAAACACACTATTCCTCTGCCCAGAAAACCTTAAGCCTTCTTACTGTGTGTTCAGTCCGTTCGTGTCTGTCCATAGCTTTCCACGTTAAAACAGAAACGGTCCGTGTCGCTCGTCACCGGCCACGGAGAAACTTTCCCTTCAAAAAGGGCAGAAGGAGGGGAGCTATGTTGACTTTGAGAAGAAAACTGTTGTTTGTCCTTCTCCTGCAGATAGGAAAAACACTGGTGCATTTTTTACCTTCAAATAATAGGTAAGCAATGAATTATCCCTTGTACAATCATTGCTGCTGTTTCAATATGACATTAACCCAAATTATAGTGAAACAAAATTGAAGGAAGATAGGAAAGAAAAGTAAAGTAGTTACAGGTTAACAGGTTCACTCGAGAAAAGAATTAGGAGTTTGCCAGTGTATGTACATGTGACTGTGTGCATGTACATGCGGACCGGTGCATGTATGTTTTACTGTCAAAACAAACACTCAATACAGACTCTAGTCTGTATACATTCTATCTTCTGATGCGTAGGTTAAAAATGAGTCCTATCTCTCATTCTTACACTGCATGAAAAGATTGTCGTGGAAGTTCAGGTTTACGACTGTACACGGCAATTTACAGGCAACACCGAAAACTGCCGTGAATTGTTGGAAATTGACGTGGGCCTTGCTTGGCAGTTGTCCCCCCATGACCCTGACCGTTTTAATCAGGCTTTGCCATAAAGGTAAAATGTGCATTCCATGCAAACAACATCACAGTCTCCTAGAGCTCATCCACTGTGCATAGTGACCTTTATTTGGTCTTGTTCATCCAAGATTGTCTGGTGGAATGGAGACAGAGGCACCACTGTACAGTTTTCTAAGAGAAGTCTTTCTGCTGACACCAAAACACTGTGCTTCACATAAAGCATATCAGCTTCGTCATTGCATGACAAAGTCCCAACCATTTGTCTTCTTAAAATACTGGCAAATTCAGCACCATATTCACATGTCCGTGGCATATGAAGCTGTTGGCTCTGCTGAAATGGCCTCATAATCTGGACTTCAATTGTCCTATTGTTATTAAACTTTCCCAGTATTCCATTAAAACTCCCTGTAATTCACCTCCACACCAGTCTGTGCGCTGTTCGCGCCTTGCTGGTTAATCTGCTTTCTCTTTGTCTTTCTCTATCACTCTTCCCCTACCCCCGCCTTCACTGCTTTGATTTGAAAAATAGCGGAGGGAGACGAGTCATTCGAGAGTTAGAGCAAAAGCTCCCAAAGTATTGGAGTATTTCTGGCCAACTGGTAAAAGAGTTGTCTGTACACTCTGTCAAACTTCACTTGCTTATCACGCGAGTACAACCACGCACCTAAAAAGGAAACACACAGGAGTTCAAGGAGGAGTTTTTTTTCTTCCCTCCATGTCACCTCCGGGGCTCCGTAAAGATGCGCCCAAAGAAAAGGAAAAGACAATGTAAGTATATGATTATTAATGAAACGGCGAGCTAGTCTGTACTGTTTATTAACTCTTGAGAAGTACAACGACTGTCTATGTTAAACAGGCTACCATGCCGTAAGTTTAAATGCGAGCAGCACAGCTGTGTGCCTGCCTGCTTTCAGAGCGATTCATTATTAAGCAGAGCTAATAAGCGGGACCAGTGTAAGTTGCTTTATAAAAGTGTATTTTTTTGGTCTTGTAATTTACAGGAAGCAGTACGCCGTCTTCACAACTCGGATACAAATTGTAGGCGCTTCGAACCGGAACAAGGGTAAGATTTAAAGAATATGCTCTCATTCTGCTGTAAAAGGAAATAGATACGTTAATAGACCGATCTTAACTGTACATTTTGTTTTCACAGACTAACCTCGCCTCATAACGAGGCTGTGACCTATTTGCTCGGAGCTATGTCTGCAAGTCCAGATTTACATGATGCTGACAATGACGGCATTGTGTGTAAGTAACTTTTCCTGTTTTCTCATTCCTTGTTTAATTTTACTGTGACTTATGTTTTTTTTTTATTTATACCACTCTCATTTATTGTTTTCCAGCTGCCTGTAATTATGAGACAGTAAGCAGGAGCTTCAGGTAGAAACAACCAGATCTTGCATCGCAGGCGGAAGCTGTGAAGAGTTCAGCTCGGAGTCCAGCAAGAAGAAAGAGGGTAAGATTAGATCCATTTTGGTCAATGTGACTATTTTTCAGGTGCATTAATAGATGTGTTGTGTCCATATGCAGTGCATCGCGCAGTACTGATTGCCTTTATTGATTGTTTTTACAGCTGCTGGAAGCAAGACAGAGTGTGCTGGATGGATTGTGCATCATTTTCGCAGCCAGGTTAGCACACCGAGCTCTGTGCTACCACGATGCAGTTGACATTAGAGGCGATTCCGAAGTACAGGGCAACGCACCACAGACGTCTGCAAAACGGACCAAATTAAGACAGAACGCCGCCAGTTACCTTTTTTACCAGTTTACCGTTTGTTGTGCAGGCTGTGTTTGTTGTGTGCTAATAAAGCTCTTTTTTTGAATATTTTTTTTTTTTGAATCATGTTCCTGGCAAATTTTCATTTCCTCAATAAATTCATGTCCTTGATGGTAATATAGTGTAGTCCATAGCATAACAATGACATGACTATACAACATAATAGCATATATATATATATATGATTGGTTGGCAGTGATCTGCCAAGTTTATGGGCATTTACAGGGACGAAAATCCCACTTTTCATGCAGTGTGACTGAAAAAGATAACATGAAGTAGATTGTGTGTGAGAGAGGGGGGAGAAAAGTAGTAAACAAAACAGAATTTAGTGTGTTCTGAGACTGAATAAGTCAAGGTGTATTTGTTTTATGGCTTCTACATCACATTATGGAGCTTGCAACAGTAAAGGAGAGAATGAGGAGGTTGAAATAATGATGTAAACTGGCAAGGTTAGTTAGAAAAAAGCAAATGGAGGCAGGCCTGAAGAAAGGGTAAAGAAAGCAAGGTAGGAGTGGAGGGAGAAAGAAAGCATTACGGAAGGAAGGACTGACAGCAAAAAGAAGGGTATGAAAAAGAACAGTGCAGTAAGTAGGGTAGAAATGAGCAGATGTATTAATGTCACAGGAAGTATAGAGATTAGCAATGAAAGAAGGTGTTTAGGTGACAATTTACCATATGTTGTGCTGCTGATGTGTTGGGGATTAAAGCTTCGATCCACATGAAAGAAGCAGCCTCATTATCAAGCACCCAACATATTGGTACCTAGGCATGTGAGGCTAACAAGTTACTCTACATCCCCTATTCGCTGTCAATCATCTGTGTATTTCTTTTACTAACTACACACAGGAGAACTGATCTTACCATCTCTGTCTCTGTGCATGCAAAAGCCCAAACACACCCCTTTTAAACAAAACTTAAATGTGCAGTTGGTAGAAACAGGGCTGTAGTACTCAAGTCTGATCTTGAGTCCATTCTCAATAAAACTTTTTTTAAAGTCTGGCACTTGTCTTGGTCTCGGAAGCTTGGAGTATTGTCTTGTCTCAGCTATTGAGAACTGGTCAGGTTGTTCCTAGTCTGGATCGACAACAATTAAAGGGATACTTCACTGATTAGCATTAAGCTTTATATCAGTAGAAATGACCGTGCTTCCCTCCCTCATGTCCCCCTGAGACTAAATTTTCTGTATTGTGGTTCTGGAAAAAAGCCTCTGATGACGCAAAAATCGTCATTTAGCATCATCGAAGGCATTTTTGCCAAGAGGCAATGGAGTACAGCTACCTAGTTCCGCATGTTTTCAACCCGCCCATAAGGGGTGGGACTGTCACTACCGATGTGAGTCGAGTGTCAGCCATCTTGAAGCTACGCTAAACAGGCTCTCTCTTTTCAGCAGCAAACTTTTACAACAATTATGTGCATTCAAACTACCGCACATGTGTACCACCGGGATACATTGGTACAGATTGGAGAATATGCAGGAAACTTTATTACAGACGGAATACTCAACACACTACACAAGCTTCGCCTGCTACGGAGACCAGCACCTCAGCCTGCGGTGTCGCTCGATGCTGGTAGCCGGGTAAGGGGACATCGAAAGCGGAAACGTGGACCGAGGGCAGGAGTTCAAGCTAGGTGGAAAGCTAATGCTAGCCGGCCACCTGTCCCATCCATCCTGCTTGCATGTGTCCGCTCATTAGACAACAAACTGGACTACATCCAACTTCAACGAAACGCCCAACGCGAGTTCAGAGACTGCTGTGTTTTTGTTCTTATGGAAACATGACTGAACAACAGTGTATTGGACTCCACTTAAAAGCTACCAGGCCTGCTAGCCTTCAGAGCAGATGCTGCTTTGTCAGGTAAGACTCGTGGAGGTGGGCTGTGTTAACACGGACACGGACTGGTGCAGAAATGGGGTGCTTTTATCCAACTACCTCTAACCGCTGGTGGAGTTTGTGACTGTTAAATGCCAACCATTCTACATTACATGCAAATTCACGGCTGTGTTTATACTCGGTGTTTACATCACACCAAGCGCTAATGCTTTAGCTTTGCTTTACCAATGCGTTAGCTGAACTTTACGGAGCCTATAATGTGTGTGCACTAAATGTTTCGTATGTCGTTTTTATATAATGTCGTTTTTATATATTTTAAATGTGTAACACCACTTGAGCCACCGTGAAACGTTTCGTTGACTCGACTGCCTCTGTCTATGTCTGTAACCGGTAGGCGTGGCTTGGGAGTGGACTCGTAGGGAAGCGAAGCAAGTGCATTCTGGGAGTTGTTGTCTTTCATCCACATGAGCCAAAAATACATTTTCTGGCTTTTCTTGTTCTAGAAGGCACCAACTTCTAAAAAATGTTCACATTTCTACTACATAAATGGCCCAATTTAATACATATTCATCTTTCCAGCGGTGAAATATCCCTTTAATTTCCAGGATAATCACCGGAACATCCGGCAGCATGATGCTGCTGTCTAACTCCGTTGTCTTTCGGAAACAACAACAAAGTTCGAGTTAGCAAGCTACATGCTGAAAATGGCAAGTATGGAGGAACATTTGGAGCCACTGTTTTTGCGACTGGAGATTTGCGATGATTTGTGAAAATAGGTTTGGTAATGACAGACTAGGTTGTTCCTGGCTGCTGATTCTGGATCAGTTGTACAGAATGTTGCCTGATTTTACAAACATGATGCGTGACAAAAAATATCCCTCCGACTTTCTTCTCTGGCATTGTGCCAATTTTGCAAGCAACAGTGGCTGTGAGCTCTGCACCTGCCGCCACTTCAATAGAGTCCGCTAACACCACTTACAGCAAGTCACTAGCTACCTAAGCTAACGTTAATTGGCAAAATGGCTGTGAATTCCACTATAATTCACAAACCACAAAGAATTTGTGAGCGGTTTGTTGAAAAAGAAGCACAAAGCCAAATGTAAATTTTGCAGCATGTAAAACAATCGGAACGCTCTTTCTCTTCCTGTGATTTGCTAGTCTCCCATCACAATATGCTGAAAGGTTAATATGGAATTGTTGCCCAATGACGCAAAAATAAACTGCCTAACAACTCTTTCCTCTCCACTCTAATGAGATAAAATAAAAAAGAATAGTTACCTAGCTAGCATTTTTAGAAACTTAGTGATTCTCATCTGGATTCTGACACTGGACTATAAGAGGACATACATGTAGATATAAATCAAGTTAATCAATCAGAATCTGTAAAAGTTGGGGAGACAAATATATATATAGTTTCAAAAAATGAGAGGGATATGACACCCCACGTCCCGAGTGGAAATTATGCCCAGTGTCCTTTGGATATTACAAGAAAATTCAGATTTAGGTTTACACTTTTGTCAAGCAGGATTGTAGTCACTTTACTATCACTAGCATCCTTTCAAAAATGCAGTGTCCTTTGTTCTCTTATTCTTTTCCAGTTTCTCTTTTCAGTTAGGCAAATCCCCTTACCCACTTCTCTCCAAAAAAACTAATGAAAACCATGACAGAGAACTAAGTAAAATGACCAAACAAAATAAAATGAAGTAAGACATTGCCAAGGACATGACAGGCCCCACGGTGCCAGCCAACCTAACAAACTATCTCACTACAGCTTCTATCTCCTCCATTGATTTGCTGACAGGTGATCTTTAGCCCCGAGAAAAAAACGATCCATTCTGGACAACATTTTCTGTCAGCACCATTGGCAAGAGTTATTACAACCACAATTCTATTAATCTTATTCATCACTCATACGTCACTGGTTTATCCATTTGGCTCTGCTATCACATTATCTTAACAGTGACGGTGAAACCAAATATCCTCAATGCATCTGAGCGTTGAGCTTAAATTGTCTACTACAAAGTAGAGCTGTCAATCTGCCTCTATTTTTTTTTATTTTTTATGTTTGAATAATATTCATATATTGAATGCTCAAATGCAGCCTGTCTATGTAATACACTACTCAGGCTTATGCATTATCAGCGCCACTATAAGCATGTGGTTGTTGTTACACATTCTGTCCACTAAAGGGACTTCCAACATTAGAACAGAAAACTCTGTAATGAAACATTATCTAACAAGTGTATTGAAGCAGCTCTGTTGTAGAGGCTAACGGTTACTTTCAGCATTTGATTAGTATGTTTTTTTTACTATTCAAATTATATTTGACTTTTGGAATTTGTTCCAACAGCCCTACTAAGTGAAGTGAAGTGTTAGTCTTTTAACATCAAATGAAAGAAAGACAAGAGGCATGAGAAATGTCTTCATACTGTCTAACACCAGAATGTAATTGAGTTGTAAACCCCACCAACAACCTGCTGTAAAATCCTATTTGGATTACATATTAATCCATCTGAAGAATAAATATAAACTTAGCACAAAAAGTAAGGACATTTGTGTTTGGTAGATTATTTCTCTGTGGTAACAATGCATTTTGTCAATAAATCTTATAACTTTGGAAAGCCTGTTTAGTTACCTTTCAAATAGTGCCCCATTTGTAAGGAACAGGCATCCCATTCTTCAACCAGCATTTGTCGCAAGTCAGCCAACATGGTTGTGTTGGTCACTCTAGCACGAACAGCATGCCCAAGCTGATCCCACAAGTTCAATGGGGTTGAGGTCAGGACTGCTGGTTGAAGAATGGGATGCCATCCCACAGCAGTGTGTGACCAGGCTGGTGACCAGCATGAGGAGGAGGTGCCAGGCTGTTGTGGCTGTGTATGGTTCTTCCACACGCTACTGAGGCTCCTGTTTGTGAAATCAATAAATTGTTAATTAATTGTTTTAATAAATTTCAATCATCCAATCCACCAAACACCAAAACAAGTAAATGGCAGAATAAGCTGTTTGGCATTGGCAGAGAAGATTTGGCAAATGTTTCATGGGCGCAACCCACATACTCAGCGCTGCTGCTCATCCCACAAATGCATGTTCCTTACAAATGGGGCACCATTTGAAAGGGAACTAAATAGGCTTTCCAACGGTATAAGATTTATTGCCAAAAAGCATTGTTACCACAGAGAAATAATCTACCAAACACAAATTTCCTTAATTTTTGTGCTACGTTTATTTGTCCCTGGTAGTCTTAGGATTCTGCACTGAACTGTTGGAAGCTCCATATGGCAGTAAGACAAAACTGGTAACTTACAAGTTTGAATGTCAGTACTCAATCCCTGGGTGTTGATGTCCATAAACTGCACGTTAATGTTTACCAACCTAGATGATGTGTGCTGCTATATACTAAAGTGGATGAAGGAGAGAAAAATCTCATATCAGTCAGTCCAGCTGACTTTGTTACTGATGTTTACAACAGTTTGCATTTTAATTTTTAAGTTTGGATTTGGCTCTGGTCAGAAAGGTCATTCAAGGGAATTCAATTTGGGCGAACAGAGCATGTTCCTATCAATTTAAAAGAAAAAGAGTCTACAACCATGCTAGCTAGTCAGTGAGGCTGTACTTTGGCACACCTTTGAGCTAAATGCTAACATCAGCATGCTAAACACAAAGTACAGCTAAATCTGATCTGTCATTAGTTTTGCAAGTATTTGGTCATAACCAAAGTATTGGACAATTTAAAATTTTGACCTGATGATGGTGCTAGATGAAATGTTCAAAGGTATCACCAAAGTTAATAGAATCCTATCCTTATCCTGGGGGGGACATGGCTGTCTAAAACAAATTGTATGCTGTTTCCAATCCCTTGGTTGACAGAAGTTGTTGAGCCATTTCCCTAAAACCACAAATGTCAACCTCGTGGTGGTGCTAGAGGAAACGTCAAATGAACAAAAAGTAATTAGCATTTAATGTACACAATCATGTGCCGATTAATTTAGTGGATGTTAGAGATGAAAACTCTGACCTGATGGTGTTGCTAGAGTAAAGGTCACAGGATCACCCGAGGATTCCCCCTCTAAGGGCCATGAACATTGTAGATTTTAGATTTTAGTACTCAATGTATTGATTCTGGGGGAGCCCATTATTCTGTGTGTGAGTTTGTCAGATGAGGGTCTTCTGACAATCAACTGAGCGTAACATCAAAAGGGTTATTGTCTTGAGGAAAGGCGGAGGTACATTAACATGTCATCTGGTCATAGGAAGGGCTCAGGTACTGTATGTCGTAATTGCCTGACTGAAACAACTTTGTCATGAGGTCAACAACTGTGTACTTTTGTTTACTTGATGATACTGTATAATAAGCAAGGCACTCTGAAGGAACTTCAATGAACACCAGTCCAGGTCTCCTCTCAATGCTGCATTAGGTAAAGATTTGACTTAACATCGATTAATTTATCCGACAAGCTGTACTAACTTTCATACATGTTGAGATATTTCAATTTGGACTAAAGTGATAAACAAACCAACTGAACAGTTGATGCTCCATCCCTTGAGCATCAAAACGTTCTGTCTTAAACTACTGCATTTTTAGTAAACTAACTTTTTAAAAGCTTGATATAATGCATAGCTAACTGCGGTTTCTTTCTTAGCAAATAACACATGTATGTTTATTCCTAATGGTATCTTAACCCCTTAGCTTTTTCATCAAAGGAGTAACCAAATGTACTGTAATTGCAAAGAAACTAAATTGATGTTTGCATTTTTACACTGCTACACTGATCACATACATTTTTTTATTTGACATTTGTTTATTAAAACTGCTGCTTAGTTTTAAGTCAAAACTCTTCAGAGACAAACTGCATTGATGGACAATTTACAGTTTGAATAGAGGCTAAATATTGCAATTCTTTCGAAAGAAATAAAAATGTTCTACTTTACAGAGAAGCTTGGGGAGAGTGCATCCTGTGGACATCACTGTCAACCTATTAACACACCTACACATTTGCTGGATTTAACATGGTGTCATTTGAAGGGAGGAATTAAATGAAAACAGTGATATTTTCCTGCTTCTAATTAATCATAATGATCATGAGATGTTTGTGTCCTCAGTCTTTAACTCATAAGGTCACTCAATAATAAGGTAAATTGTCGAACGGCATTTCCTCTATTAAGTTTTTAATTTCACACAAAAACTAAAACATTAAAATGGTGTTTTAAATGTGCTTGGCTCGAGAGGCCGCTATGTGGGGCTAGCCCCTCGCTCACAATGTCAAGTCCCCTGAGTGTGGGAAAAAGACAAATACGCATCCTTTGGCAATGAAAGCAGATGAACCAAATTAGATAGAAGTGGGGCTGATTACATGTACATAAGCACTGTTGTCCTCATTGGCTTGTACTAGCACAACCAGACACATTGAGTATTATAATCGCCAAACCCAACACCCAAGAGCGTATCCTTTTGTTTGCACCAATGAGCCATTAACAGCCATTATCAGTCTCAATTTCTATAGCGCTGCATTTTTATCTCTATAGCAGCAAGGAATCACATATACACAGCCCCTACAAACCATACAAAGCCAGGTAGCCTATCTAACAGCTTGAACCCACATATAACTGGTGTACTCTTAACAGTGTAAAATGTGCTATTTTGCTATCTTTTTTTCAGAAAAAAATATTTCCACACGGCAAACCGAGGCATTGTTTGCAAAGTAATTTGCATTGTGTGATGTTCAGTTCAGTACACACAAAGTCTCAAAGGTATTGTGAGCAACTACCGCAAAAAAATCTATTTCATTAATAAACACAGTTGGTTGGTGCTCTTTTGAGTTGTAAGCAGTCTATAACCTGCAACATTAAACATAAAAGGCATGAAACAAATGAATGCATTGTAATCAATTTCAGCGTTTTAATTTAGGCAAGTATTATTATTATTATTATTATTATAACCTTTATTTAAAATCTCAGAAATCATTGAGGTCTCCCTCATTTTCAACGATTCCAAGATAAGGAAATGTGCTGAGCGAGATTGGTAAGGTCCTGTGATCCAGTTCAGCATAGATGTTATTTGGTGGTGACAGTCCAACGAGAGATTTATGAATTTTATAAAATTAGTTCATTAGGATAAACCCCTTGAGATGTATCATCTCGTTTTCGAGGGGGTCCCATCATATAACACATCATTACATAACAACAGAGAAGTTAAATAAAAAATAAATAAAACTAGAACTGCAAGCAGTTATGACGGGGCCCAAGCCTCCGATGCCAGTCGCCCCCGACGCCCCGGGGAGCACGTGAAAGCTGAACCCGAAGCCGGGCGGTGGGGAGGCAAACGTCGGTAAATATCGAAAGGTGTGAGCCGCGACGTCTGTGGTACGTTGCCGTTGCAAATGTAGCGATCAACAGTTCATCTCCATGCATAACAATTCTCTACAATAAACAAACTTCTTAACCCCCTTGACCACAGGGGACAGCATAGAGAAATGAGAGAGTGACTGAGAGGGTGGAGGGGGGGAGGCAGGTGTGGTGGTTGAAGGAGCAGGGGAGGTGGTCAAGTTGTTGCAAGTCATAGGCGCCGATTTATGTTTTCCTCCATGGGTGCTCACAGGCGCACGCCCTTTAAGTAGTCAAAAATTCTTTGCATTTCAGCCAAAACTCGTCTACGTCTTCGCCCAATTTGGTACAGAGCCTCAGAGCAGCATGCCGAACACAAGTTTTGTGTTGATTGCATTTACTGTGGCAGAGCTATTGCAATTGCAAATTTCCCATTAAAATGCATTGTTATTGGCCAAAACAAATAAACGTTGCTTATAGCGCCCCCTTAAGGCCAAATTTGGTACAGAGCATCATAGTGAGATGTTGAACAATGATCTCAAGTTCTTTGCTGATAACATTTAATTTGGCCGAGATATGATATGATACGTGTGTGGTTGTGTGGTAGCTACCTATGAAAATGCGTATACTTTAACGTAGCAAAATTCCTTGAGTAAAAAAGCACTAGGTTTCGTGTTGATCCATCGCACGGCCTAGGACGAGTTTAAAAAAGTTGGTTTTGCGCATTGCGCGATATTGCGAAAAAGATTTTAAGCAGAAATGGACGTAGCCTATATCATTTGATTCAGCCTGATTCAAGGAAGACGTTGATGTAAGGTTTTCTAATGTGCGATGTATAATGTGGGAGTTAAAGGCAAAAAAACATTATAGCGCCACCTAGTGGTCCAAATGTATAATTTTTGGTAGGTGTGGTCCATGACCCATTGTCCATCTACCCTGTAAATTTAAAGTTGTTCACATTAGTGTAAGTGGTGAATCTAGACTTGGGTCCCATAGGCCACGCCCACTTTTACTCCTCAGTACCCCACTCTAGGGTTGGCCTCAGGAGTGGCCCTAGATGGTACCCAGCAAATTTTAAAAAAATCGGATGAGCCGTTAATGACATATAAACGTTTTGTTCTTGTTGCGCCCCCTAGTGACCAATTTTCATAAAACACGTGGGGAACCTTCTTGCAAATAAGAATCTAAAGTTTGGCGTTGATTGCATTTATTTTGGTTGAGATATGGTAAAGTTGGTGTTTTCATAGTTAGCTACACACATTTGTTTGTGATTAATATGTGCAATTTTATCCTATCAAAATTCTTTTCATTAACTTTTTGTCAGGTTGGTCCAAGTTTCATGCAGATCGGTCACACATTCTAGGAGATCGAAAAAGTAGATTTTTGATAAATCGCGATTTTTTTCACGCATAAAAGTCTAAGCGGAAATGGGCGTGGCCTATATCACATGATTCAGTTGGATCCAGGGAACGCGTGGATGTATGGTTTTTGAATGTCCGGTGTGGGAGTTATAGGGCCAAACGCGTTTCTTCTGCTATAGCGCCACCTAGTGGTGGAAGTGGGTCAATTGTTGCGCCTGAGGTCCTTGCGGACCAGTCCTGCAAATGGCAACCCCCCACCATGTACGGTTTAGTCTGTAGTCGGAGTTTTAGGCAGAGAATAATAATAATATTAATCCTTGGCCTGACAAAAAGTTAATAAAAAGAACTTTGATAGGATAAAAATTGTGCATATTACGCACAAGCAAATGTGTGTAGCAAACTATGAAAACACCAACTTTGCCATATCTCGGGCAAAATAAATGCTATCAATGCCAAACTTTAGATTCCTGTTTGCCATGACCCTCTGAAGGTCCCCCATGCGTTTTACGAAAATTGGTCACTAGGGGGCGCTACAAGTACAAAAGGTTTATATCTCATGAACGGCTCATCCAATTTTTACAAAATTTGATGAGTACCATCTAGGGCCACTCCTGAGGCCAATCCTCGAGTAGGGTACTGAGGGGTCAAAGTGGGCGTGGCCTATGGGACCCAAGTCTAGATTCACCACTTACACTAATGTGAACAACTTTAAATTTACAGGGTAGATAGACAATGGGTCATGGACCACACCTACCAAAAATTACACATGTGGACCACTAGGTGGCGCTATAATGTTTTTTTGCCTTTAACTCCCACACTACACATCACACAATCCTTACATCCACGTCTTCCTTGAATCAAGCTGACTCACATGATATAGGCCACGCTCATTTCTGCTCAAAAGTTTTTTCGCAATATTGGGCAATGCGCAAAACCAACTTTTTCGAACTCGTCCTAGGCCGTGGGAGCGATCTGCAGGAAACCTGGTAAATAGCATCTCCAGATGGGCCTGACCAAAAGTTACATAAAGAATTTTGCTACGTTAAAGTATGCACATTTGACGACCAAACAAATTTCCCTAGGTAGCTACCACACACATATCATATCATATCTTGGCCAAATTAAATGTTATCAGCAAAGAACTTGAGATCCTTGTTCAACATCCCACTGTGATGCTCTGTACCAAATTTGGCGAAGATCGGCCTTTAGGGGGCGCTATAAGCAACGTTTATTAGTTTTGGCCAATAACTCAATGCATTTAAATGGGAAATTTGCAATTGCAATATCTCTGCCACAGTAAATGCAATCAACATGAAACTTGTGATGCTTGTTCAGCATGTCGCTCAAGGCTCTGTACCAAATTTGGCAAAGAAGTATTCTGAATACATAACGCCGGTACATGTATTCTGTTACTTCCCAACACTGATTACAACCACCAAATGGCCAAGATAGCCAATAATAAGTAAATAAGTAAAATGTAGAGGGATTGGATTTCTAACTACAGTCAAATATGAACACACAGGTAGAGACAGTAGGCATAAGGATTGACTGCATCATTAATAACAATGGCAGTTAATCTTAAAGTGAGCAGACAGGGCATTTTTAAACAAACCAAGTAGCAAAATTGATCTTATTTCAACAGATACATTATTCCAATCTGCTGGAGCCTTAAACTTAAAAGCTCTTTTGCCAATTTTTTTTTTTTTAACTCTCGGGACAGAGAAGTGGAGTTGAGTAGAGTGCCGAACTTCGTAGTTTGAGGTATAAGGTACAAGATACTGTTTTAATTAAGGAGGATAATTTAAATAAATACATTTAAATATAAGTTGAAGCCAGTGAGTGTGTCTTCTACTAATTAGAGATGGCCATTGTGTGTATGGTGTATTATACATTATACTGTGATGAGTGAGATAAGGACATCCAAGAACAAATCTGCAAAGTCTGTTTTATACTGTGTTAAGTGGAACAAGGTCTGATTTAAATGCATTTTGATATACAACATCACAATAGTCAAGAATTGGAAGTATAAGTTGAGAGGTTTGAGGTTGAGAGGTTTTATACTAACACTGCTACTCCATCTCTCAGGTGTGCAGAGCGTCTTTCAGTTCAACAGTCAACACACAACTGGCCATCTGATCACATACATTCACACCAACCTTCATTTAGAAACAGTGTTTTGTTCAAATGAGTCAAATAAATAAAATTCCTGATATCATTATAGAGGCGAAGTCCCTCCCCTTCCGGTCGACCACCATGGGACCCTTATATTTAAAAAAAAATATGTACGGTTTTGAATGGGGAGAAACAAATAATTGTTTGATCTGTTTGAATTGAGCCATGAATTACACGTTTGTCAATTCAAAAGATAATTTTGCAACTCAAGAAATTCTCAGTTTATTGTAAAACTAACGTGACGTCTCACTGAAGCCACACTGTCTGTGTTTTGTACCGGAATGTAACGTTACTCACATGAGCAATATGTTTTGCTTGTTCTTTCGCTTCTCGGCTGATAAAAAGGCGCTGGATAAAACACATCAGGTAAAGTACGGTTACATGTGTTGTGGAACATAGCTAAGCTGACTGGCGAGCAATCCGAGCAGCAAGCAATGTGACGTATATTGTGCGAGACAAGATATGTAGTTCACTGAGCGGTTTCACAGAAAACTACAGTAAGTGGTATTACGACAAACCCACACCAACTGTGACTTTCTCCACTTGCAAAATGATTTGTTAAATTGACAAACATATATGTAATTCATGGCTCAGTATCAACAGTATTCAACAGTCTCTCCCCATTCACTACCATACATATATACACACAAATAAAGTCCCATTGGGTCTACCGGAAGGGGAGGGACTTTGCCTCTCTAAAGTGCACACACAGGACTCCCGTGATGGCACAGAACTTTTATAGTCTGACAAGAAGTGTTATTCACTCTCATTTCTGATAATTCACACATATGAAAGGATGAATACTGTGGGCCTGAATACCTGTGTGATTATAAGTGCATGTGAGTGAATACTCATGTGCAAATGAGTTTCTATGTCCCATTCATTGTCTCGATGCACTGTGTGCAAATGTGTCAATTTGTCGCATTTGCGGAGAGGTGGAGGAAAGTACCAACGTAAATCGGCACTTCTCCTGGTGACAGAGGGACGCTGTCTTTTCACACTGTCTTATTTCAAAACTTACCACGCACTTCAGCTGTTTCTCAAACAGCTTTGAACATTTTTGAGAAAAAAAAAGTTGAGACATTCTACACTTGCACAAATGTGTCTTCACCTCAATTTATGCTACCTAGACTGGTCAAACGTCTGTTCCCATGCACTTGCATCTTTCCATTAACTGCATACGCAATTGTGCTGCATATAAAAATCCAAATTTTGTCATAATGACAAGGTAATAAAATATCAGAGATTAAGTCATTAATTGTACTAGAAAACTGAAGTGCAGAGTACAAATCTTTCAGACTAGGGGGAATGTGTCTTGGCTGTCACTCTGCTTTATGTGTCTATTATGTCTACCTGCTAAAACTCTCAGCCAATTAGAGTTAGTTTCGAGACGCTGTCCGCCTGTCAGCCGCCAAAAGCTTTCCAAAAATCCCGCAGGACCGTGTATTTCTGATTGGTGTGCATGTACCATTGTCATCTGCTTTTCCCTGACTTAACTACCTATTTCGAAGAGAGAACTTAAGATAGCACTACATAATACCACTCCCACATGTGCACAAATCACAAAGATACACACAGAGGAAAAGACACACACTCAGATGCACACAAGAAGCCAGTGAGCTGTCTCTCATTTCCTACCCACCTCTTACTCTAGGAGACAAGTAAAGTAAAGTCCAAATATAGTGTGGTTGACAGCACCCTTCATTGCAACCTGCTATATGACCAGCTTGACAAACACTGTTGGATTACTTGGAGGCCCAATGAAGTATATGCACAGCACAGACATGCATGGGTGTGAAAGGCATTGAATGTACAAATATAAAATGTGTGAACTATATAAATAAACAAGCAAAGCCTCGTCTTCAATAAAGCAGCATAATTGGGGTTAAAAAGGTAATATATTCAAATTGTTTTGTTTTTTATAGGAGATGATTTGTATCTGATTAATAAGAAGATGCCTTGAGGCAGGGAGAAGTGCGAGGCACCAGGTGCGTGTAAGGCAGCAGCATCAATTGCTAAAGACACCTCCAATTAACAGATATGAAGATGGGAGATGTTCTATGATGACTAACAAAGACATTGGACGGGCCCTCGCACTTCTGCATGCGTTGGGGTTAGTGGCGGACGCCGCTCCTTGCGACCATGTTTTTGCGCGGCACTCAGACACTGCAAATCGTCACCAATAAAAAGGGAACTCCCTGCTGAGTTCAATGATACATCACACAAGACTCTACGTCATACAGTTCATTAGCTGTGAAAGGGGGCGTGGCCAACGCATAGGGGTCGAGGCAAACCTTTAAAAAAGGAAGTCTCTGCTGAGTTCATTGTTACCTCACATAAGACTCTACCTTAAACGGGTCACCAGTTATGAAAGGGGGCATGGCTTAAGCATAGGGGGCGGGCAAAACCATTACCAATGAATAAGGAACTCTCTGCTGAGTTCAATGATACCTCACACAAGGGTGTACATCAAACGGGTCATAAGTTATAAAAGGGGGCGTGGCTAAGCATAGGGGGCGGGTCAAACCATCACCAATCAAAAATAAACTCTCTGCTGAGTTCAATGATACCTCACACAAAACTCTACCTTAAATGGGTCACCAGTTATGAAAGGGGGCATGGTTTAAGCATAGGGGGCGGACAAACCATCACCAATGAAGAAGGAACTCTCTGCTGAATTCAATGATACCTCACACAAGGGTCTACCTTAAATGGTTCAAATGTTGTGAAGGGGGCCTGGCCTGAGTAAGTGGGCGTGGTTAAAGTATAGGGCGCAGCTCAGTATCACATGTAGACCACACATTATAAGTTTCATGTAAATCGGATGTTTGTCATATAAGGCTGATTCCCTGTTGCCGGGGGGGGCGCTATGACCAAAAGTAAATTTTGGCCTAAAAATGTCGTCAGGCCTGGACTCTTACACTAAAGTTACAACAACTTCTTCGTTCATCGATAAATGTTAAAAATGGCCGCCACGCCACGCTCACACCGTTGGACGAAAAAGTTTAGCTTTTAATACGTTTTCATTCTTAAGGTCTTTAGATGACACAGACCGAATTTAAAGTCGATTTGATGAAATCTCTAGGAGGAGTTCATTAGTATAGCACCTTGACTTTTAGGCCTACTTCCTGTTGCCACTAGGGGGTGCTATGACTTTGAGTAAATTTGGGCCTTTATATGTCCTCAGGGTTGGACACTTATGAATCCTGAAAAGTTTCGAGCCAATTGGACAATGTACACTCAAGTTACACCCACTTCCTGTTTCGATGGCGAAACGCACAAAATGGCCGCCCCGCCACGGCCACGCCCTGTGACGAAAAGTTTTTCTTTTAATAACTTTTCATCTTTAACGTCTTCAGATGGCACAGACCAAATTTGAAGTTGATCAGATGAAATTTCTAGGAGGAGTTTGTTAAAGTACGACATGTGGAAATGGCCAAAATCGCACTAATTTCGAACATTCAATTCAAAATGGCGGACTTCCTGTTGGGTTTAGGGTATGGCTCCAATGACGTTTTTTGTACGTCTTTACATGCTACATATGTGTACCACTTTTCGTTAGTCTACGTTAAACGTACTGCAGGGGCTCAATTTTTTATGTTTCGTAGGGGGCGTCTATGCCCGAAACCATTAAAATACGTACATTTTCACCAGACTTGATGCGATGAGTTTTTGAATATCTTAAGCCCCTCAAAAAGGCAATTCATTGCGCAAAAGAAAGAATAATAATAATTCCTTCAATTTCAATAGGGCCTGAGTGCCGACAGCGGTGAAGGCCCTATTTGAAACTGAATAATAATTCTTTCAGTTTCAATAGGGCCTTCGTCGCTGTCGGCGCTCGGGCCCTAATGATTCCCCATGTTTCCATCAAGAAAGCGCTGTTAGAATCAGTGTCATTTTGTATGAAGGCTTGACAAGCTGCCTATCACCTCATGTTTCCCAAAAGGACAATGTGATGTGACACAGATGCTGCGTACTCACAACAAATAACTGTTCACCTGTAAATGTGTTAAAATTGCATTGTATCACTGCCATAGGACATATACCCCACTTAAAAATGTGCAAGGAAATGCCTTTATAACAACATAGTTTTGTGACAGAACTTTCACTTCAGCTATTTGTTTTCGCGGCTATGGGGTCGGAATTTGTGACAGCAAATCGAACAAACGCTGCAGAACATGTAGAAAGAGTCTTTTTTCATTACATATTGAGTGTGTGCTCTAGCTAGCGAGCCAGAGAGTGTGGCATTTGATGCACTCAGAGCAGATAGGTGTTTGTGATCTGAGCAGAGAGGAAATTGCTCAGCCCTTGAGGCAAAACTAAATCTTAGTTACCTAGCTCCTTATGGAGCGCGGTACGTAGTGGAGACTATCCTTCCCGAAAAAATCCTACATAAATCATTTGTTCAAGCAGCAATTACGACACATTTACGTTAACAGTGGTGGCGCCCTCTGGTTGGCGTATTCATTATGATGGGAGCAAAGTATTAGAGTGCCAAGGTCTTCAGTAGGAGGTTGGTTCAAACAAACAGGACTTTCAACAACAGGACTTTCGAACACAGGACTTTCACCCAGGTGACGGGGTTCATGTCCGGTTTGAAAACAAGTTGTTTTTGTACTTTATGGAACAAGCTATTTCACGTATTTCACAATCTTTTCCTAAACTTAACTTAGTAGGTTTTGTGCCTAAACATAACTAAACTGTGACTTTTTCACAACGATAATGACTTGTTTAAAACTGTTACTTTATCTGGTTTAGATATAAGGATGGAAAACGCTCCTGAATTTGCTCTGTTTTATTGCTATTTCTTTAAACCAATCACAATCGTCTTGGGCGGCACTAAGCGCCGGACTCAATGACAGTGCCTCTGCAAAATAGCCTTGGGAAGGAACTTGTTTTGGTGGAACATGTGTACGTTCAAAAGTTGTTTTAGTCATGCAACAGAAAACTCAGATTCGATAGCTAGTCTAGCTAGCGGTCTCGACTTACCCTGCAGATATTTGAGGAGCATTTAACCATAGTCCTCACAAATCGACCAGAATTTAGAATGCCAACACAGAGAAAGTGGAAGGTGAAAGAAATCCGGCCAAAAAACAGGGACATCCGGCAGAACTTCTGGTAGCACCTGAACAATCCCGGAAATGAAACGTTGTCGATGTAGACTACCGTGTAATCAACCTTTCAGTCTGTGTACTTAATTTTTTTAAACCGCTTTTTCTTTCTTTTTTTCAAGCTGTTTGACGTTTTCATTATAATTAGAATTTTTACTGATGCTTTTGTCATTGCACTATTTCTTTGGTGCAGTATCACTGAAAATGTCCCCACTGTGGGACTAATTAAGGATCTTATCTTTTTTTAAAATTTAAATATGTTTGTATATTTTAGAACTCTCAACTGCCATGCTGACCAAGATATATTTAACAGGGAAATGTGGAAAGCTGCCACAGATCATCTGTGGTAAGTTTATAAAATGTTAATTGAAAATTGGAGCAGAACGAAGAGACAGGGGGCAGCGTAAAATGCCACATTTGATACCAACAGTAAATACTTCTTAAATAAATGTGATTACCATTAAACCTTGATATTAGTATCCCTATTAGAGAGAAAGTATTAACATATTTTATTGATGTTGATGTATAACATGCTGTTTAAAGCTTTAAAAAAGAAAGTGATCTAAATACATATTGACAGAATGCTTAGCTTAAAGGGGTGATAGAATGATTATATAGGGTATTTCACACTGTTCCTTAAGGTCTCCTAATAGAGTATGTAACATTGGTTGGGCTGAAAATTGCCCGAATGCTATTTTATGGGCCCTTAACTACCCTGTGAATATGGCCCTATTTGTTACAAGAGCTTTTCTTCCAAATATATATATAACGAATATTTAGACAAGCTGCGCGCTGATTGGTTTCTCACATTTCAGACACTGCAATGTTTCGTTACTAAATTCACTTCTGAGACTTTTTTATGCGAGCAATCAACTATATAAAGCTCAAATATAGGCCGTTTTACGAAAATTTACAGCTAATTGCAAATTTGGTAAGAGGTGTCGGATTTCAGGAGGTCCACACAGTCTGACAGTTACTGGACAACCGGGGCTCGGGGCTCCGCGGAGCTGGCCGGCTGCCGGCATAACTATAGTATATTTACAGTTTGAATTTCGTCACGGCACTTAAATAACAGCTACCCTAAGGTCTTACAAAGCTAATGCTTGTGTCCGATTTCAATTTAATGCATTTTTGTGAATTTCAGTGGTTAGCTGCTGGTGTCCCTTCAATGCTATGGGTAAAGATCGCGGCTAGCTGCAGGCCCTGGAGCTCCATCAGGGCCTCAGCATTTGGTAGTCCAGTAACCCAGAAACGGTGACTTTGCGCGGGTATGGAGCGCCGCGGGCTTCCGGTCGTGACGGAGATCCATCTAGCTCAAAGCGAGCCAGGGTCTATGAAGGAGGACACGCCGGGCGGCGAGGCAGCACCGGCCGCTGTCACGTTAGCCTGCTGAGCTCCTGCTGAACTGCAACACACAGTCGGACAAAATTTGCAATTAGCCATCAATTTTCGTAAAACGGCCCATATTTGACCTCTACATAGTTCATTTCTCGCATAAAAAAGTCTCAGAAGTCAATTTAGTAATTAAATAACGGACCTCTGGAGATCTGCGTGATATAGCTAGATTCAGAAGACTAAGCTGACCTCAGGTCAGTGGTGTAGCCTATGCAAATGTTGGGGTGTGACAAAGACTAGGAGTTGAGGAGTTGACGTCAACTTTTAGCTTTGTTGAGATTCACCCGTTTTCAGCAGCAGTTTCAAATTGTGAGATTTGCAGAGTAAAGGGGTGTCAATGGGATTTTGAGGTTCTATGTATGTCCTATTTACCCTCCAAACTGTTGTTTTTCAACTATGACAAGGTAAAATCGGTTTTGCATTCTATCACCCCTTTAAACAGCCCACCTGTTGTGGATCTTGAACATCATTCAAAGTGAAACTCTGATCATAGAGTACATATATCCAAACCATAATTTGGCTAGCACAAGTCATGTGGTCTAAGAATATGATTAAACAGATACTACAAAGTGACAGTTGGTAACCATGTAAATATAAAATGAACTGTTGTGTAAGTAAGTGTAAGAAAACCTGGTTAACTTATCCAAAGTTCACGAATGCGTATAAAAGTGTTGTATAGTTTCTATTTTAGTTTATGTACCCCTTACCTATTTATTTCTTTTGTACTGCTGCAACAACCAAATTTCAATTTTCTTTGAGTTACCATGTGGTAACTGCACAGGCAGCAGCTCCCCCTACTGACCAAATGGCCCTAATGCTCCAATACTGTATATTGAAAGGCTGTCACTTGAAGCTTCTGAGGGAAATTAAAGCTTTAGTGGGTAGTTTCTGTTGCCCCCATGAGAATTCTAAGTAATGACAACGTCATTGTTGTTGCATCCACATGACACAAGCCTTCCGTAATCGCGCACACGCCCCCACCCCTCCTCCATGCAGTTGCTAGTAGCCAAGGAGGACACAGAGGATTAAAAAAACATGATGGACTCTTTACTCGAGTTTCTGCGCCCGAAAGTCGCCGGATGACAACAATTTCTAAGCACAGCCATGCTGAGAAATACAGAGTGTTTTGTGAAGCTGATCTTTCTAATTAATTTGTTCAGTGCTAATAAAGTGACAATTAGTTTAGTTAGTTATAGTAAAGAGATGCTCTGTCCCCGCTGCTGTTCTACATAGGGCTGAACCTTCATTGAAAACTTCATTCCAATTAAAAATTGGAATTAATACCCCTTTCCCACCAATGATTCAACCAGGGTTATACCTAGGTTGACTGTGTGTTTGAATGGGTTAACCCTCCTCGATCTACTCGGCTTGGATCAGGGTAGGACTAGGTTCGATTTCAGTGTTTATTGCGCACGACCTGGGTCACTACCAGCCGGGGCGGGACGAATTATGTGATTTGTTGGAAATAACAGTGGGGCAGTCGTCACTGGTCGCTGGCTATGGTCGCCGCACACTTTTAAAATACAAGCAAGGTTCTAACCCTAACCCTGAAGCAGGCCCTGAAGCCTCGAACACACCTGACTCGGACGCCCCGGAAACCAATGACAAGAGTGAGGACGAGCCCTGAAACAGGCGGGTGCTCGCGGCCATTGCAGACCACTCCGACAACCTCTCTAAACTTCAAAACAACAGTGGATCGTTTGACAACAGAGGTAACTGGGTGAAAAGTGTGAGGACCTCGAAGCACATTCCAGACGGAATAGCAATAAGATTATGGGAATTCCGGAGGGAAAAGAAGGACAGAGAGTTAGAGACTTCGTCTTCCAGCTCCTAGCCGAAGCCCTGTCTCTAGAGGAGAAACCGCTACACTCGTCAGATAGAATCAACCACAAGAGACCTGTGCCACAAGACCCTCCGCGTCCCTTTTTTTTTTAAAGATTGCATTTTTATCACGTTTGTGAGGAAATATTACGGAGGGCCATGGAAAAGAAGAATCTGGAATACCGGGGAAGAAGCAGAGAAAAGTTGCAGCGGTCTGAACCGGCCTGTCTCAGCTGGACTCAAACCAGCTGATGGTGTGGCTGCGACTCAGCTTGTCAAGTCTCCAACTGCTAGTTTTAGAACTTTCAACAGCCAATCAGCTCGTAGCAAAGTCAGCCGGAGAAAAGAGTTTTGGGCAGAGGAAAGAGAGGATCGCCTCATCAATTTGTTTGAGAAACAGCCTTGTCTTTATGACACAAGCCTTAAAATGTACTCCAATAGACTAAACAAACAAGCTGCCCTTCATCATATTTCACAACAGCTGGGTGTATGCGGTAAGTGCTTTTCAATTCTCTTCTGTCCGTTGAAAATAGTCTAGCAAAACCGTTAACGGTTGAAAACGGGTTCTTTTCAGCTCATTGTTGGAGTGACCACCAAATACGATCAATATATAGGCCTAGTCTAACAATGTATTTTTTTATGTCCAAATTTAGCTAAATTGTGTGACATTAGCTACACTTCTCTTTGTAGCATAAAAGACTTGCTGTTTGAGAGAAAAGTAAAGTTGGTAATGCCTTCTTTCACAAAAAAGCGTGGACAGCTAACTGAGGAACAGGTGACGAGTACTAGACGAATCGCACATGTCAGAATTCATGTTGAAAGAGCAATTCGACGTTTGAAAGTTTACAAAATACTGTCCCAGGTTGTTCCGATCACTATGGCTCCTAAAATTGACAAGATTCTAAGAGTGTGTGCTGCTCTTGTTAATCTGAGGGAGGATATTATTCGAAATTAGGGCTGCAGCTTTCGATTATTTTAGTAATCGATTCTACCGATTATTCCATCGATAATTGAGTAATCTGATAAGAAATACTTTTGTTTTATTGAAGAGCTAGTTTGGTTTAATTTTCGGAAATAGCAACAATTTTATTGCCTACATTGCTTACAATATCGCCCACAAACTAAACATTAAGTGCATTTAAGTGCCATATTACATTGTTTTTAAAGAAAACAACCTCAAACTAAGGCATACATTAAACAAACATAAAAATTACTTTAAGTTGTGCAACTTAACTTTCAGAACATTACCCATGCTGTATGTTTAGCTTCATTGACACTCATAAAATATAAAGCCGCTGTGTTTCTTCAACAATACTGTACCTATTTTGTTACTATGCAAGTAAGTATATGCTTCTGTGCTTTTGTAATTACGCAATTCTTCGCCATCAACACCTTCGGAAAATAAAAGGTAATTAACGACGTCGATGTAGCTAACATCAGGCCATTGCTTCATGTCATCTAGCCACTCCGTCAGAAGGGATGGATGAGGGACTGTTACGGTACTGTCGTCACGACTTGTTAAAACATCCATGGAAAGTATCCACCTCAGTTTTTTGTCCTTTTGTGCTTCATCCATGGAGAAACACCAGCTTTTACAGCGAACAAGCTAGCAAGCTACAAGCTAACAAACGTACACAAGCTTCGAACCGGAAAAGGACAACCGACTTCCGGTTCAAACCCGCTATGAATCATGGGTAAATTTGCTAACCCGGAAAAAGGTGGATAGAACAGAGCCGATTGATTGGTTCATCATTTATGACCTCTGATACCCTCTGACCCATGTCACGACCCTTTCCTCAGCTTGTGAAATGGTTGAATGAGATGTGTGAGTTGTGTCTGTGTGCAGTATATAGGCTAAGGCAGAAGTGTGCCAAAAATGCCAAAACACATGTTGTATATACAAAGCTATATACAGTACATCTTACTCTGTGAACAAAAACCTCAACAACAATCTGCTTAACCTTTTAATTTCTTGAAAATGCTTCCTAAAACTAGTCCCTTCTTAATTTTGAAAAAGGCTACAAAGGTTAGGATGGCTACAATCTGTAACCACGGTGACTGATATGAGGATCATCTTCTGAATATAATAATTAATATGATAGGCCTACGATAAATTGATATTTCAAAAAAGTCATTCATTTAAAACAACTAATAATGCAGTGTGATTTTAAATCAAACTAAGTCCCACACATAAATATGCTCATGTTTTTTCCCCTTTAGTCTTAGCTATTAATATTCATCAACTGCAAAATTAGAAAATTGCATTTTTAAATAACTATGCATGGTAAATAAAATAAAAGAAAATGCTTCTCTTTATATATAGTTTATTTATTCTTTTCACAACAGTACAAGTTAAAACAAATGCTAATTAGTCAAACTTAGGCTGTATCTATAAACACTCAATTGAAGGTTTTTTATATAGTATATATAAGGCAAATCAAAGTGCTTAGCATAAAACACTATTTTTTCATTATTGGTTATTTCATTGTGTAAATTCTCACGTACAACATGCACATTCTTTCATAGACGAGGAGGGGTAATTACTACGGCAATTCCGCAGATTTTTTTAAACGTTATTACGATGCATAACTTACTGGAACAAAGCTGAGCAACGTGTTGTTGCTGGTGACAAAACCACTGATTATATATATGTACATTGAAGCAATACTGTCGTTAAAGACCCGCTGATCGCTGTCCGATTCTGTGAATGAATGCCCGCATTGCATTGTGGGATATCGGCTTTGAATGCGTCTAGCTCGGATCATATCATAATGTTCTGTTTTACAGCATACTGTAATATTTCACCGGTAATAAGACCAAAATAATATTATTAAAATAAAGAAATGAATACCATGATAACATCTAAATAAATGTTGATAGATGTAGCGTTATAGTTTTAAAAATATAAATAAACAAAAAAGCAACCCAGCTTCCCTGGCCCAAATAGACCGAAATAATAACATTAAAAGAAATACATATAAACCATGATAAGATCTCGTGAATAAATGTTGATTAAAACAGCTGGTATTGGGTTAAAAATACCAATAATAAAACTGCTACAGATTTCGAGTTAAGGGGGGCGTGCTTTTTCTTTCGTCTATATCCGAGGGTGAGGGATAACATGAATGTCTATCTGACGGACCCCCTCGTCGAAAAATAACGCAACGAGTACCCCCCTGGGGTTGAAACTTAACACCAGGGGTCCTTGACCATGCGTCAGACATTTGACGAGTACACTGCAAAAAGAGATGTGTCAAAAAACAACACGTGACTGTGTAGATAGCAATTTGACACATGTTGTGTAGATTTTAGCACACAATGTGTAATTTCTTTTATCTCCCGCTCTGGATAAGTTGACACCATACATGTGTTATATACTGATGGGAAAACATTTGTGTTGGCAGAGGAAATTTTATACATATATTTTATCTGGCAGCTATGAAACAGCTCTACAATTAATAAAAATCAAGAAGAAAACAAATATACTCTTATTTATTTTATTTCAAATTTACCAGATTAACGGCTGTTTCTGTGTCGCCCAATCACATCATGCCATGTCTTTTTGAAACGCTGTTTCCGTCCGCTCTTTTTCACTCACTCTGCGTGGGAATAACGATGCAGTCAGACTTGGATGATGCTGTCAGACATGGAGACAAATGTAAGTATTTTTGTATTATTTTGTGGTGTTTACCTTTCTCGGCTGATAATAATAATAAAAGAAATGCAGAAATGTATAAGCTAGCTAAGTTTGTAATGAGTCTAATGTTAACTGTAGGTCTCCGTAGGTTGTTCCATATTGTTAGAATGATATTGCATGTTAAGGAATACTAAACTAACGTTAATTCATAAATTACATGAATGTCAACATTATTATCTCAGATTAACGTTAGCGTTAATGAGGCAAGACAGAGGAAAAATGCGCATTTAGTATCGGGTTATTTATAGCCAGTGTTGGAAGTGTTGATGTGCCATAAAGGTAAACGTTAGCAGACATTTCAATCTTTGCTGCGTCAGCGCCGCCGCCATTGTACATTAACGTTAATGTTACATGAGCATGCATTCATGAGAGAGGGAACCAAGCGATGGCTGCTTCTAGATTAGACTAGAGGGTGACAATTTTTCGGGACTCCCGCGGTAAGGGAGTCAATTTCACTGTTGGTAACGTGATAAGGACGGAATAGAGCATAGAAATGGGCGGGAGCGGGATGGAGAAATGTGTGTTTTGAGTGAGAGAAGATCTCCGTTAGGAATGACATAATGAAATCACCTAGGCAGACAGCGATGGACAACGTCTCTTTTACTTTCTCTCTTTTCCGCCGGGTGGCGCGCGAGCCAAAAAAATATCTTAGTTCCGTCGTTGGTAAGAGATACACAGCAGTAAGCTATTGCTCCATTCAGTCACACAGCAAGTTTCTGAACTTTGTACAACCAAAGCCTCGTTTTCACGCAGAAAATATTGAAAATGGCAACCGTGTGACATAAGTGTATTGATATCTATTCACACACTCATCACACTATACATAAGAGTAAATAGCATTTCCCACCTTTTCTCTTTTTCCCCAGGACCTTGCTCTTGAATCTGAACCTGTCAAAGTTCTGGCTACTCTGTTTAAAAATGAAAAAGAGTGATTAAGAAAAATTTACACTGTTAACAGTGCTGGACATCTCATAAATAAAGCCATGTCAGAGCAACCAGGTTTTGCATTTGAGAGGGTTCAAAAACACAATAGTGATTTCCAAGAATTTGTTGATGTTAACAGAAACGTAGAAATCAAGATTTTGACAGATTTCAAATCTTCATATCAAGCGCAGAAGCACTACCCCAAACAAATGCTGGAGAGGCCTGTCAAATACAGGTATTTTGTTTTTGAACTGTAAATGCATTGTTCATGTGTGTGTATGGGGCTCTGTTAGGACTGGGCAGTATGATCTGAAATTCATGTCACTGTGTATTGTTCCATGTACCAAGTAACCATAAATTAAATGAATGCAACTCCAATGCATAAGTAACATACCATGTTGGCCCTCTGTCAACATGTTTGTCTTTCAAGGTATTATTAGTTGCTTTACATTCAGTTGAATTAAAGGGGCACAAAACATAAATATAGGAATCTGGGCTCTATGCTGAACATAATTGTATTTTTATGGTAAAAGTCACCTCCATTTCCCTTTACTTTCATAACTATAGAATGTTTCAGTGCCAGATGAACTGGGAGGCCTGCAGTCTTTACTTCAGAGCAAAACACCAGAGATACTTGAGGAACACAAGAAAACAGGAAAACTTAAAAAAGGAGACATCTTGTCAAAGTATGCATAAGTCCCTTGGTGGAGAAGCAAGGATTGTAAGTATATACACTCTGCACTGTATAAACTAACCTATATAAACTTGACACTGAAGCTAAAATGGCAACATTTCTGGCCTGATTTGAATTAAGTATCTGAGAAAAAATTACACAAACCGATTAATTGATTATCAACAAAGTTGGCAATTAATTTAATTTTATGGTCAACAACTAATCGATTAATCGTTGCAGCCCTAGACACAGGTAGGTTTTGTCATTGTAAAATATCTGATATGGTTATTAACACTGTTGACTTAGAATATATTCTGAAGATGTCTCTTTTTTTTAATGTAAAATGGATATTGAGCTTGGCAAAATAACAGATGGAAAGACAGACCAGTTCATCAGAAAATGGGAAGCGAGCATCATTCCAAGGCTGAGAGCAATGGCTACCTTGGAAAAAGGTGGTGTTGCTTCACTTATGGAGGGGATGGAAGACCAGACAAATGGTATGTGTGTACCGTGGTGTGTGTGTGTGTATTGGTGTTTGGTGTTTTTTGCCCCCAACGTCGCCTTCCAGGCAGCGCGGCAATGGTTATGTTTAGGGTTAGCTGCCTGGAAGGCGACGTTGGAGGCAAAAAACACAAATTGAGCATGTGTATGTGTGTAATGATATGGCATGCAATGTCTCAAAGGTTAAATTCAGAATGTAGGAACCCTTCCCTTATTTCCTACTTACATCCATGTTGGTAATACACTGATTACGGATAATCACCTCATACGTAGACTGGTTAAAACCAGACTCATTTAATTTGTAAAATATAGTCTGGGGGCTCGTGATTGGGAAACATTTCCAACGCTAACATCATGACGGGGGTATACTTTGGGTTAACTTTGAAATTATTGGTCTGGCCTAACCAATCACATTGATCAGGGATTGCTAACGTTACTTCCTACTTGACCTACATTTTACAAACTGACAATATACAGCATCGACGGTCAGGAGACAATGTATGTAGACCTACCTTTGCTGTACATAAATGTACACATTCTTCCAACTGCAATTTCTGATGCATTGCTACAACTGTACTACCAGAGCCTCTCTGGGGTCTGATGGAAATTTAGGAAATTATGCTGTTCCAGAATAGTTTCTCCCTGAAAGGAGCTCTAGGTGGGTGTGGCCAGGCTACCTCATACAACCCCAGTTCAGTTAGTTTTTGAACCCCAGTTTAAAAAAACCTGATCTAACCCTTTTAATCCTACTTGGAAATATTTGTACCTTTAATCTGTTTTCATTTAATTTTCAGATAAAAAGTGTTATACTATGCTGGTTGTTCTGATACATCTTCTGCCACCAATGCCCGGGAATCGCTGCAGTGTGAAGTCAGCAATAACGTTCCTTATTGATTTTGTACCGGTATGTTTCGTAATGTCTGTAAGAGCCAATGAGGGGTATGGTGGCCGACAGGTGCAAATGCCCTGCATGACAATGACAACACATGCAGATAGACATGCAACTTAAGAAAACATCTTAATCAATTTAACAACATATGCACAGCATTTAGAAATCACGCTGCAAATTCATGCGTTGTCATCAATTGCAGGTCGTTTGCATCCGTTGGCCACTGTAACTAGGTAACTATTAAATAATTTAGTAAAAAAAAAAACTGTTAAAATATTTGTAATGATTTTATTATAATTCATAATAATTTTTTGACCATGACTATTGAATTCGATATTTTCTAGGTAAATATTTAAAGAGAAAGTTATCTTGTCTTGTCGCCTGTGTTACAAATATTGTTTAAGTAGCTGCAACCAGTGGTAACTTACAGAAGAATAATTACACCAAAATGTTACGTAATACAGTATAGCCTGGAACCAGTATTGCATCCCTCTGCGACAACTCCGAGATGGCATCAAGGACCCAGCCATAGCTGATCTGCATCGGCAATCTGAAGAGCCCAACACAACAATACATTATCACTGCAAGGAATGACCAGGTGACCATTCCTGTAAATGATGGCCTGACATGTGCAGTTGACAAGCTATTCAAGCTTAACTGGGTGTGCAACTTGACATATCCACCACAGCTGAGCTCTGTCTTCACCTTCTTTGAATACATCTATGATGTGACCATCACAACCAAGAGAGCCAAGGTACTTGAAGTCCTTTCAAAGCTTCAGGCTGCCCATTAAATAACAACAGAATGTTGTCCAAAGTGCAGACAATTGATATCTACAGAAGTAAGGAGAGTCATTTGGCATCTTCGTGAAATACATGCTTTATCAGATGGACAGGACATGACCATTGTCTGCAGCCAAGATGGTTGCCCAAGAACTTATCATAACTTTCAACAATTCATTCGCCAAACATCTTCATAGAGATCACCAGTCCATAATGATTGTTACAAACTCATATCCTGTTACTATTGGCTCTTTAAGGAAAGCAGATGTTGTGCTCAAAAATCTGAAATCGGCCAAAGACTTTGAATTTACTTTGAACAGCACTGTCTATGTCACCCATGCTGTTAGTGTGTTTGGCCAAACTTACAGAACTGGCTCTGTAATGCCTCTTAAAGCAGATAACAAAGGAGAGCCTTTATTTGGAGAACTTATTCACACCATACCTCAGACCACATGTCTATCCTGATTTTTGTAAGAATTCTTACAGTGAAGTACTTTGATGATCATTTCTAAGCCTATGTTGTACATCAAACTAAAGAGTATGAAATGATCAGTCTGGCCGATACTGCAGATTTCAGGCCTTTGGACATAATGCAGGGTTTTGATACAGATGAGCTATACTTAAACCCAAGGTACAAGATTGTTTAGCTAATCCTTCTCGAAAATGTAAATTGTCAGACTGCAGACTGTCATTGTCATCTTTGAAGTTGTGATTAATAACATAATCAGCTAATATATTCAAACTGGGTGATGTAATCTGATAGCCTACTGTTAGAGAGTTTTACTCTAAACGAATCCAAGTCAATTTCAAGACTAATTATCATTGACAACAGTTTTATTATTATTATTATCTCAGGGATCTAAACATGTTTCTTATAAAATGAATCAGCCTACAATGCACTCACTGGTCTTCATGCAAGAACTCGTGCAAACAAATTTGTTCTTAAGTGGCATGAACAAGTGATTTAAAGGGACAGTTCACCCCCAAAATGTATATTTTTCCTCCTACCTTTGTGTGTGTGATAAACACACGGAGAAAACCTTGCCTAATATGAAGTGGGCACTGCAGACACGTATTATGTAGTACGTAGTATGATTTCATCAGTTCTCTGTCCATTTAAAGGGATATTTCACCATTGGAAAGATGAATATATCTTTAAATTGGGTCACCTATGTAGTAGAAATGTGATTTATTTTTTTTAGAAATTGGTGGCTTCTAGGCCGAGAAAAGCCAGAAAATGTGTTTTTGGCTCATGTGGATGAAAGACACCAAATCCCAGAATGCACTTGCTTCGCGTCCCTACGAGTCCACTCCCAAGCCACGCCTACTGTTTACAGACAGACAGACAGACAGTGAGACGGTCAACTCAACTCAAGTGTGTTTTATTGTCATTTCAACCATATACACGAAACAACGTTTCACCGTGGCTCAAGTGGTGTTACACATTTATAATATATAAAAACGACATACGAAACAGGCTACATTTAGTGCACACACATTATAGGCTCCGTAAAGTTCAGCTAACGCATACTAGCATTAGCACTTGGTGCGCTGTAAACACCGAGTATAATCACAGCTGTAAATTTGCTTGGAATGTAGAATGGTCGGCATTTAAGGCGAGACACGGCAGGCAAAAACATCTTTTTTTTCACTGGTCAATTTTGAGATTTTGGGCTATTTGTCTCCAATAACATGTCTTCTTTCAGACTTGTGCTGAAAAAAAGTCCAAAATACACATTTAGGTCTTTATTTTACTACACTTTGTCTGTTGGTGTGTGTAGATTTCACCTAATTTCACATATACCTATATCACATATACCGTTTGCAATGCTGTCGGATCCAAATATGGTCATTTCCCGTTTATCAGCAACCAATCATGAAAGAAAAATGGGCGATTTAACTCGAAATGCGCAATCTCATTGGCTGATGCCAATTTCTGACAACGTGATTCGTTCAGAACCGTCACGTGACGCGCTCTGAAATTTCCGTGGTAGTTCAAAATGTCGAAAGATATGCATGTAAAATTCAAGGCGGTAAGCTTCTCCTCAGACCGCGAACCTCCTATGGCGCCATTTTGATGCTAATAAGCCATCACCTCCCGTTAGCATTCCATTGACTGCCATTCATTTTGATGTCACATTGACAGCAAATAACTTTACATCTGAAGCTGAAGATGTTATTTGTCCATTGTTTATTTCTAAAGAAACACGACAATGTATAAAAGGCTCCATTACCTTGTACCTCACGTTATGGCTCCGTAGCAGACGTTTTTGTAAAAATAGGCTAACGATTGTGTCATAACCACGCGACTTACTGTCGCATAGTAGAGGAATTACCGTATAGTACAGGAGAAGCACGCAGGCAGTTTCGTCTCACATTAGCTGTTTAAGTGTAATTACTAATGTTAACTAGCATTTTAGTTAGCAATAACTAAAGGAGATAACATAGACACAGGCTAAGCCTGTGTCTATGTTATCTCCTTACATATACCTACGCTCTCCGTCTCTGCAATATTCGTAATGATTGAGATTTCTCTTGGCACAGCTACCAGAAGACTTACAACTTTCAGACACGTTGCTCCCGGCACATTTACGTCGTCGGAGGCTGTGCAGTAACGCTAGCCATCACCGGAAAAGTGCTTCTAATGGCCTTCACTGGTCTCCGTCCAGAGCAACAGGATCTGTTGGTCCATTATATATATGTCAATGGTAAAATTCTCTCAGAGAAGCCAAAAACAGTTGTCATTAGCAAGAAGACACACAGGATTACCAACGAAGACAGAAGATGATGAAATGCCATCACATAGTGCGTCGTTCGGAAAACAGGAGTGTTCAGACAGCGGAGGTAATGAGAGCACCACACAGCAGTGGCTGATAGTTCATGTAGCGCGTTTGAATGAACTGATCGGTGGTTTAATTTGTCCTAATTGTGCAGGGACAGGGCTGACAGGACCGAAGAATCATGGGTTCTGTAGTAGTTTAGTACTAGAGTGCAGTCTCTGCAAAGAAGATAGGTACAGGCAAAGTGTCTATACATCTACACGACTTCAAGACGTTTCCAGGAACGATGTGGCGTTTGATGTGAATGTGCGAATGGTGCTGTTAGCGCATGAGTTAGGCTTGAGATATGCAGCTCTCAAAAAAATCAGCAAAGTGTTGGGGATTCCTGGCCTTCGTGTTAAAACGTATCAGAGACACCAAAGGACAGTAACAGGTATGGAAACACTCTCTCTCTCTCTCTCTCTCTCTGTGTCAAAGCAGTTTACAGAAATTCATAGCCTACATGTCATATATTAAATATATAGGTGTCACATATATACTATACTTTACACACTATATATATACAATTACATTACACAACACATTTAAGTTTTTGTATAATATAATTACTATATAATACTAAACAAATCTGTAATTGTGGGATCCTAAAGTGGTTGTGAGTCCCTCAGGCAGATACATATTTAGCTGTCAGTGGAGCTGCTGTCCCTTCTGCTAGGAGAACTTCCAGCTTCTTTTCTGGTGTTAACTTTAGGAAGTTTTATTTTTTGGGCTACTGTTCCAAGGTGTAAATCTCTTAGTGAAGATAGTTTTTCCCAGTGGAGGAGGAAGTGCATCTCTTTCTGACCCAGTTGGTGGTCACTGAGCCTGTATTTAGTCAGGCTCCATCTCTTCTTCGTATCTCTGACAGTGTGCAGATACCCTGTCAAATAACAATTTAGTCTACTTTGTTTGCTTTCTCCAATGTTCTAAATATTGATCTTTTGAATAATAATTAGTTTTGTTCTGTTGAGTTGTTTTGACCCAGTGCTGATGGGAGCCTGGTTAGTTAGCTTCACCATCAGCTGACTGAGGGGACTGTTTCCAGGTTTCTCTTGGGTTTTAAGTGCTTTGAAATGGAATGTGTCTTTTCGACTTACATTTAGATGTGTCCAAAATGTTACAGCTTGTTTCTGTATGTTTAGCAGTAATGGGAAACGTCCCATCTCTTGTCTTACATCTAGCCAGTCTCTCTCTCTCTCTCTCTCTCTCTCTCTCTCTCTCTCTCTGTAACATTTGTGTCATTATAATTATGGCCTCCATCTGTTTGTGTTTTATAATATGGATGAACAGTTAGTAATAAACTATATATAAATTTAATTTCAGTCGCTGAAATTGAGAGAGGCTTGGAGTCACTGCAGAGAACCAGAGACCAGATCAGGCAGGCATACGCAGATATTGACCCTGATGTGGCTGAGATAGTAACGGAGGATGTGGATGCCATAATAAATATCAGTGTGTCTTTTGATGGCACCTGGCAGAAGAGAGGCTTCACGTCCCACTATGGCATTGGTGTGTGCATCGACATCCTCACTGGGCTGGTAGTGGACTTTGAGGTGCTATCCTCCTACTGCCATGCTTGTACCCTGAGAGAGTGTGCTAGGCGAGGTGGTAAGATTACGCAGGAGGAATTCCAGAGGAAAGCTGGAAGGAGAGTCATGTAGACTGTGCAAAAAAAAAATCTCAAGGTCAAGTAAGGCCATGGAGCAGGAGGCAGCCAAGAGGATGTGGTCCAGGTCTGTGTCTCCGCATCAACTACACAGAGATGCTGTCAGATGGGGACAGTGCAGCATTCAAGGAGGTGGTTGCGCTCAACCCATACCCTGGACATGAAATTGTTATGCTTGAGTGCATAAATCACGCTCACAAGCGCATGGGCACAGCGCTTAGGAAACTGAGTGCTGAGCGTAAGTTAGGGGGCAAAGGTCAGGGTAAGCTCACTGCCAAGAAATGTAAAGCCTTGCAGAATTATTACAGGGGGGCTATTCTAAATAATCAAGGGTCACTGGATCAAATGAAGGCAGAGATATGGGCAGGTCTCCTCCACTCCATGTCTAGTAATGAAAATCCTACGCACACTATGTGTAATCCATCCTGGTGTTGGTACAGGAGAGCAGAGGAGAATGGAAAAAAGCCAGAGAGCCATAGGCTTCACACAGGAAACTTTTTATCACAGGAGGTGGGTCAGAAGCTCATCCCTGTCTATCACCGGATGTTCAGTGACAGCCTGCTCAAGCGCATGCAGCATGGAGGCACTCAGAATGCCAACGAATGCCTCAACTCGGTCATATGGGCCCGATGTCCTAAAACAGACTTTGTGGGAAAAAGCAGAGTTGAGGCTGCAGCCAGTATGGCTATTTCTATATTTAATGAGGGTGCCTCTGCCATGCTCGCTGTGATGGAGAAATTGTGGCTTCAGAGCACTGTCAATGCAATGAAGGGTGACGACATGGTTAGGATTTCAAAAGCCAATAGTGTCCAGCTGTGACGTCTACTGTGGGTGTGACATATTTAGTTTTTGTCATTCCACCTGTGTGATGAAATATGTTGATGTGTTGTTTTGATGTTTTGATGTGTTGTTTTGGATGTTATGATCAGGATGGATGAAGCAGTGATGGGTTTTGGATGTTAAACAGTGTGATACATGGATTTTTCTTGAACCTAAAGCATATTTTGTCTGTAATTCGTTGGCTTTCAATAGAAATTTGTGGAATTTTGCCATAAAAATCTTTAAAGGCCGTTTTCTCAAAATGAGTTTTTTTCTCACACTCCGAGTGACGATTTTCCACTTCTGTAGCACCTACATACACCAAACTTTACAGTCGTATTCCTAACTATATTGTGAAGGTTTGTCCAGAGGGATTTGTTGATATATCATTCTTGGCCTGATTTATATGACATTTTATGCCTAAAAATAGGGCGGAAATAAAAATTTTAAGGCTATTGGCAGTATTTTCTGATTTACTGGGTAACAAAAGGAGGTATTCATAATCCCCTATGGTGTCTTTTCATTGAATATATCAACAAAATGCTAAAATAATTTTGAACCTTGTTTTTTTCAATGGTCAGATTCGTCACTTCAAAATATATGCAAATTAGTGCATAGATATAGCCTGATTAGCATATTTAAACATAAAATTACAGAAAACTTGCAATACATTTTTTTCTCCTATTCTTGTGAGTGGTAAACTAACTAACTAACTGGTTACATGGTGATATGTCAGTTAAAATGTTTACCCTATTCACCTGTAGTGTCTCACCTTAACAGTCACAAACTCCACCAGCAGTTAGCAGTTAGTTGGATACAAGCACCCCATTTCTGCACCTATCCGTGTTAACACAGCCCACCTCCACTAGTCTTACCCGGCGACAGAGCAGCAGGCCTGGTAGCTGGATAGTCCGGTACACTGTTGTTCAGCCATGTTTCCACAACAACAAAAACACAGCAGTCTCTGAACTTGCGTTGGGAGTTTCGTTGAAGTTGGATGTAGTCCAGTTTGTTGTCTAATGAGCGGACACTTGCTAGCGTTAGCTTTCCACTTAGTTTGCCTCGAACTCCTGCACAACACTGTCGAGGTCCCTTTCCCCGGCTAGCGGCATCAGGCGACACCGCAGGCTGAAGTGCTGGTCAACGTAGCAGGCGAAGTGTGTTGAGTTTTCCGTCTGTAATAAAGTGTCCTGCATATTCTCCGATCTGAACCAATGTATCCCAGTGGTACACGTGTGCGGTAGTTTGAATGCACATCATTGTTTTTAAAGTTTTCTGCTGAAAAGATGGAGCCAGTTAGCGAAGCTTGAAGATGGCTGATACTCGTTTTGCTTCGGTAAGCTTCCTGTAAAGACAACAGTCCAACCCCCTATGGGCGGGTTGAAAACATGCGGAAGTAGCTTCTACTACTGGCTGTAGTACATTGCCACTGGGCAAAAAAATCTTCCTATCACGGAAAATGGCGATTTTTGCGTCATCGGAAGATTTTTTCCAGACCCACAATACAGAGATCTCTCGTCTCAGGGGGACATGAGGGAGGGAAGCACGGTCATTTGAAAATACTACCATGTTTCTACTGATACAAAGCTTAATGCTAAATCGGTGAAGTATCCCTTTAATGGCTTGCACCCATAAACGTCTTCTGTTTTGCTTCAAATGGCTTCTTCGATGACGGTATTCGATAAAAATAGTTATTTTCTCCCCTATTCCTATTCTGACATCCAACAGCACAATACTTTTTTTTTTTCTTATTCAAGGATCTTGCTGATCCAGATGGCACTCGGCTTGTGGTGCTCAAAATGCCATACATTTGAAAAACTTGTTCCAGAAATCATGGCCCGGTTTGTCAAGATAATCCACAGACCTTGTTGTGAGCAGTTTCATGTAGGAACTATTTTCTTTCTACTCTATCACTGCGCAGAAGAAAGAGTGCTACTAAGAGTGTGTTTGTGTCTGCTTGTCTCTTTTGCTCAGACACAATTGACAAATATGTGGAATAAGTATGTAATTAAAAAAAAAAATCACAAACAGCAGTGATACTGGGCTATTTCTAAGAAATATAGTGGATGGGCAGACGCAGACAGGAGGTGGAGGCGCTCCAAAGTGCCGGGAAGCACTGGCTGCTTCAGGAGACAGACAGGACACGCCATTGCGCAGAGCTCCCCGCCCAGCTCGCGATCTGCAGCGATATTTCGGCGTCTGGTCTGTTTTCTCCGTTGCGTTTTAAAACAAAACGGATTAGTGTGGATGTAGCTTCAGTTTCCAGACTGTCAAGAGGAGCTTTGTACTAGTAAGAGTTTCTGTCATGTCTTGCTCCAGTGTCAAGTTAATGTTTTATGTTTCTTTCATGTTTTCTGTTTGGCTTTACTACTTCCTGTTTTATTTTGATACTCACTACCTTGTCTCATTTCAGTGACTTTACTTCTGGTCTTTGTCTGCCTTCCCGCCGTGTGTGATTGCCTTCCCCTGCCCCAATGTGTTTCACCTGTGTCTCATTATCTCCCCCATCCTTGGGTATTTGACCCCACCTTTTACTTGCCTCATTGCGAAATCGTCTTGTTCCTTTGTGGCAGCGTATGAGCGTTATTCCCAGTTCCCAGTATTTCTAGTTTTCCTGTCTTCCCTTGTTTTTTTACCTCTGTCTGTTTTCTGGATTACCCTGACTGCCTTTTCTTCTGGATACAGTTGCCTGTGAGTTTTCAGCCTGCTTCAAATAAACCTGGTTGCTTTAAATCACCTGTGAGTTGTGCAGTTCTGGGTCCATCTTCCTGTGAGCGTGATAGTTTCGCACATGCTTGTTAGACTTGTAACACTACCACATTTTCATTATTAAGGGTTAGGGTTGGATCAAGGGTTTTTGATAAGGGAGGACCTTGCAGCATATTCCACACTTCACAAAAGGCAAGAAACAACTCTCTGCTCATAGAGTGGACACATCAAGAAGACTGTCAAATGTGAGAAAACATGTGGGAAGAGTCATTGGTTCATGGAAAAAATTCAAAATCTCTGTAATTCTGCTTACTCAGGTAGACATCCTGGATAATACGGTGATAGTGTACAGGCCATTAAAGCTATAGTGCACAACTATTTAACAATAATGAAGGTCCATTACATTCAAGCCATTGTAAATAAGTCATTTAAGCTTATCAGCTCCACAAAATTCTCTCTGTATTTTTCAGTATGGCTATGTTTACAAAATGGTATTGTCCGGTGACTTTCGTGCCAGGAAATAAAAATTACAAGATAATGACCTCTTCTGAAAAAGTCCATGTTTTTTAATCCTCCTTGAGCTACTAGCAACTGTCAGTGCGTTTACATGAAGTTTAAAAGAACGATTATGTTCTGGTTAAGGTAATACCCCGATTTCCAAACGCCACACCTTTCCCCGGTTAAAGTCAGAGTTCTAATAACCCGGTTAACAGAGGTAGAGAACTCCTTCAGTAACCGGGGTATGCCTCCATGTATACACCTCAACCGGGCTATGATCGGTTTAAGCGTCTGTGCATGCTTCATCTGCCCGTTCCCACTCCCCTGCAGTGTTTTTTTAACCGGACATAATCCGTCAGTGGGCTGTGAGTTGTAGTCGTTGCTATGACACCATACAACAAAACAGCGATGCCTGAATCGGCAGCAAACAGCCTGCGGTCCGTCTGTTTTACTCCCCGCCAGACATCGGGAGATGGCCAAACAGATTGTCCATCTCCGGGGCTGTCAACGTTATGTCTCGGCAAAAAAGTGGAGGGACCGAGCAGCTCCCGCTGCAGCTAAAAAGTTGGCTTGCTAAAATACTGTGCTGTCTTACGCTGTGACAAGAGTGTGTAAATGAAACATTAAGTTGTTAAATTTGACTAATTTAGTGATGTGTAATTTTGACATAACTGTTAGGTCAACCGGAAGAAAAAGCGTTGTGCGTTGGCAGAACGCCACCTACTGTACCGGAGGTAGAGTTACTCGTGTCATTCTTCCCATTCTTCCCAGCTCATGTATATGGGGAGAACTGGCATAACCGGTTATTCACTTAACCGGTGTAAGACCATACCCCTGTTACTGTGTGTGGAGGAGGGCTGGAGGTGGTGCGCGATCACCTAAGGCTTGCGTCATGTGGATGCACACATGACATTCTGTCATTGTGTTAGATAGTGCGTTAATTAGTGGGTAGGGGTATTGAGCAAGATCTCAATGACGAACCGAGCTGCAATGTAACCTAATGGGGCAATTGTGCACCCTTGATTTTTGTCCACTAAAAGGGATTTATTTTGCTACTGACAGGCTGAGATTGTTATTAAATTGTCTGACAGTATTATCAATCTCAAGAGGTTCCTTTTTGTCCGAATACAGCAGTATGTCAATAGGTCATTATAGTTCGATGACCACATGTATTCATTTGAGCCAGAGTATAGGCTATGGACGAAGAGAGAGACAGAGAGAGTTACCGAGAGAGAGAGAGAGGCAGTGGGCGGAGGACGGTGAAGCAGCAACAATATTTTGTTATGAATGGGACCTGTTGCTGCCAGATATCTGTGGTCTTAATGTTTCCTGTGATATACCTCGGACACAATGCTGAGTCACCACGTCAGAGGATTTCCCCCTGTGATCAACAGGGCTATGAAAGAGACATGAGCAAATAGGCTACGAACCATTGTTTTTATTGAAAATCTTTTAGATAACACAAAACCATGGATGTATTATAGCCTATTGATTGCACAAAACATTCCAGCATATATCTCTCTCTCTCGCTCTCTCTCTCTCTCTCTCTCCTCGTCCGCTCTCCATCCGTATACTCTGGCTCAAATTAAAACGGGCGGCTATCCAATTATAATGACCTCATCCACATTGTCGAAATCATTTAAATATTGAGCCATGGCATTGAAAATCTTTTAGATAACACAAACCTATCATTTCTGTAGCCTACTACAAAACAACAAACTACCTGAATGCCTTTTACCCGACTGGTGTTCCACACTCAACACCGCTGTCTTCGGACTAGAAGTCACCTTGTGAGATTGTTTTTGTCAGACACTTTGAATAAAATCCGAGCCTGTCAGTTGCAAAAAAAAAAACACTTTTACTGGACAAAAATTGCGGGTGCACAATTGCCCCATTAGGTTACAATGCAGCTCGGTTCACGCCGGCCCGGCATTGCGATCTCACTCAACACTGGACCAAATTCGAAGATTTATGGTCACATCCGTCTATTAGACACAAATGCATGGGGAAATGGGGTCCAGGTTAAAAGAAACTGAAATTACCCTTTAAAATAGGAAGGGACACATCCTGTCAACAAGGAGAAATTTAATTAGTTGGTAAAACCTTTATAAATAGAGAAGACGGTATTACGTCCAGAGTCATTCATTCAGTCAGCCAATTCATTACAATAACATTTTTCACTTTTTCCAGTAGGACATTCCAATTTCTATTTCAATTCCAGCAATGAGCAAAAAATGCCTACAAATTGCCGGCTATATTAGATGGAATAATATTAGACAAGAAAAAAATATTCCTCTTTTTGCTAGGGACCACCTGGAACCCCCTCAAGGATCCCTGGGAACCACTTTGGGAACCATGGTCTAAACAATATGATGTCTTCCTGCTGTGTGCTGCAGCACTGACAAGTTTAAAGAAGTACCTCTCTGACAAAGATGTTCTGGCTTGTACTTACATCATCACAGTGAACGCTCTCAGGCCTCGTCTTCCCTGTCTGTTTGTCTGTCTGCATGTCTGTCTGGCAGTCTGCCTGTCTTGTGTCGGGCTTAGGCCTGTGTTAGTTAGGGGAGCGCAGGGTGGCTCTGGGCTGTCTTAAGGCTTTGTCCACACATCACCACAGCTGATTGCTCTTCTGGATGGTTAGGATTCTCAGCTAAGAAGGGATTACTGACCCATGTCGGCACCAACCACTTAGATGTTCAGCCAGTCTGAACTTAGATGCCCCAGAGAGTTGAAAAGGTGTGAATGTGTATGTGTGTGCTTTAGTTTGCTTGTGTCTAAAATCATGAAAAGATAACTCCCTTATCTTCTTTGAGTTTTAACAACCATAGAAAACTGTTTTATGTACAAAGTGTGTGAATGTGCATGCGGACACACAAACACTGGAATGAATATGTAGGAAAAGACATTGTTATCAGTCATTCTGGGAAGCTTTTGCACTTTATTTATCACCCAATTACATTCATTTGTTATCACTGATCGGCCATTAATGCACCATCCTTCACCATCTCTATAGCTCTGCGTTAATCTCTATAGCAGCAAGAACCCATGCAGCCCCCACACACTATACACAGCCAGATAGTCTATCTGGCATTTTGCAATCTATTTATTTTAGAAACATTATTTTCACTCTGCCTCCCAATGCAGTAATTAGGGCTGTGTATTGGCAAGAATATGGCGATACGATACGTATCATGATACATGGGTCATGATTCAATAGATCATAAGTATTTTTAGAAAAACTAATATTTAAAAAAAGACAATGTGCATAAAAGTCAAAACCTGCCAGTTTACAGCACTGCGACTGGACGAGATGGTGTATCATAACTCCTCTTCTGTGCTTCTGTCAGCTTTGTTTGGCGCAGCTCTGTGCTGCCTTCATGGAGACGGGACGTCAAAGCATCATCTTAAATGAGCTCTGTACTTCAGCGTGAAGCTGTGTTCAGAATAAAAAAAAAAAAAAATGTTCTTTAACCCCCCAATGTAGCACAAGTAGACTTTATATTTCACAGTAACAGTTTTTCGTCAGATTGTTTATAGAACACAACGTTTATAGAACACAAACTCCCGGGCAGTTCAGGGCTTATGTTTGGTGTTTTAAAACTTTCTTGTTGAAGCAATAGAGGCAGTGATGTAACTGCTTAGCCTACTGTACAGGATTCTCACACCTCCTCAAAACGCAGTGTGATGTGGGGTTGCGTTTCTCCAAACATTTTTTTATGCTATTTACTCGCAAGACAGGCGATAGCAAACATATACTCTTCTAAGCATTAAAAAAAGGGCTCTCACTAACTTTCAAAGGTTGTAAACTTATTTCCATTCGGCAGTAATGATAAATGATAAGTGCCAGCTTGTTTTCTGTTGGAACAATTTGATTATAGATTTAGATTTGAATGAAAAATAGATTTGAATTTTAAATTGCTTGCTGTTTCTGATTGGCTACTGTTAGTGTTTGTAATATTAAATACTGCTGTTTTAGCTCAGTGGAAGCTTGTAGCTGCAGCAACTCCAGTTTGCTAGGACTGATCCAGGTCAGGTTTTTTTCTATCGAAAGTACTCACATAGCTATAGCCACCAAGATTAACGTAAAAATTGGCCGGAATTCTCCTTTAATCTAGACGTCCACTCACAGCCAGAACTAGTTGAGAATAGACGTTGACGCTGGCTATAATCTGGATGCCCATAGACAACCAGAATTACTTGATAAATAACACTGAAAAATGATGTGCAGTCAGGCCGTAATCTAGATGTCCACTGACAGCCAGAAAAAGTTGATGTTGATGCTAGCTATAATCTGGATGTCCACCGACAACCAGAATTAGTTGATAAATAACACTGAGAAAAAGACCCAAGAAAAAAGATGCCAGTTGTGGTGGAGAGACAGCATGGCTAAGAGACAGTGTGTCTGTGTACGCATCTTTCCATGGCCATATAAACGTAACGGGAATCTGAAAAGTTTCATTACTAGGGTTAGGGTTAAAAAACACAAAACTGTTCAACATGTGTTGTGTGAGTGAGTGAGTGTCAGATAACATTCTCGATACCTCACACATCACAATACTGCACTATAGCGCAACTTGCGCAAATATGTTTATATTACACTATATAATGTAGGTTACATTTTTATTCACTACTTGTATATAATGTACGTTGTACATCATTTCCTGCTTATATTTTTTATGTAGAGTGTTCTTGTAGTTTATTTTATTTATTATTTATTGTATATATGGGTGTTGTGTACTTGCTGCTGTAGCACAGATATTTCTATACTATATCTAGTTCTTAACATGTTTTAACATAATCACTGCTGTTTAAACATACGTATAAATATGTTTAAAACATGCCATGAACACAACTTGTAACATTCTCTTCAATGTAAAATGTTTGATAAAATATACAAGCTTGCTACTTCATCATGACACACCACACACTGCATTTGTAGCATTTGTTTTGTTGCTTGTCACTCAAAAATTCTAAATTCTAAATAGCTGCAGGTGATTGGGCGTGGAGTAGGAAAAGGGCGGGGTTAACGAAATTGAAAAAAGGTGGACTGCGGAGGGTCAGAGTCCTTGAGGGTGACAAAGAAGCAGACACACTGGGTAAGTTTTGTAATTATAACTTATTTAGATAATAAATACACGGGTACTGGTTTGACTGAAGTCGAGCTAATCAGTAGCTAAGTAACCATAGATATGAATAATATGTGCTAGGTAAGCTGAAGTATGTTTACTTCAGTTGGAATTCCGTTACCAGCTCATGTTAGAGCCAATGTTAGTTTGTCAGTGTTAGTCTAACTAATTTTAGCAGTGTTTTTATACGTTCATGAGTTAAACTGGATCCTTCAGCTGGGTTTGTAGTTTGAAGTTGGTCCGTTTGAATGAAGCACAGACAAACTGCCTGGCAGGTGGTGTGTTTGTGGCCCCGTTTTTAAAAGGACATTAACAGAATTTGGGTGAGTTTGTTAAATATAGCCTAATATATTTGATCAAATAAATGTTTTCAATTGAGCAGTTGTCACACGGTTGTATGAGCAACGTTGGGAACAAAATGTGTGTGTAGTGTAGATTTCTGTTTTCTGTCCTATCTTGTCTAGTTTTGCTTCCTGTGTTTTCCCGCCCTGATGTGTTTCACCTGCTGTATCACCTGTCCCTCGTTACCTCGTGTATTTAGCCTCTGTGTTCCTTTTGTCTCGTCAGGTCATTTTGTGTGTGTTTGTGTTGGTTCCTGTCGTGTTTCCCCGTGTCAGCTCTAATCAGTTCTGTGCTTGCTTTGTTTTTTGGATTCCCTTTCTCTACATTCTGGAATTTGTTTTTCCCTGCTGCAGCTCTCAGGACTCCCTTGGTTTATTTTTGTGGTTTGATTAATAAATCTTCAACTTTCTTCTGCTTGCCTGCCTCTCTCTGCGATTGGGTCCTTTAATCCTCGTCAACGTAACAGAATGATCTGACTTCACCATGGACCCAGCAGAGAGGCTTTTGTTTAAGGAGAAGGTGTTGGAGTTCGGACTGTGGAGTCCTTTTTTATTTTTTTATTTTTTTTTTTAATTTTTTTTTTATGCGGATCCAGCCCAGTACTCCCCTATCTTGGAGAGGCTTGTTGTACAGTGGCATTGGTTGTCGGAGAGACCCTGGGTGAGTCACTTTCCTCCCTAGCTGGAGGAATTTAAGAAGGGGCTTGAGTATTTTTTTACAAGCCACTTCCAATAACTCACCCACCAGTCTGCCTGTTAACACCTTGGCTACTAGTCAAAAGCCCTGTATCTGCTAGCAGCTCACCTAGACTCGTGTCTCTCGGCCCCAACCACAACCTGCTCAGTGTACCCCCTCAACCAGCAGTCCCTTGAGGATACCCGCTTGGCCGAAGTCACCGGGACCCGTAGAGGTCGAAGACGGGGGGAGGAAAGGACGTCATGGCTCCTGTCCCCATGCCCCCCCCCCCCAGAGTCCCGGCTGGCTAGCAGCTCCCTTGGCTAGCAGCTGCCCTGAGCCCCGGGTGGCGTCCAGCCTCACTGAAGCCCCTGAGACTTTGCCGGTCTCCGGCGCCACTGAGACAGTCCCTGAGACCGCTCCAGTGACTATGCCCGTCTCTTGCACCCCAGAGACTCTGCCCTTGACCTGCCCCCCAGAGACTTTGCCTTTGTGCTGCCCCCCAGAGACTTTGCCTTTGTCGCCGGTCAGACCTACTCCTGCCCCTCGTGTCCTGTCGGCACCCCAGTCAACCTCTGTTCCCGTTGCCTGGCCGCCTGATTCCAGTCCAGCTGACCTGGCTCCTGCCCAGCTGACCCGCTGCCCACTGTCCCAGTTACCGAATGCCCACTGTTGCCGGTTCCAGAGTGCCCTCTCTCCCCAGTTCCCTCTTTCCCCTGTTTCCCATTGACTCTCTGCCTCCCTGGACTCTCTCCGCCCTCCTTGGGTCGTTTTTGGTTCCCTGGACTTGGATTGTTCCTCCTCCTGGTCTCTCTCCCCCCATCTGGGTTGCCTTTTTGTTTTTTTGGGACATCTGGCAGCTGTCCCCTGAGGAGGGTGTACTGTTGTGGTTTGCATATTTCTGTTGCCATTTCTTGTTTTGTATATGTATTGTTGTGATTGGGTATTTTTCTGTTCTCCTGTTTTCACTGTATTATTCTGAATAGTGTGTATTTTGGTTTTCTGTCCTGTTTTGCTTCCTGTGTTTTCCCACCTTGTCTGATTGTCCTGCCCCGCCCTGATGTGTTTCACCTGTCCCTTATTTGCTCGTTACCTCGTGTAGTTAGCCTCTGTGTTCCCTTTGTCTCTTGTCAGATCATTTTGTTTGTGTTGGTTCCTCTCATGTTTCCCCGTGTCAGCTCTAATCAGTTCTGTGCTTCCTGTATTTTCCCGTTTTTGTGCTTCCTTCTGTTTTTTGGATTCCCTCTCTATACATTCTGGAATTTGTTTTTGCCTGCTGCAGCTCTCATGACTCCCTTGGTTTATTTGTTTTGATCAATAAATCTTCAACTTTCTTCTGCCTGCCTCTCTCTGCGATTGGGTCCTTTAATCCTCAACGTAATGGAAAAGCTGCCTAACGTCACATTCTGACACAGTAGCAACAGGCTTGTAACCATGACGTAAAGTTGTCACATTTAATGTGAGCAAAGATTTTTATCTAACGGTAAAATTAGTTTTAAATTGTCTCTGGTGTGGGTAATTGTAGCTAACGTTACCAGTAGGGTGTGCACAGACACTGTAATGTTACACCATTATGTTACTGATATAACTTCATGTGTTTTTTCATATGTCAAAGGGATTTAACAAACCATTAAGAATAGACAGTGGTTAGGCTAAGTCAAACCTTGACACTTTTGTGGGGAAACTGAAAAAATATATATATTTTTTTCCCCCATCCCTGATGTAAGTGTATATTTAATCAGGATTAAACAAAGGCTGATTAAAACATGTTTCTTTGTTACTGCAGCTGCTGTCTTAAAGTGGGACAGCAAGGGCACAGGAAATATTTTCCATGTCAAGGCAGACCACCTTACATGCCCCTGTACTGCAAGATGGCACCTCTTCTCCCTCCACAGGCTGAGGAGGTTCAACATCGCTCTCTAACCAACAATTTCATTAGGTACACATGGACAACGTAATGCAATCAAATGCAACAGCTCTGCCATGAATTACACTTTTACAAAGCTTTGAATTAATATTTCTAATTTGTTGTAATAAATAAAAAAATAAAAAATACAAATGTTTTCTGTCTCTTACATTTAGTATCCATCTAGATTGTTGTGGTGTGAGTTGCCCAGAGATATCGGCCATAGAGTTGCCTGACTTTTTTTAAATATTATGGCACTCGACCTGTGGTGTTCAAAAAACATTTTTTAGTTGAAAAACTCAAGAGCAATGTTTTTTTTCCATAATGCTCTTTCCAGCTGTTTTTTGACATATCACCTTATCAATGTGTCAGAAAGCAATTGCTCGTTTACATATCCAGCAGACATAGAGCATTAATTACAGTCCATACCAACTCCTGAGAAAAGCACCTTTAACGGCTAAATGCTCGTTTTATAAAATGTTGTCTTTCTAAAACAAACAAACAGTAAAGTTGTGGGGAATAAAACCAAAAAATGAGCTGAAAGGCACTAAGGGCCTTTTCACACCTGAAAGTATGAACCATGTCCATGTTTTGACATGCATACATTTGATCTGGTTAGTTTTACATTGCAATAATGCCACCGCACCAAAGACCTTTACGTGACATACATACGTCCCATCGTCATCACCTACGTGGGCTGCGTCTCCCTATACTTGACATTGATTTGTTTTAGAGGGGTTTGCCATCCTCTCGTATCGTCTCTCTAGTGTATGAGTTATTCCGACTGCTTCTTTCCCCTTACTACCCCAGCTCTTTTTGTTTTGTTGAGACGCAAGACAGGAACTTTACTTGGGCCTTGAAGAGCTGCAGTATTCATTTAGAGACAAACAAACAAGTGTTTAACTTTAACAAATTATCAATCAGGAAAGACAGCTTAGCCAATTATTTTACTTTATCACAGAGTTCAGCATCTAGTCTGGAGCTTTTCTACCTGACATCCCCTCAAACAGGGAGATTTGATCACTGCTCTTTCCTTTGCCAATTCCCCTCTGATTGTGGGATTCAGCATCAGGCTGTTTTCCTTTTAGATCCTGACTCTTACATTGGGTAAGCAGCAGTGTGTGACCAGGCTGGTGACCAGCATGAGGAGGAGGTGCCAGGCTGTTGTGGCTGTGTATGTTTCTTCCACACGCTACTGAGGCTCCTGTTTGTGAAATGAATAAATTGCCAATATGTCTTGTTTCTTCAAACTTCAATCATCCAATCCACCTAACACCAAACGAGTCAATGGCAGAATAAGCTGCTTGGCATTGGCAGAGAAGATTTGGCAAATTTTTCATGGGTGCAACCCACATACTCAGCACTGCTGCTCATCCCACAAATGCATGTTCCTTACAAATGGGGCACCGTTTGAAAGGGAACTAAACAGGCTTTCCAACGGTATAAGATTTATTGCCAAAAAGCATTGTTACCATGGCGAAATAATCTACCAAACACAAATTTCCTTACTTTTTGTGGTATGTTTATATTGCCATCTACGAAAAACAGTTCTAATGCTGAAAAAAGTGACACATTGTGGAATCAAAATTTGGCATATGGAATGCACAAGACACAAAACCTTTTTCAATTCACAGACATAAAAAAAAAAAGTTAATTTAAAACAACTCAATAGCTTACATTCTAGTGTACAATCGAGCTGCTTCATTCTACAGGTCAATAGCTAACATTCCAGTCACACAGTACACAATCAAGCCATCTCATTCTGCTGTGTAACAGGCTGAAGTTTCCATTGTGTCAGAGTAGCTAGCCCCAGAGACAGACAGAGCCAGCCAAGAGAGGAGTTAGGGCTGTCCGTCAGACTCTAATGTCTCCACACAAGAGCCCAAACCTAAACTGACAGGCACACACCACACTGACAGCCCACTAACAACACACTATTGTTGCATTGCAGAGAGAGAGAGCGAGAGAGAGAGAGACTCAGCCTCAGCACACAGGAGCAAAATACATGTGACATAGATTAGGATTGGTCCATATGGATACAATCTTGTATCAATATATGTAATTGTGTGAATTCAGATTTTTGATATTATTTGATTCTTTATTTTTATTATTCCGTACATGTGGTCATCTCTAACTTCTGCATACATTCAGCTACAAAAACAATATCAAACTGTTCAGCTCTTTAAGGACATTGCTGCTCCTCTTCAACTTTTTTTCTGCCATTTATACTTTTAAAGATATTAAGCTTTAGACTTTTTTTTTTTACAATGAAAGTCAATGAGAGCAGGCTTCAAAACCTTCAAATCCTCTTCCACTTCAAAATGTTTCACCTCCATACTTTCACGTACAGACGCCAAACAAACTTTAAACCATTCACAAAAACTTCAGCTATTAGGCTATATTTCAGCAGTTTGATATCTTTTACAGTTTTTGTGAAAACACTGTTTAATTTTAGTGTTCCTTTCAGGATTTTACTACATTTATAAAACAATTCTTACTTGTCATACCTGACTTATATGTTAAAACGTAGGTATTCTTGTCTAGTTTCAGCAAATGTGTTAATTTAAGCGATATGAGTTCTAGTTTTTGAATTATCTGCCTCAGACCGACAAGATGGTCGGTGGAGCTTTCATTGACGATAATGTTAGTGGGAATGCTGATTCAGCAGCATTCCAACTATTGTTTCCATTTTTATTATTCCGTAAGTTTTTTGACTCTCCGTAACTTCTGCATACGTTCAGCTATTAAAACCATTCAACTTTTAAAATGTTCAGCTCTTTCAGCTAATGATGGACTTCAACTTTTTTTCTACTATACTTTTTTAAATATTAAGCTTTTTAACACTTTTTTTTTAACATTGAAGTCAATGAGAGCGTGCTTCAAATCCTTCAAATCCTCTTATGCTTCAAAATGTATCTCCTCTTACATTCTTTCACCTACAGACGTGATTCAAACTTTAAACTGTTCACAAAATATTCAGGTATTCGGGGTGTACTCAGTGTTTTGATATCTTTTACAGTTTTTGTGAAAAAGCTGTTAAAGTTTAGAGCAGAGCCTTAAAAAAAATATCTTTGTCCCTTCTCTATAAATTGCTCACACTCACAATTTTTACTTGTCATACATAATTTATACATCAAAACGTAGGTATTTTTGTCTAGTTTCAGCCAATTCGCTCAGTTATGTGATATGACTTATACTTTTGGCTCGGTGAGCTTCCAAATGACAAGAGTTCCACATCTTCCTCCATTCGTTGCCCTGTTTAACATTCTCCACATTTCTGAGCGAAACGCAGAGCGAACCACTTTTTTAAATTGCTGATATGCCCACATTTTTTTTATCAACATAAATGTTATATGGATACGTTCACAAAGGCCTTGTGGTGGTCACGATTACATCATTTGACTGATACCCCTTATCGTTTTAGCAGTCTGAGCTCTGTGTCTTTGAATAGCTGCAGTGTGGCACAGGTGACAGTTTCAGCAGGTAACACGGCCGTTAACTGATTAAAGATCAAAGGAATCTCAATACATACATCAAAGCGTTCCATACTGTGTTTAAAAACATGGTAACCATGGCATTAGTACTCTTGACAGACTGAACTACAGACAGTTTAATATGAACATAACAGAACATCTCACACACACACACACACACACACACACACACACACACACACACACACACACACACACACACACACACACACACACACACACACACACATATGCAGACACACACACACACACACACACACACACACACACACACACACTGGGTCTCACTCATTAGCAGGTGTGGTAATTACAGATCAAAGAAAGGCTTTAGTAGAGATGAACAATCCACGATGTGTAATGTTACTGTCGACCGCAGCGGCGCAGCTTGACGTAGCGAGCGACCTGAACAGTGAACGGGATGTGAGAAAACGTTATTCTTTGTGAAACAAAGTCAGTCCAGAGGGTAAGTATAACTTACTTCTTGCAGCTTGTGTGTTAGCGCCATCCTGTGGTTTTCAGAGGACGCGTTGGAAATAACAGATCCACATTTCCACATCTGGTAAGGATGCCCCCTGGGCGCCTCCCTAGGGAGGTGTTCCAGGCACGTCCAGCTGGGAGGAGGCCTCGGAGGAGACCCAGGACTAGGTGGAGGGATTATATCTCTAACCTGGCCTGGGAACGCCTCGGGATCCCCCAGTCGGAGCTGGTTAATGTGGCCCGGGAAAGGGAAGTTTGGGGTCCCCTGCTGGAGCTGCTACCCCCGCGACCCGACCCCGGATAAGCGGATGAAGATGGATGGATACATTTCCTCTTTGATTTAATGTAGCACAGTCATTTAGAACAGTAAACAGTCAGTTTCACCAGAACTCCTTTAGCAGGTGTCCTACATCACTTTTTTATGGACACCCTGCAGCCAATCAGAATCAAGTATTCACCCAGACCATGGTATAAATACCATTACGTTCGCAAAGGCCTTGTGGCGATCATGATGAGGTAATTTCACTGCTGCCACCTATAGTTTAGGCTGTGTGAGCCTTCTTTTCACAGGTCACTCTCAGTGTCCTTTAACGGCAGCAGTCTGACACAGCTGACATGGTTGTTAACTGATTACAGAGATCAAAGGGATCTCCGCTGTGTTTACAAACATGGCAACTGATTAGTAAGCATGATGCAGCATTTTCGCCAGACAGTCACATTGCAACTACAGACAGTAATATGAACAATAACAGAACATTAACATTTATTTATATATATATATATATATATATATATATATATATATATATATATATATATAGATAGACAAACACACACTCACACACAGGGCTATCCATAAATAAAAGTTATAGATCAACTCTTCAGGCTTTAGACCTCATCTGTTGCTGTACAACTCCCATTTGAACTTCTTTATTTGCTTATAGTATATATTGGAATTCTTCTTACATATTTTAGCCAGCAGATGACTATGGAAGCCATTCCGTTGCAGTTAGTAAAACAGAGTTTATTGATATAAGCTAAATAATACAGTTTGACACACACACACACACACACACACACACACACACACACACACACACACACACACAAAGATAGATAGGGAAAGAGATACAGACACACACACACACACACACACACACACACACACACACAAACAAACTCACAAACAAACACACACACACACACACACACACACACACACACACACACACACACACACACTGTGGCATCACAAGGGGACATGTGGTAGAGGAATGCTATGTTCCTCTACAGGAGTGGCTGACAAAATGGCCGCCACCCTTGGACTATTTTCTGAAAACAACTGCTTGCAACTGTTTGGCTGGACTCTGCCCTACACCCTAGCTGCAAAGAAAAACCTCTCACAACATCACATATGTTGGAGAATGCGGGCAGTAGGTGCGTAGAGACGGATGAGTAAAAGATATTGAAGACGGAATTTTTTTAGGACTTCACACTTCACAAGGGACTCCCAAGCACACATAGAGCAACTACTACAGATGCTGGTGGAGACCCAGAGGGCACACCAAGAAACTAATGCGGCCTTGCTGCAACAGCAAGTAAAGGCGAATCAACTCAAGGAACTGGAGCTTCGACAGACCCAGCCAAAACTCAAGGCAGGGGATTTCATTCCGAAGTTGGGAGTGACTGATGATGTGGACGCTTACCTTCATGCATTCAAGGCAACTGCTACTCGAGAGGGGTGGCCAAAGCTGCAGTGGGTAGGACTCTTGGCTCTTTTTCTCTCAGGTGAGGCTCTTAAGGCCTTTCAAGATGTAGACACTAGCATTGGACAAGACTATGACAAGCTAAAGGAGGAGATTTTAAGCCGCCATGGCCTGACCAAGTTTAGTTTGGCACAGCATTTCCATAATTGGAGTTTCCAAAGGTCAGTTCACAACACATGTATGTGTGTGTGTGTGTGTGTGTGTGTGTGTGTGTGTGTGTGTGTGTGTGTGTGTGGGTTAAAGTTGTGTGCAGAGGAGAGAGAGCACATTTGCAAGAAAGAAAAACGCACTTAAACGAGAAAAGAAAAGGCACCTTGAGTCTTGATTTTCGGGCTCTGAAAATAACCTCTTGTATGCTAACAAGGGGATGTTTACATGGTTAGCCTCTCTGGTAAGCTAACAGCTGATCTGTTGCCTACACGGGTCCACGCCGTGACTGTCTCATCACGCCGCGGTACCGGTGGTTCGACTGACTAACGGGAGTTTTACTATCTCGCTCATAACAGTGAAAAGGGGAGTAAGCAGGGTAGCAATTAAAGTTTTAACCAAGCTACAGTTTCAAACACATCATCAACGAGTATCATGAAAAATGCATTCACAGCTAAACAGATTGGACTCAGCGGTTCAATCAGATTAATAAATCAAGGCGCACCAGTAGCACTTATTAACCCAAATCACATTAATGTCATAACACAATTCGCAGCATTAGCAGTTATTACATTAATAAAACACATACATTTCTCTGCCCAGAAAACCTTAAGCCTTCTTACTTGTGTTTGTCCATAGCTTTCCACGTTAAAACTGAAATGGTCCGTGTCGCTCGTCAGCGGGCCACGGAGAAAAGCTTTCCCTCCCAAAAGCAGCAGGAGGGAAACTAGTCGACTCGATGAGAGAAATCGAAAAGCGGTGTCCACTGTTATCTGATTTTCTGGTAGATAAACGTTTTCTCTTCTGCAGTTTTGAAAACACGAGGTGCGTGTTTTAGGATCCAATAAATCCACTTTTGTCCAGAAAGTGGACCAATTTAACACAAGCTTGCATGCCTCCTTTCACAGTGTCCGCTGCGGGGAAAGATGGTTGGGAAAAAGTGTGTCGGAAACTTTTATAGCGAAGCTATAAAAGGAGATAAGGACCCCTGTTGTGTTTAGGGACTCTTAGCCAATGGGATTTTAGAGTGTTCTGGAACTACATGCTGTAGTTCTTAGACTTCCGGCCTGTTGACCCCTCCCCACGTGGAGGGTAACGCCCAGGTGTGAACTTTTTAGGCTGCAAAGTCTACATGCAGGCCCTTTCTTTGTCTCAGGCCCTTTGTCTCTGAGCACATGTTGGCCGAAAATCCTTTGTTTGGAAAAGATAATGTTTAACCCACTACTGGTCGGTTCCAACACCGGTTCCTGTCATTTGTGTCCATGGAGACACCCGGGAGTACCCAACCGTCCTGGTGAGGTTAAAGACTACGAAGGGTTCCTTCGATGTTGAAGTGGGAGTAATTAAGACACTCCCAGTTCCTGTCCTGATCGGTCGAAATTGTCCAGCCTTCTCCAAGCAGTGGAGGGAAGCCAAAAAGACGCGAAACCGGGAACCCTGAAAACGTAAGTCGCAGGTTAGGAAAATGAGTAAAGTCTGGGTTAAACTCGCCAAGCCATGTTCTTCACCATCTGCTGTAGCTCAAGTTTTTGCAGTGGACGCTAACGGTGGGGATTCAGAACCCGGGGAGACTACTGACTCAGAACCGCAACCCGGGCCCAGTGAAGATGAGGCTATGGACATTGGAGTGACACCCCCCCCTTAAAGGTCAAAATGCAGCTCAAATGCAAGATTCCCCCCCTGAGTAAAATTTTCAGGTCTTAGAGGGAGCTCTGGTGGGGACCAGGTTAACTCCTTCCTACCTTCACTTTACTGCTAAGAATGGTCTGTTGTATCAGGTAGTTAAAAATAATGACAAAATGATCAAGCAACTTCTTGTTCCCAAAGTTCACCGCCACAGTTCTGCAATTAGCCCAGACTCACCTACTGGGGGCTCACTTGGGGGTGGAAAAAACCAAGGAAAGAATATTGCAGAGGTTCTTTTGGCTAGGGGTTCACAAGGAGGTAGATAATTATTGTCGCAGTTTCCCAGAGTGCCAAGTCACAGCTCCAAAACCAATGTAAACCTAAGAGTGCTAGGGGCCATCAGTACATCCTTGTTCTTGTGGACTACGCTACCAGGTATCCAGAAGCCATCCCCTAAAGAAAGGCTAATGCTTAACAAATTGCTAAAGAATTAATCCTTTTCAGCAGTAGAGTAGGTCTGCCAAAAGAAATTCTTACTGACCAAGGGAGTCCTTTTATGTCCAGAGTTACTCAGCAGTTGTGTGCTCTGCTTCAAGTGAAACAGATCCGAACCTCAGTGTACCATCCACAGACCGATGGATTATTAGAGAGGTTCAATCAAACCCTCAAAGCCATGCTGAGAAGGGCTATTGGGGAAGATGGAAGAAATTGGGACCAGCTTCTTCCCTACTTCCTGTTTGCGGTAAGAGAAGTCCCACAGGCCTCCACCGGTTTCTCACCCTTTGACTTACTGTATTCCTACAAACCAAGGGGACTGCTAGACATTACCAAAGAGACCTGGGAGGAGCAACCTTGTCCCCATAGAACCATGATTGAACATGTGGGGGCGATGCGGGAACTAATGAACACCATACTTCCCATTGTGAAAGAGCACATGGTGAAGGCACAACGAGATGAAAGTGCAGCCTATAACAGAGCAGCCCAACCTAGGGAGTTCCAACCAGGAGACAGAGTTTTAGTGCTAGTACCCACAGTAGAATGCAAATTCTTGGCTACGTAGCCAAGAATTTGCTATTTGAGGTCATTGGAAGAGTGGGGGAAGTCAATTACAGAGTGCAACAACCGGGAAAACGGAAAGGTGAGCAAATATACCATGTTAACCTCTTAAATAAATGGCATGATCGAGAGGCACTGTTCACTGTCTGTTCCCCTAGGAAGACAAGCGAATTTGCCCGGGATGCAGTGCAGTTTGGTCCTGACCTTTCCCCTCATCAACTACAGTAAGCCCGGGAGCTGGTGGACGGCAATCAGGGTGTTTTTTCGTCCCTCCCCGGCTGCACGCACCTAGTGGAACATGAAATACGCACACAACCTGGACACGTGGTGAACCAAAGACCATATCGGGTACCGGAGGCACGTAAGAAGCTGATTGAGGAGGACGTAAAGAAAAGGCTGGAGTTGAAGGTAATTGAAGAGTCCAAAAGTGCTTGGTCAAGCCCTATAGATCTGGCAGACAAACCTGACAATACGATACTTTCTGTAATGACTTTAGAAAGGTAAATGCCGTGTCCGAGTTTGATGCCTATCCCATGCCTTGGGTTGATGAGCTCGTTGAGTCTGGGCAATGCCGATTCATAACCACTCTAGATCTTACAAAAGGCTATTGGCAAGTTCCTATGGCAGCGGACTCAAAGGAAAAAAAAACCTTTGCCACTCCAGGAGGCCTTTGGCAGTACAGGAGGATGCCGTTTGGGTTATGTGGAGCACCTGCCACGTTCCAACATTTAATGGATCAGGTATTGAAATCTCATAAAGAATATACATCTGCTTATTTAGGTGATGTGGTGATCCAGAGTCCAGACTGGGAAAGCCACTTACCTTGGGTCCAGAAGGTCCTGGATTCCGTCCGACAAGCAGGCTTGACGGCAAACGCCAAGAAATGAAAGCTGGCGTACAGTGAGACAAACTACCTGGGGGTATACCATCGGCCAGGGCCTTGTCAAACCTCAGAAGGCGAAACTTGGGGCCATCCAGGAGTGGCCAAAACCTTTGACAAAGAGGCAGGTGAGATCCGTTTTAGGCCTTGCCAATTACGACAGACGGTTCATCCCTTACTTTGCTATGGTAGCTGCTTATCTCACAGAACTAACCACAAAGAAACACTCCCAGATGGTGAAATGGACCACTGCGGCGGAAGAGGCCTTTGGCAATCTGAAGAGAGCATTATGCTCAAAACCAGTCCTCATGGCCTTTACTTTACTTTACTTTAGTAAGGAGTTTGTGGTCCAGGCAGATGCCTCGGAGGTGGGTCTGGGGGTTGTCCTATCCCAGGATCATGCAGGTGAGGAACACCCAGTTCTTTATTTGAGTCGGAAATTGCTGCCAAGAGAGAAGAACTATGCCACAGTTGAAAAGAGTGTTTAGCGATAAAGTGGGTCCTTGACACACTCAGATACTACTTGTTGGGAAGACGGTTTACTCTAGTTACAGATCATTCACCGTTACAATGGATGGCTAAAAACAAAGAGATGAACAGTAGGGTAACCAGGTTTTTTTTAGGGCTCCAACCCTTTAACTTCTCTGTCGTTTACAGACCAGGATGACGCCATGGAAATGCTGATGCCCTATCCCGCTGTGATGCCTTCTGGTCCTCGTTCACCCTGCCGAGGACGTCAGGCCTGGGAGGAGGGATGTGTGGCATCACAAGGGGACAGGAGTAGCTACCTATGACAAAATGTCCGCCACCCAAACTACAGGTCCCAGAATGCACCGCACGGGGAGGTGCAAATGCCTCAGTCCCTTGATTACAGCAGGTGCTCATTCGGCCCCTTGATTACAGTAGGTGCTCATGCACTGGGAGAGAAAAAGAGAGCAGAGTCAGAGAGCAAAGACGAGAGTTTTTGGGTAAAGAACCTAAGTTACCAGGACTTTGTGAAGACGTGGTTTTTTAATTGGATTTTTCTGTTTTTCGTTGGACTATTTTCTAAAAAAGACTACTCTAAAATAAAAACCTCTGTTTGCTTGCAACCGCGTTTTGGCTGGTCTCTGCCCTACACCCCGCCTGCTGCAAAGAAAAACCTCTCACGACATCACAACACACACACACAGACACACACAGACACACACACACACACACACACACACACACACAGACACACAGACAGACACTCACAGTCACCACACACATACACACAAACACACACAGACACAGACACATACACATTTTGTATGACAGGTGTGGAGAATCAATCAGATTGGATAAAACAACATTTATTCAATTCTAATTCGCCAGTGACACAGCAAACTAAGCCCGGAGGAGAAACCAATCAGAGACCACTTCAGGTCACATGCTTGCTAGAAGTTGAAAGATGTACATACACATTCATTAATCCAGCAATGCTGGCCCATGAAACCACATTAAACATGATGTAGCCTACACATCGTATGATTAAACAATTTTAATTTCAAAATTATTTTGTTGTTCAACTAGGTCTATAGATTTGTTTTTCTAGAATTGTGATGGGGGCTGGCGCCCTAGCGCCCTTTAATAACAAGCCACCACTGGAGCTAAGAAATTCTGTGTATGAAATGGGTTGAGAAATGGAAATGTTGTAGTGATGCTCAAGAAAAAATACTGCTCAATGTTTACTTGTTGCCATTAAAACAGATTTATGGCAGCTATGATTGGCCAGGCGTCCATGCTCATTTGAGATAACAGATCCAGATTTGTTCAGGTCCCCTGTTGTATCCCCTGACCAATCGGCTATCCTAACCTTAAAGGACAATTCCGGTGCAAAATGAACCTAGGGGTTAGGTTAATTTACACATGGGTACCGAGTCGACCGTGCAACCAGTAACCAGTAACATAGCTCAAGCACGGCGTTCGTGGTTCGACTGGTCATGATCATAGTTTTCCCAAGATGGCGCCTGCCTGTATACCGAACGGTACTGTCTTTATAAACTGTTTGTACTGTCTGTACACTTACAAAGTTCTCAATACTTCGGTTTACATATAGGGACCCTCATTATGCTACCGTGGAAGTGTGATGCTATTTTGAGCCTTGTTAATGGTATAGAAATAGAGATTTCTTTTTACTTTACCAGTGCCCCGACTACTAGCATTACAAGCTAATTAGCGGTTAGCGCTAAAATTGGTCACATTCGATTAGCATGAAAACATATCCCAGAGAACGGTTGACTCTGTACCCATGTGTTATTAACCCCTAGGTTAATTTTACGCTGGAATTGTCCTTTTAAAGGTGCTCTAAGTGATGTTGGGTGATGTTACTTCTTGTTGACGTTTGAAGCATTGTCAAACAAAATGGAGGCTAGCTCGCACCTCCCTCCTCGTTCTCTTAATACATCCATGGTCCCCTCCCCCTTGTGGAAGTAGCCTACGTGCTAACGCTGCTGCGGTGATGGCTCAACCAACTCCTTCTTGTCGGTTATTGGCTGGAACACATGTTTCGTGGTGAAGGTTGGCGCAGTTTGTTTTTATTGCCATTTGTGGAGCCTGGGCTGTCTACAGAGACCACGTTTTTTTTTTTACAGTGTGTTCAGGGGACAGGCAGCTAGCAGATAGTGATGTTTGCTGTATGTGACAAAAAATGTAGCCTAAAAAACGCGTGACATCGCTTAGAGCACCTTTAACTACTCAAGGTCAATGCCTGACTTCAACCAATTGGGCTGCTTCATATGGCGGGACATGCCTAGAACTGCTCTGGGATCCATAATAATGCAAACCATGCACAGTTATCTTGTAGGTTTTCCGAGGAAATCTAATTTCTGATTAATTGACGACAAATTGAGGCAGGGTCTCTCAACTGCCGACAAATTGCCACTGTGGTGCCACGAAGTGTGCCAAACAGATGTCGCTCGCTTACCACTGCTGTGCCACTGTTGTAACACCTACAACTTTCATACAATATGGCTATTATTCAACTTTTAAAGACATTAATATTAATTAAAACAATTATCACTTTTCCATATTTCCTACAATTTCACCTTCTTCTTACACATTTTAACCAGCAATTCAGTTTCAAAGAAAACTTTAATTATTCCACATCTTTTTTACATTAGTGGTGTTATTCAACTTGTCAATGAAATTCATACTAATTAAAACCATTCACACTTTTCCAACTATTCTCACTAACTTCTTTTTATGGATTTGTTATTAATCCAGTTTAGCTTCAGCAATTTAGCTATTCAGCATTCACACACCTTTTCTGCAGGAAATGCATTTTCTAGTTTTATATTGTAATATTTATATAATGTATATTGATAGATTATAGACCAAATAACCAGATGCCAATGTCTATGTTTAAGAAAATTAAATACCTGAAAATTTAAGCATTGATGTAAAATCCTATGTACCCTATATTGCCAGTAATCAGTCCTGCTCACTGTTATGCTATTATTATGTTATAATATTGCCCTGAATTGGCCTAATACAAAGATATATTAAAGAATAATTTAATACTGATTCCATTAATTACATGTACAGCTATTGTTCAGTAGGTGGGTCACTCATTAATCACAGGATTGGTGGCTGATCCTTCTGTCCACGTATTGAAGTGTCAATGGCCGTTTAAAGATGTTGTGACATTTGAGTGAAATTTCAGCTGTTCTCCTCTCATTAAAACTGTAAAACTGAGACGGACAACTTAAAAAACATGGCTGAAACACATCTGGTGGACAAGGGGTTAAGATACTGTAGAAGGCCATTGGAACAACATAGTGACAGAGCTAACCTTTTACTTTTTATTTGAAACTCAAACTATTGTTCTAACGTGAACAAAAAATGTTAATCTGACTAATTGCATGCCGTTTTCCAATACCAGTAAACTAGGCAATAGTTTCTCTTTCCACTTATGCAAAAGGGAGAAAACTAGACTATTAGATTAGAGTAATATGTTGGAGAATTTAGGATTCAACAACATAGATGAAAAAAATAATTGATTAAGATTGAGCTGTTTTGATAACTTTGTAAAATGCAAGTGAAACAGCGGACCCTCTGTGAGTAGCTACTGGTGGGCAATTGCTATTGTCTCACAGTACCTATTGTCATGTTACACAATACATTAAGAATTTCAATAGACATACAAGCATTTGACTCACCTACTTACACACATATACAAAAGTATGCACACACACACACACACACACACACACACACACACACACAAAGAGGCACTGAGGCAATAGCCTGTCGCCGTTCAGATGATCAGAAGATATCTGATCACCTAAATGCATAGTTATCTCAAAAGAAGTCTGCTGATTTCTTCCTAAGGAATCTGATTTGCAGAATAATCTAACACCATGCACTGTCATTATGCATCAGGTTTAATGAAAAGGATAATGAGAGGGTGAGCTTATGAAGACGCCCTGTGTCACTATGTAAACGCTTTGCCCATGTGGCAATGAGAATTTCATTAGCTGCCATTTTGACAGAGGAAAATGTGTGTGTGTGTGTGTGTGTGTGTGTGTGTGTGTGTGTGTGTGTGCGCGTGCGTGCGTCGACTTGATTCTTATTGTCTTAGCCGGTCATTTATCTCTCAGTATGTTGTAATAGCCCCGGACCATAAACAATAAAAAAAAAAATTGACGTAGCAGCACTCCCATTGGTTTGGGGACAGCTGTTTTGAAGCCTTGCATTTTGCAATTTAGCCGTTGCCATCTTGTTTGTTTTTTAAACTGCACATGGTTATTTTTGGACAAGAGGGTGGAACTGGGAAGGATTATGCAGTCAAGCCAGTGTTGTTTATGGTTGCTTAATGTTGGTTAAAGCTGCCAATTTTTAACCCTTCTGAAGGAAGTCATCTAGTAGAGATTTACAGACGGGTAAACACGGACCTCTGGGTACTGGCACAAATTATCTGCATGTACGGCAGTACGGAAAATTGTCAGACTTTCCCTTCAGTTACCAGCTAAAGCTTCTGGTAGCTAGATAGCTTGGTTCAATTGATAAGTAGGGTCCTTTTTTCCCATACACTTCTAAAACAATTGACTTCTTTTTGCAATCAGTGAAGTTGCCCCCTGCTGGAAATGAGATAGAATGCAGGTTTAAGGCACTTGCATTGGCTTTACTATTCAGACCCGGAAGCTTCATCCATTATTTTTACAGTCTATGCCCCTGACAAATGGCAGGGGGGCATAAGCACATATAATGATGGAGACCAAGTGCAGATGGGTCTATAGCAAGTGAAACACATATTATGCTCGTTTGAGGCCATCGGCAGCCAACAAGCAAAAACAGCTGAAGCAGAGGTTAATTGGTGGGTGGGTGCACCTCTCACACTCATCTCCCTTTCTGAACATGACGTCGGGAGGGCTTTTAAGCATGTAAACATCAAGGAAGGACTCAAACTGCAGACCAACTAGTGCCAGGATTTAGAATAATATTCAACCTGTCACTGGCTCAGTCTGTCATACCCACATGCTTCAGGAAGTCCACCTTCATTTCTGTGCCAAAGAAAACAAGAACAGGCTGCCTAAACCAGACACTCTATCTGATTCCCCTACCTTCTGTCGAATCTCTTCTTCCATCTTGATAGGGGAGCCGAACTCAGCAACCTGGCGGACTCCCTCGCTGGCGTAGCCCCCGTATTCCCATAGCACGTAACTTCTGGTGTGAGATGCACCAATCAGAGCCGACCAGTGGTTCGCTCGTCCTGGAAGACATTATTTTTTTTACATTTAGGTTTGAGTGGTTTGAATTCTGATAAGTAAGTCAAGAAGGGAGTGAATACTCGCTGATTGAATGAGTAGCTAACTGTGTGCCTGACATTCTTTATCAGATAGGAATAATAAACTGTTCTGTTGGTCAGTCAGCATTTTTCTTTGGCTAGGAGCAGTTAAGTTGTGGTTTTACAGGGGGTTATGTGTGGGACTTATGAACAGTAACTTAGTGGAGGTTGCCAGGCAACCAGTGAAGATGCACATAACCCTTCGTTAAACAGCAACTTGTTTTTATACTTTTTTTTCCTACAGATTAACATTAGCACCGCCAGACACTTTAAGGGGTACTATAGCCGCCAGACCCAGTGCCCAAGCATCTGCATCTGTGGTAATCTCTATAGCACACACACAGCCTCCACACATCATATACAGCCATAGCTTATCTCAGAGCTTACACCTACACAAAACTGGTTACAGTAACTCTTAGCAGTGTAAAATGTGCAAATTTGCTATCCATTTTTAGAAAAAATATTTTCACGCTGCCACCCAATGCAGTTATCATCTGGTAACGGTCATTAAGACTGGGTGTCGTTGTAGATGTTATTGTGAGCAACAACCACAAAAAAAAAACACATCTCTGGTTCTATCTGATGTTGTTTTGAGTTGTAAGCAACCTGCAGTGTGAAAGGCATGAAACAAATGCCGAAACATTGTAGCCTAATTAATTTCAGCATTTTTATTTTGGCAAAAAAACTAAATGGTAAATATAATCATCGTGCAAATGATTACAATATCACATTTTGTCTTACAAAAGGACAATAATTAGTCCCCCACAGTATTTATTACTGCCTCTCCATCTCTCCCATACATGTCTTTTAGTTCAAAAGTCAAGACAAAACCTGCCTTCGGATCGGGTACATCCCAACCAAGCTACAAAAATAATACAATTTAAGTTTTACAGAAATAATATTCTTGATATTATTAAAGCGTGTAGTACACACACAGGACTCCCGTGTCGGGACAAAACTTTTATAGCCAGACATGCTAAGCTAAACGAACCAATTGTTGCTCTGTATTGATCTAACTCTCGACAAGAAGTGAATAGGCGTATTTCCCAAATTGTCGAACTATTCCTTTATGAGTTGTTGTTTCAGTAAAATGAGTTGGAATAACCTGTGCTGCTGTGTTGATGTTGATCTTATCCAGTATTGTCCTTTTTGTGGCAATTTCTCTGGCAGTTTTTTTTGTCTCATTTTCTGGGTAATTTTCTAATAAACCCTTTTTACAATAACCCATTAGGGTGTTCAGACTTTTTTGACTAGTGGTGGTCAACAGTTTGTACTTACTTGGGTAGTCTTTGGGATGTACTTTCTCTGACCAGTTACCATAGAAGGTGATTCTGTACTTGGCTGTTCCGCAGGCGCAGCACTCCATAGCGGGAGCTTCTGTGGCTTCACCAAACACACGCTCTACATGAAGAAAGGATGTGAACATGACACCACCCACTCATATGTAAGCCAAATTAAAGAAAAAAACACAGTTCAGGAGCTAACAGACAAAAATAGAGAAGGCAGTGTGCAAGCTTTGACCTGCATAAATGACCAGATAAATTACTACAATTTGGCTCCAGTGATAATTAAAATTACATCCCTGGGATAAATTGGTATTTAAATGACACATTATCCTTGATGCAAACTCATAAATACTCAAATATTGCCCTCGACCAATGTTTTGCAATAATAGGTCAAGGGGAATTATAAAATATTTATGAGTCACCAAATTATTCAAAATTTGATGAAAACCTCACTTGACATCTAAGTTATAGCATGATAAGTGAAACGCAGAAAGGGCCTAACTTATGTCAGCAAATTGAAACAGGGTGGCTTGATAACCTAGTATACTAGCCTGAAAAAATAAGATTTTGGTGAGGTGAGGGCGATGTTATGAAAGGTTTCATAAACCATTTGTTTTTTTTGTTTGCTCTGATTTTTATTGTACAATAAAGTGTGCATCAGAGCTAAAAGAGTCCTGTCGCCTCACTGTCTCACAGAAGTTAAGTGTTTATATGGGGAGAAGACAGATTTCCAAATCTGGCATGGCACTTTCCCCTGTAGTAAAATCACAGGATGATAAATGCTGTGATGCTGCTCTGTGTTGAAATACAAATAAATATATAAATTACACACAGACTCCCTGGATATCCATGATTCAATGTCCTCACAGTTTCCCCCACTGCCTCTGTTGGCCTCATACATTTTTAAACACAGTAAGACTGGAAGCTGTTCCGCTCCAAAAAGACAGAAAAAAAAACAATAGAACAAGGGATAATGGCACCATGATGGGTAGTCAAGGTTGAAAAGATAAGCAGCCAACAAGAGAGGGGAAGAGATGATGGGCAGCTGTCATTACCTTTCTCACACAGTCGAATAGTGAGAGAGCCTTCATCCTGGAAATAAATGATTCTCTTCTGGACAATACTGGCCCTGGAGAGACAGAGAGATAGATAGTTAGGAAGGGAAAGTATTGAAAAAAATATGAGAGAAAGAGGAGAGAAAGTTGGATAGTAAAAGTTGCAAATAGAATGCAAAAAGTGCATTAGATGGATAATAACATAGTGTTTTTTTCAATATCTGATCCATGTAATCCTTGGGTAAGGATATTGGTATTGGGTTCCCCAATGTTTGATAGTAATAAATATATGTATTTCTTGTCTTTTAAAGTTTTCTGCTTTATTTTGGAAGAACACCCGCAACCTTCTCTTGTAAGGTAGGTGCAATTTGTTGCTTTTAAATCTCCTCATTGTTTGTAATTACTCTGACACACAATAGTAAAAAATATTTGTCTTTATATTTACGTTCTGAGATAACTTCATGATGTAAAACTGTTAGTACAGTTCTTGGTTTTGACAAATGAATTTGTTGGAGCCACTGTCCCAGTTTGGGGGTTACTGCCCTAAGTGTCCGATTACCACTAGAACCACTGTTGCCTTCACTTTCAAAATCTTCAACATCCTCTCTAAGCCCTTGGTATTTTTCAAGCTTCTTGTGTTTCTTCTAACCCTATGTTGCTATTGCTTGGGATTGCTGCATCTATCACAACTGCCTTCTTCGGCTGTTTGTCGACCACCACGATGTCCGGTGGTTAGCCATCACCATTTTATCAGTCTTGGTCTGAAAGTCTCACAGGATCTCAGCTATGTAATTCTCATCCACCTATAGAGGTGCCTCTCACTTGGACCTTGGGACTTCCAGCCCATACACAGCACAGATGTTCCTGTATACTATGCCAGCCACTTGGTTCCGTATCTGCCTGCATCTTACACCCTGCTGTTATGTGCTTAACTGTCTCAGGGGCGTCTTTACACAACCTGTACCTGGGGTCCTATCTGGTATGGTAAACCCTGGTCTTTATCTATCATGTGCTTAGCGCCTGTTCTTGTGCAGCCATTATTAACTGTTCTGGTAAACACAAGGTTGTCAAATTAATCAAGAATCCACTTAGGAAATAAATTCAGTCACCCTCCGTAAAGCTGTACTGTGCGCAACCCGGTTTATTATACATATTTAGGGCCCGAGCGCCGACAGTGGCGAAGGCCCTATTGAAAGTGTGAGGCACCTATTGTTTTTGTAAGGATTATTATTATTATTACTAGGGCCCGAGCACGAAAGGACTTTAGGATGCACGAAAACTCTCGAAGTTGTGCAGCCATGTGCAAAATAGAAAATTCTTTGATCTGAGTTCACATTTAGGCTTGAGAGTGGTATGGTTGCTCTATAGCACCCCCTAATTGGTTTTAGCACTTGGGCACATTTTTGACGGCCTCAGTATATACGAAAACGTTTCCCTTTATTATAGAGTGACAGTGGATAGACACGAAAGGGGGAGAGAGATGGGGGATGACACGCAGCACAGGGCGGCAGGCCGGATTCAAACACGCGCCGCTGCAGGACTCAGCCAACATGGGGCGCACGCTCTTACTGGGTGAGCTAGAGGAAAACTCTAGAATTATTAGGGCCCGAGCGCCGACAGCGGCGAAGGCCCTATTGGAACTGAAGGAATTATTATTCTTTTTCCCGGGATGAATTGCCTTTTTGAGGGGCTTACCATACTCAAAAACTCACCAAAATTGGTGGTCGCATCAAGTCTGGTGAAAATGTACGTATTTTAAGGGTTTCGGGAATAGGCGCACAAAAACGGCTCGCTAGCAAACCCTACAAAGTTAAAAAATTGTATCCCCTGCAGTGCGTTTAACGTAGACACACGAAACGTGGTACACATATGTATCATGTCAAGACGCAGCGTCATTGGAGCCATACCCTAAACCCAACAGGAAGTCTGTTTTGAATTGAAAGTTCCAAATTAGTGCGATTTTGGCCACGTGTCATACTTTAACGAACTCGTCCTAGAGATTTAATCCGATCAACTTCAAATTTGGTCTGTGCCATCTTAAGACGTTAAAGATGAAAAGTTGGCTCGAAACCTTTCATGATTCATAAGACTCTAACTCTGAGGACATTTACCGGACAAAATTGACTCAAAGTCATAGCGCCCCCTAGTGGCAACAGGAAGTAGGCCTAAAAGTCAAAGTGCTATACTTTAACAAACTCCTCCTAGAGATTTCATCCGATGGACTTGAAAATGGTCTGTACCATCTCAACACCTTAAAGATGAAAAGTTATTAAAAGAAAAACTTTTCGTCAAACGGTGTGGGCATGGCGTTGCGGCCATTTTGAGTGTTTAGCGGTGAACGAGAAAGTAGCTGTACATTGTCATATCTGCTTGAAATTAAACAGAATCAACAAGGGTCCAAGCCTGAGGACATCTACAGACCAATATTTACTTTTGGTCATAGCGCCCCCCGCTGGCAACGGGAAATGCGCCTTATATGACAAACATCATCCGATTTACATGAAACTTATAATGTGTGGTTGACATGTGATACTGAGCCGCCCCCTATAATTTAACCACGCCAACTTACTCAGGCCACGCCCCCTTTCATAACATTTGAACCGTTTAAGGTAGAGTCTTGTGTGAGGTGTCATTGAACTCAGCAGAGTTCCTTCTTCATTGGTGATGGTTTGACCCGCCCCCTAAGCTTTAGCCACGCCCCCTTTCATAACCAATGACCCGTTTGATGTAGACCCTTGTGTGAGGTATCATTGAACTCATTGGCCCCCCTTTGGCCCGCCCTCTATGTGTAAGCCACGCCCCCTTTCATAAATGCTGACCCATCTAAGGTTGAGTCTTGTCTGAGGTAGCATTGAACTCAGAAGAGTTCCTTTTTAATTGGTGATGGTTTGACCCGCCCCCTATAATTTAGCCACGCCCCTTTTCACAGCTAATGAACTGTATGATGTAGAGTCTTGTGTGAGGTATCGTTGAACTCAGCAGGGAGTACCTTTTCATTGGTGACGATTTGCAGCGTCTGAGTGCCGCGCAAATGCAAGGTCGAGCGGCGTTCGCCAGTAACCCCGACGCTCAGAGGCGCGAGGGCCCGTCCATCGCTGCTTGCAGCTTTAATTATTATTATTTTCCCGGCAAATGAATTGCCTTTTTGAGAGGCTTAACATATTCAAAAACTCGGACTTGATGCGGTCGCATCAAGTCTGGTGAAAATTCACGTATTTTAAGGGTTTCAGGAACAGGCACGCAAAAATGGCTCGCTAGCGCCCCCTACAAAATTAAAAAAATGTAGCCCCTGCAGTACATTTAACGTAGACTCACGAAACTTGGTACACATATGTATCATGTCAAGACGCACAGAAAACATCATTGGAGCCAACAGGAGAAAGTTCGAAATTAGTGTGATTTTGACCATTTCCACATGTCGTACTTTCACGAACTCCTCCTAGAGATTTCATCCAATCAACTTCAAATTTGGTCTGTGACATCTTAAGACGTTAAAGATGAAAAGTTGTTAAAAGAAAAACTTTTCGTCATAAGGTGTGGCCGTGGCCGCAAGGAGCAGCATCCGCCAGTAACACCAATGCGCGCAGAGGCGTGAGGACCTGTCCAATGCTGCTTGCAGCTTTAATAAATATTGTACTCACTATGCAACAAAATTAACATGGTAAAATGTTGTTCGGGTGAGTCTTTTCAGTTGCTGAGGCTCACAGTGATCCATGACGCACAGGAGGCGAGATGCATGGATCCATCTCCACACGAAGAAGCGCAATGTCGGGTGGGCAAACTCACGTGTGATGCATAATTAATCCCGTAGATTATATGTACACAAGGTGTAAGAAATTAACCCAACCCGGACCACCAAACATTGGGCTGAATGCAGCAGCTTCAAAGGGCTGTTTGGATGTCATTAACATAATGTAAAAAAGTGGTAAAAAACTACGTTTTAACCAGTTTTTAAAGTTTTGGGCATTTCTGCCTTTATTGGATAGGAAAGCTGAGATATGAAAGGGGAGAGAGAGAGGGGGGAAGCCATGCAGGAAAACTGTCACAGGTCAGATTCGAACCCTGGACCTTCTGCGTCAAGGAGTAAACCTCTGCATATGTGCTGAGACTGAATATACCATGCAACATTGGTTGACTGCTTGGGCATGAAATTAAAAAAGAAAAGGGAAACATACAGACAATTATTGAGCTGTCCTTAATAGCTTTTAAGTAAATGCTGTAATAGTGTCAATGAGACTAATGGCCAATTGGTTTATCATAAAGTAAATCAATATCTTAAACAATAAATCTGGTCATTTGGAAAAATGTTTTTACATCTTTTCACAGTGAGCCTTCAGTGAAAATGATTCACACCTACAGTTACACCTACTGCCTGTCTTTATTTAAGATATTCCCTTTTCACTAGACTTATCTGTTCAATCTGTGCATCAGTTTGAGAGTTTACTCTGCTCTATTTTGAAAATGTGTCAATTACAGGGCACTGCACCTCGGAGAAGGCAGACAGTAAGATACATGTGTAGGAGGCAGAGATGTATAGTAACGAAGTAGAACTACTTCACTACTGTACTTAAGTACTAAAAGGCTGTATCTCTACTCTACTGGAGTATTATTTTTTTCTCCTACTTCCACTTTTACTTCAGTACATATTTTCGATGAGTTTATTACTTTTACTCCGATACATTTTTTATGTGCTGCATCGTTACTCGTTACTAGGGCTGCACGATATTTTGTTACATTGTCTACATCGCCATGTGCGCATGCGCGATAGTCACATCGCAGGATGTTGCGATGTTGATGCTTAAACTTTTTTGCTGCTTGATAGAAAAGTAAACGTTCACCATTCTCCTTTTACACGATTGTTACTGGCCAAGCCTTCCCCTTTAAGACAGGTGGTCATGTGACGTAACGTTAGTCCGACGGGTTTGTTATGGGAAGTGAGGCTCTCCGTGTGTAGAAAAGTACCGTGGCAGGGTAGTGAAGCTACAGTAGACAAGTAGTAAAGTAGTAGCTAGTAGTAGTAGTAGTAGTGTTTTATGTTTGCTGCAAAGACAAACTAAATCACCTGATTAATGCAACGTTAACACAACATCTCCCGACCATTTTTCACCACAGAAAGCTGCTAACAGCCAGGTTAAAGCTCTACAGGGGCTCTACACCACTACATATCCCTTGTGCACTACACCGGTGCACAAGGGATATACTAAATCTGTGGCTACTTGTTTTGATATCGACTGCGTTTTGACTGCCGAGGTGGTAGCGCCGGAAACAACAGAGCTACGGTGAGTTGTTCAAAACCTTTCTTTTTAGTAAACTCTGGGTACACAAACAATGTTCTCAATGCTTTCGTTAAGGTGTAGAGCCCCCGGCGATACTTTGAGCAAAGTTTCATGTTGTGTCAAGCCTTCTTAGTGTTTTAAAAACAGCTATTTTGAGGCTAGCATAAAAGTGCCCCTATTACTCCCATTCAAAAGGCCATTTGACCGAAAAAACGAAAAATACAGTACATCTTAAAAGTGGCGTTCCGTCCCTAAATATGCTTTTAAACGAAAGTTTGACGGGTACATCCACAAAAAGACCCTTGGTTGCATTTGGCGAGAGTTACGCTTTAACCTGTCTCACTTAATTATGCTGCTATAGTTTTAGACTGCTGGGGGACTCCCTTTGACACACTGAGCTTCTCTCTCTCTCTCTTTCCATCTGTGTGCATTCATGTTCCAGAAATGCTTGTTACTAACCTAGCTCTGGGGAGCTTATTCCCCGGAGTCCATATGTTTTTCTTTTTACGCCCAGCATGATTCCTTGGATTAGGGTGGCCCCCTAAATCATGGTTGCAGCCTGTCGCCGAGGTCCTGCTGCGAGCCCTGCTATGCCCTGTTACACCTGATATGCTCTGCAATGCCCTGCTACACCCTGCTACGTCCCTGCTGCGTCCCTGCTACATCCCGTGACGCCCTGCAGTGCCCTGCTGTGCCACGAACTACTACAGCTACTATTTCTAGTCACTGATCCATTATCTTTATTGTGACTATTAGCCACTGTTCATCACACCCCCTACCGGCACCATCAGACACCGCCTACCAAGAGCCTGGGTCTGTCCGAGGTTTCTTCCTAAAAGGGTTTTTCCTCGCCACTGAATGCTTGCTCTTGGGGAATTACTGGAATTATTGGGTCTTTGTAAATTATAGTTTAGTAGAGTGTGGTCTAGACCTACTCTATCTGTAAAGTGTCTTGAGATAACTCTTGTTATGAATTGATACTATAAATAAAATTGAATTGAAATTGAATTAATGTCCCTCTGTCCAAAAATCACGTCAGAAGAGTAGTCACAGCGCTTACTTGCTTTGGTGTTTGTAAAGCATTAAAGTTCATCAAAGAATGGTTCACATTAGAAAAATTCCTTTTTTTAAATTGTATTTTCTATGTAGATGCACTCCACTACAAAATCATCCCAGTAGTAGAATGGGTTTATTATTTTTTTATCAGTCGTGTTTTTTTCATATCGCAATATATATCGCAGGGAGGGAAAAAAATCGCAATGTAAGTTTTTTTCCAATATCGTGCAGGCCTACTTTAGGCTAAACATTTGAAATAATATAAACAATATCATATTCAAACTTTTGACTGCTTTCTTTAATAACTCATCTTAGCACAAATGGTACCCCATTTGTAAGGAACGTACATTTCTGGGATGAGCAGCAGCGCTGAGTATGTGGGTTGCGCCCATGAAAAAATTTGCCAAATCTTCTCTGCCAATGCCAAACAGCTTATTCTGCCATTGACTCGCTTTGGTGTTTGGTGGATTGATGATTCTGCCTATGGCAGTTGGATCGTAGGGTCAAAGTGTGGAGAAGACTCGGAGAATGCTATTCTGATTGCTGCACTGATAGAGTAACACCTTTTGGTGGAGGCAGTGTGATGGTGTGGGGCGGCATCTCCCTCACTGGAAAAACAAGGCTTGTCATCATTGGAGGAAATGTCAATGCAGAGAGATATAGAGATGAGATTCTGCAACCAGTGGCAATCCTATATCTCCACAGTCTGCGAACTCTATCCTCCAAGATGACAATGCTCGCCCCCACAGGGCGGGGATTATCAGAGACTACCTCCTGAATGTGGGAGTGCAGATGATGGAATGGCCTGCCAGCAGTCCTGACCTCGACCCCATTGAACACTTGTAGGATCAGCTTGGGCGTGCTGTTCGTGCCAGAGTGACCAACACAACCACGTTGGCTGACTTGCGACAAATGCTGGTTGAAGAATGGGATGCCATCCCACAGCAGTGTGTGACCAGGCTGGTGACCAGCATGAGGAGGAGGTGCCAGGCTGTTGTGGCTGTGTATGGTTCTTCCACACGCTACTGATGCTCCTGTTTGTGAAATGAATACATTGTTAAATTGCCCATATGTCTTGTTTCTCCAAACTTCAATCATCCAATCCACCAAACGAGTCAATGGCAGAATAAGTTGTTTGGCATTGGCAGAGAAGATTTGGCAAATCTTTCATGGGCGCAACTCCACATACTCAGCGCTGCTGCTCATCCCACATATGCATGTTCATACAAATGTGGCACAATTTGAAAGGGAACTAAACAGGCTTTCCAACGGTATAAGATTTATTGCCAAAAAGCATTGTTACCACAGAGAAATAATCTACCAAACTATACTAAGTTTATATAACATAATACTTGTACTTTTTACTTTCAGTACTTGAGTAGTACATTTTAAAATAAACTACTTGCAATACTTAAGTGCAAAAAATGTTAAATACTTTAGTACTTCCACTTAAGTGTGGTGCTTAAAGAGCACTTCAACTTCTACTCAAGTCACTTTTTTGAGAGCACTTGTACTTTTACTCAAATCTGGGTCTCTAGTACTTTATACATGTCTGGTAGGAGGAAACAAGTTCTAACAACATTGCTGCATTTACTTCTGGTCCTAAAGAGGTCGTAGATTACTTAATATTTCTAGCAATGGAGCTAGAGTCGTAAGAAAGTGTCAACTTCACATTAACCTTGAAAGTCAGCAGTGTAATATTACATCGTTTTTCACTTTGGTTATCATTTTTAATTAACTATAACCAAAACAATAAAATTTCCAAATGCCTGCTTCAGATGCCCAAACCTACCCAAAGGTTTTAAACTAGGCATTCATTTCCACTTCTGCTAACTACTTCCAAGTAGTCCTGCATTTTTTAGCATTTGATTAATAAAAAAAGTGGTCACATTGTGCAGATTTTAACATCTACTCTGGGCAGTCATTAACATAGTGTCTGACAGTTTGTTTTTTAAAGCTGCAATTATTGACTTTTTTATTGTGGCCACTTGGAGCATGTTGCAAACAAAACATTGACATATTATCACCTTATCAATGTGTCAGAAAGCAATTGCTCGTTTACATATCCAGCAGACATAGAGCATTAATTACAGTCTATACCAACTCCTGAGAAAAGCACCTTTAACGGCTAAATGCTCGTTTTATAAAATGTTGTCTTTCTAAAACAAACAAACAGTAAAGTTGTGGGGAATAAAACCAAAAAATGAGCTGAAAGGCACTAAGGGCCTTTTCACACCTGAAAGTATGAACCATGTCCATGTTTTGACATACATACATACATTTGATCTGGTTAGTTTTAGTTTTACATTGCAATAATGCCCCCGCACCAAAGACCTTTACGTGACATACATACGTCCCATCGTCATCACCTACGTGGGCTGCGTCTCCCTATACTTGACATTGATTTGTTTTAGAGGGGTTTGCCATCCTCTCGTATCGTCTCTCTAGTGTATGAGTTATTCCGACTGCTTCTTTCCCCCTTACTACCCCAGCTCTTGTTTTGTTGAGACGCAAGACAGGAACTTTACTTGGGCCTTGAAGAGCTGCAGTATTCATTTAGAGACAAACAAACAAGTGTTTAACTTTAACAAATTATCAATCAGGAAAGACAGCTTAGCCAATTATTTTACTTTATCACAGAGTTCAGCATCTAGTCTGGAGCTTTTTCCACCTGACATCACCTTAAACAGGGGAGATTTGATCACTGCTCTTTCCTTTGCCAATTCCCCTCTGATTGTGGGATTCAGCATCAGGCTGTTTTCCTTTTAGATCCTGACTCTTACATTGGGTAAGCAAATCCAGTGTAGCTTCTTTTTGGAGATGTTTTCTCTTTCTGACTGTTTAGTCAAATATCACGCCCATGGAGGTGCTGTGGCGATATGCCTCTGACACTTATACTGATATGCTGTAAATGCTTGGCAGCGAAATGTAAAGATGTTACTTTACTCTTAATTTTTTGGGGGGCATTTCTGTGCCTTTAATGGATAGGACAGCTGAGGTATGAAAGGGAGATATGCAGGAAACCGTCACAGGTCGGACTCAAACCCTGGACTTCTGCGTCGAGGAATAAACCTCTTCATATGTGTGCCCGCTCTACCAACTGAGCTAACCCGGCCACGATAGCACTTTACTCTTGCCTCTTGCATTATATATATTTCACATCTCAGCAACATGTCTACGGACTTCTCTGTGTACCCTGGAGGCATTGGCGGCACTGCTGAATCTTTAGCATGCTCTTTGAAATTATAGGGAGCTCCCCAGAGAGGGGCAACAATACAGCAGTGTAACATACAATAATATTTTCACTCCGTGACACTCGCTGACTGCAATTATAAACAGCACAGAAGTGTAGGAAACCCACTTCAAGTTACTATACAAAACAGACTGTCCTCCAAAAAACTACGCCATAGATCTTTTGTACAAGCAGCTTATTACAACCTAAATTTGTGTAGGCGAGATGCAGATGCCGGCTTGGTTGGCCAGCTCGCGGAGCTCAGAAGGGGGGAAGCCTGGCGCTGGAATGATGCCTCAATTCTGAAGTTGCGACAGGAGGGACGCATAGCAAGGCGAGTGCTCCTGTGCCAGCCGTCCGGAGAGATAGAAACTATCTCCTGCAGGATATCACTGCCTGGAACCTGATCCGCCAAAAGAGTATCAAAATCGGAATCAGACATGGTTGTAGCAAGCAACAGAATGATAAAAGGACGAGAAAAACTTTTGCCATATGGATTTGCCTGAAATGACAACTGACAGTGGCAGAAAGGAGAACAGATTTTAAAGCAGGGATGCAATGATGTAATTGGCACATGGAAATCATGTCAAATTCTGGTTGGTTTAACTGAAGAGTGAACGCCCAGAATCAGATGATTAGGAAAGAGAGAGAGGAGAATGAAAGCATAGAAGTCTTCCTGAATGAACTTACACTGTGCTTCATTAAAACTACTGATACCGCACAGTACAAGTCCTGGATTTAAATGTTTACTTTAAATGAAAATAGTAAACATCAGCACTAGTGTTGCTTTTGTCAACGAAAATTATGACTAAATATCGTCGTCAATGAAGCTTTAGCACGTGACGAAAACGAGACGCAACGTAAATGCTGGTCATCTGACGATAACTATAATTAAATGTATAATTTCAATATTGTTGACGAATAAAAACGAGACTAAATGTGGTTTACAAAATAAAAACTATGCTAAAATGTCTCTTCATTTTTGTTGACCAAAACGAGACAAGACAAAATGTTATAATGTTATTTTGTCTCGTTTAGTCGCATTATTATTATTATTTTGCATTATTTCTGTTCCCTGTGTCTCACTTCAGGGGCTGCATCAGGTCACAATCGGGTTGCACTGCGGGACACAGGCGGCGTTACTTCCTCAAGCCCTGTCACGGCATTATTTCATTTAGAAGATGCAGCAGTGAGTGAGCGACTGAGACGAGCGTAAATGAAAACAAACTAAATTAAGTCTGACACAGAGAAAGGGACCATTACATAGAAGTGGAAAAGAAAACGGAATGTGTTGTGGAAAAAGATGGGGAGAAATGCAGCTACAAAATCACAGGAAAAAACACCACGAACCTTAACCTCTTAAGCCCTAGGCCTTTGGATCACGCCCCTACTCAAAAATGATATATCCAAAAGGAATGGAGTATATCTCTGCAATTACAAGGTCTATTTTAATGATCTTGGTATCATAATAAAGGTAACACTTGTGGGCTTCATGTAGAGGTGTAAGCATCAATATATATATATGTTACTGGGTCAGAGTAAAGCACAGCATAAATTAAAGATTTAATTTCCGCCTAACAAAACTTATCAATTGTTAGAGAGAATATGCCACTGGAATAATGCAGTTGCAAAACCTCTAGAAACCCATAGCACAACATCTAAACATTACCTGTGAAAAGATTTAGGCTTATAAAGTGAAGCAGAGCAAAGTTAGAGGGGTTTTAGCAGAAGCATGTTTAGGCGGACATTTGGATACCATCTGTGCCATTTGACTCTTCTCAGGTACCAAACTTTAAAACACATTACATTTCACTTATATGTCCCTGTAGGTATTTATTCCATCTAAATATAATGTTTCTGGCTTTGATCTTTAATCAAATCTACATTTTTGTCCATTCAAGTAAAACCATACAAAGGAAATTAAGTTTGACTCTTACTTGAGCACATTTATTTACAATAAAACAAGCAATAAAACTTATCTGGTAAAACACAGGTAAGAACACAGTTAATAAACAACAATTAATTGTACTGTACATAAAATCTAACACATTTCCATCCTGCCACTGCTGGAAGAAGTTCTTTTTTTTAACACAGGTAAGAACACAGGTAATAAACAATTACTTTTATATACACTAAATATTTCCATCGTGCCACTGCTGGAAGCTGTTCTTGTTTTAACACAGGTAAGAACACAGGTAATAAACAATTACTTTTATATACACTACATATTTCCATCGTGCCACTGCTGGAAGCAGTTCTTTTTGGAGTTAAGGCACAGAGGGACCTGGTACTTTCTGCAGTAAATAGGCGTCTTCACCCTTGGGTTCCCAGTATCCTGGAACTTCCTGCAGTATCTCCTAAACTGGGTAGCATCACCTCCATAGTACATAGGCATGCAGGTGGTAGGTGGTGGTGGTGGTGGTGATGATGGTGGTGGTGCTGCTGAGCCTTCAGCAAACTTTAACATGTCTGCAGCAAGCTGCTCCCTGAAAGTCTTCTGCTGTGTGGCTTTGTCGTGTTGGGGGTATTTACCTCTCTTGTGCAGCTCCTTGTGGAGAAGGAAACTGTTCACCACTGCAATGTCCACAAAATGATAAAAAAAAAGTCCTGTACCATTTCATTGTTTTATGGTGAACACTGTAATAGCCGATCAACGCATCGGAGAAATCCACACCACCCATGTAACGATTGTAGTCAGCTACAGCATCTGGAACAGGTACAGCCTTAGTCTGCCACACACCAGCGCTTTTTTACTTTCCGTTTCACGGTATGTACACTGAAGGCTTTGTGTACTGTAGAGCACATAGTCACTTCACGGGTGTCCATCCACTTTACAAACAAAAGTTTGTCTTCTCTCAGCCACCGCAAATCACCCTCACAGCCTTTTTTGGGTAAGCTGTCCCACAACAACCAATGCTTTTGCTGAGCAAATGCTGAAAGAGGGCAGAGCTGGTGTAAAGTTGTCTACAAACAGTGTGTAACCTCCTCCGATCAGAGGGAATGGTAGAAGGTCCATCACTGAGGAGTAGCTCAGACCCTGGCCTGAGTGTCAGAGCCAATAGAATTGAGTGACTCAGGATCAATGTCAACAACACCAGTCAACCACAATGAGGCTTATACACTGTAGGCCAATAGATGCCTCTATTTAATTCATGTTAGAAACCTCCCTCGGAACTGAAAATGCCGGTAGACTGTTTCAAAGGGACACAAAGTTCGAACACAAGTTTTCATCACAAAACACCAAAGGTAAGACATAATTCATGGTTATGGTTGTATAACGTGACGTTACTTTTTTGCTCTTCTTTGGCTGCTATCTCGGTGGTTTTTTGTTGTAGAGTGGTAAGACATATAGCGTTGGAATCAGCGGAGTTTCCCCTTTCATATGACATATTGTTTGTGTGGATAGTATGAAAACAAAATCGCTAGTGTGACATAGTGTGAAATGTGCACCATACTTGTGTTTTTTCCCATGTGCTCATTTAGTTGCTTGGTGTTGGATTTGTATTTTGTGTAGATAAAAATGGTTATCATGGGCGTTTAGCCAAGTTCCGTCCCATTAAGCAGATATGCTATATGAACATGTTGTTACGTGTTTAGCATGCCCATGTATGGTGTTTGCTCTGAGTTACATCACCGCCACCGGTTCGGGCTTAAGAGGTTAAGAGACATCTCAAGCCATTCCAAAGCCTTTTTTCTATGATGCAGGCATCATAGAAAAAAGGCTAACAAATTATTGTTGTATAAGCATAGCTGCTTATACAACAATAATTTGGTTTTAACTCAACAAACACTAATTCCACCATAATATTGTGCTTTGAAACAAAACTGTTACAAGTTCAGTTATTTATTTCCATCATTTGGGTTAATGTTAGGCCCTGTAATTAGCCAACGGAATTTTAAAATCTGTAAGTAGTTTCAAAGACGAACATTTGATATTTGTTACAACTTAATTTCATGACAAAGTATAGTTTAACAGTCATAACTAAAATTGTGCATAGAATTTGAGCCAGTAAACAAGGAGCTAATGGTTCTTCCATAAAAGTTAGATTAATATAGCGTGTAATGACAGACATTTAGCGTGTAAGGGCATGTTTATGTAACCCTCCTATTATTATTTGGGGTCAATTTGACCCCAGGCTGTTTTAGCTGTATAAAACATAAAATAATCCTACAGTCTTTTGATTTCAATTGCAATTCAATTGCAATTTCAGTGGCACTTCTAAAATATTTTGGAGCATCCTCTGCCGCTGGTCAGGATGAGCCACCTACCTCCCCCGCTACACAGGACTCTGCTGGAATAGTCTCAGTGCCTCAGGATGAGGTGCTGCCATCTACCTCATCAGCTACACAGGTCTCTTCTGGAATGGTCTCGACCCTTCAGGATGAGCTACCATCTATGTCCTCAGCTACACATATGTCTCCACAAATATCTGATATTGAGGATGAAGACCTCTTTGCCTCTACTTCTCCCCAGCATGAGCCTTCAGGTGGGTTTTTGCACATGTGTGTGTGTTTGTGTGGAAGGGGTATGCCTAGGCTACAAGACAACTGGACAACTGCAATTTAATATAATTTTAATATATCTGATAATTTCTGAGTAGGCCTATGTGTTATGTTCCACTGCTATGTGCTTTGAGTAATGTGGCAATATGCTGTCTGATAGAAATGCCTGGAGCTGAACCCCCACTGAGCCCCACTGTTGAAGATGAGCCTCTGTCAACCGACCCTGCTAACTGGCCCTCACATGTGACTGACAAGATTCGGACTGAGCTGGTTTGCAGAGGACCAAGTAAGGTGCCACCTGGCTTTGTTTTCCGTATGAATGAGAGTGATGGGAGAAGTTGCCACCACCAATATTTTAAGAAGACATTAGTAAGTGGTGAAAAGATGGCAAGAAGTTGGATGATTTATTCAATGAAGAACAACAGCCTCTTTTGCCTCTTTTTAGGAACATTAATTTAACAAGTGCAGGAATGGCAAATTGGAAACATGTGAGCGATTACCTGACATCACATGAAAACAGTCCAGAACACCATAATTGCATGAAAGGAACTGTCAGTAAGGTTAAAAAGTGGGACAACTATTGATAACCTGGAGATGGCACTTCTGGAGGCTGAGAGGGTGAGATGGAGAGTAGTGCTGACACGTCTCACCGCTATCGTGCAGTCACTGGCAGTTCGAAATTTGTCTCTAAGGGGACACACAGAAACACTATTCACACCATCAAATGGGAATTTTCTCAAAGAGGTCGAACTTATGGCCAGGTTTGATCCCATTATGAAAGATCACCTTAACCGTGTCAAAAGAGGAACAGCAAGTCACAACAGCTTCCTAGGCCATCATGTGCAGAATGAGCTGATTGATTTGTTGAGCAGCAAAATCATATTTTCTATAGTGGATGACATCAAGCAGGCAAAGTTTTTTTCAGTAATTCTGGACTGCACCACAGATATAAGCCACACAGAACAGTTGTTCATTAGAGTGGTGCCACTGATGGAGAAGCCCCATATCAGGGAACGTTTTATGGGATTTTTGGAGGCAAAGAAGTCGACAGGCCAGCACTTGGCATTCATGATCCTGATGAGACTTGAGGAGTTGGAAATTCCTTTTGCAGACTGCACAGGATAGTCATATGACAACGGGGCAAACATGAAAGGCAAAAATAAGGGAGTTCAAGCCAGGCTCTTAGAAAAGAATCCCCAAGCTCTGTTTGTGCCATGTGGGGCGCATACATGGAATTTAGTTGTGTGTGATGCTGCTAAGGGATCTGTTGATGCTATAAGTTACTTTGGTGTCCTGCAAAAGATATACACATTATTTTCAGATTCCATCCAAAGATGGGCTATACTGAAGAACCATGTGAGCATCACCTTAAAGATGTGGGCAGAAACAAGGTGGGAGAGCAAGGTCAAGAGCGTAGAGCCCATGAGGTACCAGGGAGCTGCCGTTAGAGAGGCTTTAATTGAGGTGAGAGACCACACCAAAGACCCTGCTATAAAGGCTGAGGCCCAGTCTTTGTCTGAGGAGGTGGGGTCGTACCGCTTCAGCATCTACTCGGTTGTTTGGTATGACATGCTATCTGCAATACAGCATGCCAGCAAACTCATGCAGTCTCCTAATATGCATCTGGACCTAGCTGTGAGTCTTTTGAAGAAGACTGAGTGAGGTCTCCAGAACTACAGGGCAAGTGGCTTTGTGACTGCACAGATGGCGGCCAAAGAAATTTGTGGAGAAATTAATGTGGAGGCTGTTTTAAAACAAAAACGGCTGAGGTCCACAAAGTGCCACTTCTCATATGAATCACATGATGAGCCTTGCACTTCATTGATGCACTTAGGAAGTTGGAGGTTGGATTCTTCATAGTTGTCGTTGATGCAGCCACGTCAGTCATCAAGGAGAGATTTTCCACATTGGAAAAAGTGGGAAAGAAATTTGGGGTTTTGACAAATTTCCCAAGTCTTGCAGATGAGGAGCTGGCAGAGCAATGCGAGGCACTAGGCACCACACTGCACTTTAAGGGGCACTCTTTGGATTTGGATTTGGACAGTAGAGAGCTTGTGCAGGAAATTAAGAACTTCCTTGACCTGTCATCAAAGACCATGAGCCTCCTTGAGCTTATCACTTTAATACATGATAAGGATCTATCGGAGAACTTTTGGACTGCTCTCAGGATTGCACTTACTCTGCCAGTCACTGTGGCTCAAGCAGAGAGGAGCTTTTACAAACTGAAGTTGCTCAAGTCATACCTGAGGTCAACCATGTCCCAGGAACGGCTCACTGGCCTTGCCTCCATCAGTATCAATATTTCAATAGGGGAGCAGATTTCATACAATCATACATCATCGATGATTTTGCATCAAGGAAGGCCAGAAAGGTCAGGTTTTAGTTTTAGTTTATGTTTTCTGTTCTTATTGCAATAGTGTAATAATTAGATTCTCTTTAGTGTGTTTTCACATTTGTGTGATGAAGGATTTGTGCTATTTAGAATATTTATTCTATATTTTATTTGTATATTATTCTGAATATTTTATATTATTGTTGCTCTCTGCTCTTGTTACATTTTTTATATATCTGATTGTATATATTTTTTGAACATTTATGTATATAGTGTATATTTATTTAAGTTCTGATAACTTATACTGTCACATTTTGTGCAGAATTGTGTTCATTGTCATTTGGCAATGTTGGAGGTGGAGATTGTGCACCTTAAAAAGTGTGTTTCCTGTTGTAATTGCAATAGTTAAATTATTGGATTATCTTAAGTGTGTTTTTCAAATGTTCTAATTAAGGATTTGTGCAATTGAAAAATATAATTTTCTCTTCCACTTATGTTTTGATTATAATATAACTTTGTGCAGAATTTTTTTGTTTTTTTGGGGGGTTTTTTCTTGAAGGGGGTCTCGCCCGGGGTGTAATTCAATGTAGAACCACCAATGAGTAGCACCATAAGAAAAATAGAAAAATGGAAAAGCAAGTTACAACAACGGAGAGAGGACAGTGAGACAGAAAGGTGAGCGCCGCTACGTTGTAGTTTACCCCGGTGGACGAGAGGGTCGCCTCCCTACGCCTGCAGGTTGTGGGGGGGAAAACTCTGATTGTTGTTTGTGCATATGCACCAAACAAGAGTTCGGAGTATTCGGCCTTCTTGGAGACCTTGAATGGAGTCCTGTATGTGGCTCCAATGGGGGCCTCCATAGTTCTGCTGGGGGACTTCAACGCGCACGTGGGCAATGATGGAGATACGTGGAGAGGCGTGACTGGGAGGATCGGCCTCGGTGATCTAAACATGAGTGCTTGTCTGTTGTTAGACTTCTGTGCTAGTCATTGATTGTCTATAACAAACACCATGTTCGAACATAGCAATGCTCATAAGTGTACCTGGTATCAGAGCACCCTAGGCCGAAGGTCAATGATTGATTTTATAATCGTTTCATCTGATCTGAGGCCGTATGTTTTGGACACTCGGGTGAAGAGAAGGGCAGAGCTGTCAACCGATCACCATCTGGTGGTGAGTTGGGTCAGGGGAAGACTCTGGACAGACCTGGTAAGACCAAACAGGTAGTGCGGGAAAATTGGGAACGTCTGGAGGAGGCCCCTGTCCTACAGACTTTCAATTCACACCTCCGGCGGAGCTTTTCATGCATCCCTGTGGAGGCTGGGGGCATTGAACCCGAGTGGACAATGTTCAAAGTTTCCATTGCTGAAGCTGCGGCGGGGAGCTGTGGTCTTAGGGTCTTAGGTGCCTCAAGGGGCGGTAACCCACGAACACCATGGTGGACACCGGTGGTCAGGGAAGCCGTCCGACTGAAGGAGTCTTTATCCCAGAGGACTCCGGAGGAAGTTGCAAGGTACCGAAGGGCTCGAAGGGCTGCAGCCTCTGCCGTTAAAGAGGCAAAGCAGCGGGTGTGGGAGAAGTTTGGACAAGACATGGAGAAGGACTTTCGGTCGGCACCAAGGTGCTTCTGGAAAACCTTTCGCCACCTCAGCAGGGGGAAGCGGGAAAACCATTCAAGCTGTGTACAGTAAGGATGGGACGCTGTTGACCGCAAGTGAGGAGGTAATAGGGCGGTGGAAGGAGCACTTTGAGGAACTCCTAAATCCAGCTAATACTATGGTATAGGCAGAGCTGGAGGATGATGGGGGATTGTCGTCAATTTTCCTGGTGGAAGTCGCTGAGGTAGTTAAACAACTCCACAGTGGCAAAGCCCCAGGGATTGATGAGATCCATCCAGAAATGCTTAAAGCTCTGAGTGTAAAGGGGTTGTCTTGGTTGACACGCCTCTTCAACATTGCATGGAAGTCTGGGGCGGTGCCTAAGGAGTGGCAGACCGGGGTGGTGGTTCCCCTGTTCAAAAAGGGGGACCAGAGAGTGTGTGCCAATTACAGGGGTATCACACTTCTCAGCCTCCCTGGTAAAGTCTACTCTAAGGTGCTGGAAGGGAGGGTTCGGCCAATAGTAGAACCTCGGGTTGAAGAGGAACAATGCGGATTCCGTCCTGGTCGTGGAACAACGGATCAGATCTTCACTCTCGCAAGGATCCTGGAGGGAGCCTGGGATTATACCCATGTGCTTTGTGGATCTGGAGAAGGCATATGACTGGGTCCCTTGGGAGATACTGTAGGAGGTGCTGCGGGAGTATGGGGTGAGGGGGTCCCTTCTCAGGGCCATCCAATCTCTGTACGACCAAAGCAAGAGCTGTGTTCGGGTTCTCGGCAGTAAGTCGGACTCATTTCAGATGAGGGTTGGCCTCCGCCTGTGCTGCACTTTGTCACCAATCCTGTTTGTAGTATTTATGGACAGGATATCGAGGCATAGTCGGGGTAGGGAGGGGTTGCAGTTCAGTGGCCTGGGGATCTCATCGCTGCTTTTTGCAGATGATGTGGTCCTGATGGCATCATCGGCCTGTGACCTTCAGCACTCACTGAATCGGTTCGCAGCCAAGTGTGAAGCGGCTGGGATGAGGATCAGCACCTCTAAATCTGAGGCCATGGTTCTCAGTAGGAAACCGATGGAGTGCCTTCTCCAGGTAGGGAATGAGTCCTTACCCCAAGTGAAGGAGTTTAAATACCTTGGGGTCTTGTTCACAAGTGAGGGGACAATGGAGCGGGAGATTGGTCGAAGAATTGGCGCAGCGGGTGCAGTATTACATTCAATTTATCGCACCGCTCTCGATCTACCGGTCAGTTTTCGTTCCTACCCTCACCTATGGTCATGAAGGCTGGGTCATGACCGAAAGAACAAGATCCAGGGTACAAGCGGCCAAAATGGGTTTCCTCAGGAGGGTGGCTGGCGTCTCCCTTAGAGATAGGGTGAGAAGCACAGTCATCCGTGAGGAGCTCGGAGTAGAGCCGCTGCTCCTTCGCGTCAAAAGGAGCCAGTTGAGGTGGTTCGAGCATCTGGTAAGGATGCCCCCTGGGCACCTCCCTAGGGAGGTGTTCCAGGCACGTCCAGCTGGGAGGGGGCCTCGGGGAAGACCCAGGACTAGGTGGGGGGATTATATCTCCAACCTGGCCTGGTAACGCCTCGGGATCCCCCAGTCGGAGCTGGTTAATGTGACTCAGGAAAGGGAAGTTTGGGGTCCCCTGCTGGAGCTGCTTCCCCCGCGACCCGATACCGGATAAGCGGACGAAGATGGATGGATGGATGGATGGCTGTGCCATGACGAATATGTTGGTCTAAATGAATCCACTCCTCCCGGTCATATTATTACTCATATTCCTCGAGACTCTGGCCGAGGAGGGGGAGTTGCAGCCATCTTTGACTCAAGCCTATTAATTAATCTTAAACCTAAACTAAATTTTAACTCGTTTGAAAGGCTTCTTCTTAATCTTTCACATAATTAAAACATTACAGCCAATTCTATTTCTTGTAGTGTACCAGGTTCGTATTCTGAATTTTTATCTGAATTCTCTGAGTTTTTATCAAGTCTAGTCCTTAAATCATAGGTTCACTGTACCGTGGACGGCACACTTTGTCGCTGTGGCGTCGCTGTAACGTCGCTGTAACCTCCACTCATAAACGTTTTTATAACTTTACAACATTAAATCTTCAAAATATACAGCCATACGACGTGAAAGCTTAGCGTCTCATGATTCAACTAAGCCCACACACAAAGCATAAGATAGATAGATTTATAGCAGTAATACAACTGTTAAAAAGTTAAAGAAAATATATAAGCAATATAGACGTAAACTGCGCAGCTGGTGTCTAGAGTCGAGAGTGCATCCATACCTTTTTCCTTCTCTTTTTAGCCACAGCGGGGATATTTTGCCCCAAACTTTTTTTTCATAAATCCCTAAGAGTCCAAGGAAATGGAATATCCAAGCCATTATATCTAAAATGAGCTGTTCGCCTCACAATCTTGAAGTTTCTGGCCAAATCACAACAGAAAATCTGTAAACACTTTTTCATTTCCGCACTTGTATCGCGGCTCGCTTCTCACCTGAGACTTCTACATGCTCCATGTGGGCACTGTATTCTCTAAGGTCTAAGTTTTCCATAGATACCTTGTTTGAGCCAATACGTTCAGTTTAGCCTTTGATAGCCCTATGGGAAGCCAATGATCCCTCTGACGCAATGTCAGGCCCGACATTTGCTCTGACCAGTTAGACTCCCATGTTACGAGACCCTAATGTCCTTATAGCCACTGAGTAGACGATTCAATAGACACCAAACTTGACACTGAAATTTTAACCCTCTGATGGTTGTAGCTGTGTCAAAGCAAAAACAGGGCCTCCTATAAGCATATCACACCCTGGTCTGTATTAACAGACCATGGTCTTTTCACCCTACTTCCATCTGGCAGGCAATACAGGAGCCTGCGCTCCTGCACCAACAGGCTCAGGTACAGCTTCTTTCCAGAGGCTGCTGAACAAAACTTCACCTCCTGTCTAGCACTGTTTACTTTTTACTTCTGCATTATTTACCTGTTTACATTTACTGCACTGCACTGTTTACCTGTTTACGTTTACCCCTGCACTGTTTCATCACTGCCCTTGCACTGCTAACACCCAAAACTCCACAATATATATATATTTTTTTTATTCCATAACCTGCCCATAAACCTGTGCTATATATATATATATATATATATATATATATATATATATATATATATATAGAGAGAGAGAGAGAGAGAGAGAGAGAGAATGTCTATTTATACTATCTGTACATAACCTTCTATACTCCTTATATGTCACTGTAGACATGTAATCTGGAAAACCTGTATTTATCTAACTATACACTGTTGTACATAATCTCTATCGTCTACATAACTGCACAGAATACTGTACTCAACCTGCACTTTGGTATTTAATGCTTCTTTTGCAATTCTGGTTGGATGTCAACTGCATTTCATTGGCTATGTACCTGTACTCTGCTAAATAACAATAAAGTTTAATCTAATCTAATCTAATCTACATGTCTCTTAGACCCCATCCCAACTAGGCTACTTAAAGAAGATTTACCCTTGGTTAACACTTCGTTACTAGATATGATCAATATGTCTTTATTAACAGGTTATGTACCACAGTCATTTAAAGTAGCTGTGATAAAACCTCTTCTGAAAAAACCCACCCTCCATCCAGAGGTCTTAGCCAACTATAGACCTATATCTAATCTTCCCTTTCTCTCCAAGATCCTTGAGAAGGTAGTCACTAATCAGTTATGTGACTTCCACTGTTATGCGGATGATACCCAATTATACCTATCAATCAAGCCAAACGAAACCTGTCAGTTAGTTAAATGTCAAGCATGCATTAAGAACAAGATAGTTATTTTTTATCAGGAGATATCCTTTAACACTCACTTAAGACAAATATATAGAACAGCATTTTTACCTGCGTAACATTGCCAAAATTAGGCACATCCTATCTCAAAACGATGCAAAAAAAACTAGTCTATGCATTTGTTACTTAAAGGCTGGACTATTGTAATTCCTTAATGTCAGGTTGCTCAAATAAGTCTGTTTAGACTCTCCAGCTGATCCAGAATGCTGCATCATGTGTGCTGACAAGAACTAAGAAAAGAGATCATATTTCTCCTGTATTAGCTTATCTGCATTGGCTTCCTGTAAAATCCAGGATTGAATTTAAAATCCTTCTCCTGACCTTCAAAGCTCTTAATGGTCAGGCAGTAGTACATAGTACCTTATTGTCCCACTAGAGCACTGCGCTCCCAGATGCAGAGTTACTTGTGGTTCCTAGAGTCTCTAAGAGTAGAATGGGAGCCAGAGCCTTTAGCTATCAGGCTCCTCTCCTGTGGAACCAGCTCCCAGTCTGGGTTCAGGAGGCAGACACTGTCCCCACATTTAAGAGTAAACTTAAAACTCTCCTCTTTGATAAAGCTTATAGTTAGGGAGTGAGGAGTTGAGCATTCGCCTAGACCAGCGGGGGAGGAAGTATATCTAAAAACACTGCACCCCTTCTCTTCTCTGCTTCTCTTCATAGACGTCAGATTCATCTACCAACCCTCATAGAGCTGGCTCAGGTCTGCCTTGGACCAGCTCTCAGTTAAGCTGTTGAAGTTTTAGACTGCCAGGGGACATTCTTTGATACGCTGAGCTCCTCTCTCCTCTCTCTTTCCATCTGTTTGCACTCATGCTCAAGAAATGCTTGTTACTAACTTAGCTCTGGGGAGCTTATTCCCCGGAGTCCTTATGTTTTCTCACAGTGTAGTGTAGGCTGCGATAAAATCTCACATCTGGTCTGAACTCGTGTACGCAAGTTTTCGAGTCAGTGTGGACTTGCAGTGCAGCATATAATCAGTTTAACAGGAGAAGGAGAAGTCATCAGTTGATCACTTAACAGCAATGGCAGATCTGGCTCTTTTAGAAGACCTCTATGCGCCGGTACAACAGTGCACAAGTACGCGCACGGGCCAAGGTGGAGCGCTCCATCGGATTGATTAAGGGCAGATGGCTCTGTCTTGCATCAGCACGGCAGAAAAAGTCTGCAACATTGTTTTAGCCTGTGGGGTTCTGCACAACATCGCGCAGGAAAACAGGGTGCCATAAATGTAGTGATGAAGCCAGATGACCCTTATGCCCAGAGAGCAGTGTCCAGCACAGCCCCAACTGGGGCTATACAAAGCAGGCTTGTGCACAATTCAGAATTGAATTGAGAATGACTCCTAAATTCCAATTAAATTCTTGAATTTGAATTGAATTTGAATTGATGTCAAAAACAGGATCTAGAATTACAATTTGAATTTGAATTAAAGGAAGCAGAATTGCAATTCAATAAAAATTCAAAGAAATTCATATACATAAGTTAAGTGAAGTGTTTAACAATGAAGCTTTACAATATATGTCAGATATGATTACATTAAATATTCTATAAATTATATTAGTTTGAACTACTTGTACAGATTACATTAACAGGAAATGTTTTCCCCCAGCAATGAATGTTAAAAGCTCTAGTCACAGACCAAATAATTATGTTTGATTTATTGTAATTGTAATTTTGTGAAACATGATAGAACATGATGGAACATGACTCCATTTCCCAGAATGCTTATCATTATCTCTATTTTGGAACAAAATGTATGCAGGGTTGAGGAGTGACTAGTTATGTGTAATGAAATGATGTTATTAAATTACAAAATTAATGTAATTGTATTTAGTTGTATTAGTGAGGTAAAATGTGTAATTCAATTAGTTAGTTAGAAATTGCTTTGCATTGATAAAGTAATCCAAATAAAGTAATCCAAACCACTTTTATAATGGGTAACTTATAACAGTAAGCAATTACAGTGGGGAGAACAAGTATTTCATACACTGCCAATTTTGCAGGTTTTCCTACTTACAAAGCATGTAGAGGTCTGTAATTTTTATCATAGGTACACTTCAACTGTGAGAGGCGGAATCTAAATCAAAAATCCAGAAAATCACATTGTATGATTTTTAAATAATTAATTTGCATTTTATTGCATGACATAAGTATTTGATCACCTATCAACCAGTAAGAATTCCGGCTCTCACAGACCTGTTAGTTTTTCTTTAAGAAGCCCTCCTGTTCTCCACTCATTACCTGTATTAACTGCACCTGTTTGAACTCGTTACCTGTATAAAAGACACCTGTCCACACACTGAATCAAACAGACTCCAACCTCTCCACAATGGCCAAGACCACAGAGCTGTGTAAGGACATCAGGGATAAAATTGTAGACCTGCACAAGGCTGGGATGAGCTACAGGACAATAGGCAAGCAGCTTGGTGAGAAGGCAACAACTGTTGGCGCAATTATTAGAAAATGGAAGAAGTTCAAGATGACGGTCAATCTCCCTCGATCTGGGAGTCCATGCAAGATCTCACCTCGTGGGGCATCAATGATCATGAGGAAGGTGAGGGATCAGCCCAGAACTACACGGCAGGACCTGGTCAATGACCTGAAGAGAGCTGGGCCCACAGTCTCAAAGAAAACCATTAGTAACACACTACGCCGTCATGGATTAAAATCCTGCAGCACACGCAAGGTCCCCATGCTCAAGCCAGCACATGTCCAGGCCCGTCTGAAGTTTGCCAATGACCATGTGGATGACCCAGAGGAGGAATGGGAGAAGGTCATGTGGTCTGATGAGACAAAAATAGAGCTTTTTGGTCTAAACTCCACTCGCCGTGTTTGGAGGAAGAAGAAGGATGAGTACAACCCTAAGAACACCATCCCAACCGTGAAGCATGGAGGTGGAAACATCATTCTTTGGGGATGCTTTTCTGCAAAGGGGACAGGACCACTGCACCGTATTGAGGGGAGGATGGATGGGGCCATGTATTGTGAGATCTTGGCCAACAACCTCCTTCCCTCAGTAAGAGCATTGAAGATGGGTCATGGCTTTGTCTTCCAGCATGACAACGACACGAAACACACAGCCAGGGCAACTAAGGAGTGGCTCCGTAAGAAGCATCTCAAGGTCCTGGAGTGGCCTAGCCAGTCTCCAGACCTGAACCCAATAGGAAATCTGAAGGATCTGGAGAAGGTCTGTATGGAGGAGTGGGCCAAAATCCCTGCTGCAGTGTGTGCAAACCTGGTTCCTCCAAACACGGCGAGTGGAGTTTAGACCAAAAAGCTCTATTTTTTGTCTCATCAGACCACATGACCTTCTCCCATTCCTCCTCTGGATCATCCACATGGTCATTGGCAAACTTCAGACGGGCCTGGACATGTGCTGGCTTGAGCATGGGGACCTTGCGTGTGCTGCAGGATTTTTAATCCATGACGGCGTAGTGTGTTACTAATGGTTTTCTTTGAGACTGTGGGCCCAGCTCTCTTCAGGTCATTGACCAGGTCCTGCCGTGTAGTTCTGGGCTGATCCCTCACCTTCCTCATGATCATTGATGCCCCACGAGGTGAGATCTTGCATGGACTCCCAGATCGAGGGAGATTGACCGTCATCTTGAACTTCTTCCATTTTCTAATAATTGCGCCAACAGTTGTTGCCTTCTCACCAAGCTGCTTGCCTATTGTCCTGTAGCTCATCCCAGCCTTGTGCAGGTCTACAATTTTATCCCTGATGTCCTTACACAGCTCTGTGGTCTTGGCCATTGTGGAGAGGTTGGAGTCTGTTTGATTCAGTGTGTGGACAGGTGTCTTTATACAGGTAACGAGTTCAAACAGGTGCAGTTAATACAGGTAATGAGTGGAGAACAGGAGGGCTTCTTAAAGAAAAACTAACAGGTCTGTGAGAGCCGGAATTCTTACTGGTTGATAGGTGATCAAATACTTATGTCATGCAATAAAATGCAAATTAATTACTTAAAAATCATAGAATGTGATTTTCTGGATTTTTGTTTTAGATTGTATGACCATTCTTACACTCTGATTGGTGTGATACGAACGTTTCATGAATCACACATGAAGCCTGTCGTAAGATGATTTCTGCGCTCATATCTGCGCTGGTTTCTACGTTAGATTGATAAATGAGGGCCAGTGTCTCCAGTAAAGTAGATGGTAGTATGCAAACTCAAAACCAGTGGTTTCAGTCTGCCATAAAACAGAAAGAAGAAGCGATGTTGAAGAATGCAGCGATAGCTGGCTGCTGCTGCAGGAGAAGTCCTGAGGGAGGACTGGAGTAAACATGGCAAAAGCTGCTCTAGGGGCACCCTGGTAGCTCACCTGATTGAGCAGCCCGGGTTCAAGTCTGACCCTCAGCCCTTTGCTGCATGTCATCATCCCACTCTCTCCCCCCTTTCCTGTTTTCATCTGTCCTATAAATTAAAGGCCAAAAAAGGAAAAAAAAACCTTTAAAAAAGAAGCTGCTCTACACCCACATATTAAGGAGAGAAAAAGGCCCAGTTCAGACAAATGATTTGCGATGAGACGTTGAATTGAAACTTTCAACAACTGCAGTTCACACCAATGTGACGAGATGAGATGTATCATCTCCATAGCAACGACTCTCTGTACTTGCCTTCTAACTTCCGACTTGTCAGGCTTTTTTATAGCTGAATATCATTTGTAGTGTCTTAAAATATTAAAGAGGATAGAGATAGTAAAGAACTTGCTACAGGTGCATTTCTAGTAGCCATGAAACGCTCCCTCTCTTCAGTCACTCTTTAGCTTGCTCAACCATATACCGTGCTCTCAGACTCTCATTTAGACTCCGTCTATAACTCAGTCAAAACCAGTTGACAGTTTGTAACATAGAAATAAAATAATTTTTGGTCTGAACTGGACTCAAGATAAACCAAAAGGTGGAATTCCAGTCTGTCAATATTGGCTGGAGTGTTGCGGCCACTGTTATATAATCTGAGATTTCAAGAATGAAGTCATATTATTATAATATTACGAGACCGGCAGCTCTGTGTCATGTCTCTGCGTCCCCCTTGCTTAGCTTTGCTCTGTTCTCTACTTCAGGATGCTTCCCACTGAAAAGCTTGGGGAAGTGGCTCTGGGCTACACTGAGAAAGACTATACACAGCTATACACTGCAACCAAGAACACTATTATATTTTTTTTGTCTGTCAAAACGGACACAAATCTTCCCGAAATGACATCAGCTGACAGGAAGCAAACATGGGCCAAATCTGTTTCCTAGCAATGCCAATGAAAACAGCCTACATATTTGATCAGATATTACTCAAGTTTCTGTTGTGAAGGAACAAAGGATTCACTTTAGACAGTCTCTGACTAATGGCTTAAAATATTCAAAAATGTCGTGTTAACTCCAGTGTCTTTCTTCAACCTCATTTCAGGTAATTAGCATCGTTAGATTAACCTGCTGTCTCCGGCAGATGCGTGTTTTGATTTAAAAAAAAAAGCTTGACAGACAAGCTTTGTGCAATACCTTGCAACTGTTTTCTGTTTTTTTGTAATGGATCAAAGTAGTAGAGTGGTAGCTTACTTTGAATTCTTGGATTTTGTAGAGTTTTCAGCTGCTGCATTATTGTGTGAGGTAACTTAATTAAAAACAAATACAAAATGGATACATGTTCACTGTGATGAATATCTCAACTTTTAAGCCTCTGCAGGCTGATTTTGGTTTTGTAGTTTTTGCTCTCTAACAATGGCACCATAACAAAAAACAAAAAAAGCCTCATGAAAGTTTGAAAGAATCTTATTTTTAAAATGAAACTCACTTTAGTATTACACAGCCAGACCCAGTAGGCGGCGCCGTCCAGAAAACCTGTATCCTGGTGCGTCTTCGAGGTGTGCTCTCCGTCACTGCAGGGGCACAGTTGGTCATGAACTGTGTGTCCTCCTTATCAATGTTCTAGAAACAGAAGAAGGAAATACGTAGCATAAACATAAATATATTAATACACTGAGATTGTTTGTCACTATGATCTTAATCCCACCGCAAAACACAAAAAAAAAAAATAATCACTGACTGAGATTGAGGTACTGATCACGGAGGTGGAGGCAAGGACATTTTTTTTTTTTGTCATTTGGGATAAGCAATTAAAGAAAATTTGCAGAGTAGAAACTGGTGACAAGGGCGGTGAATGCAACGGGTTCAAAGAACCAAACCATGGCAGAAAAAAAAGGTCTGATGTCAAAATGGAAATCATCGAGTCTAGCACATCGCGGCAGACCCAAGCCAACCCGACGCAAGAGGAGGAGAGGGAGGACCCATGCACAGCAGGTGACAGTGCGCACCTTGGATCCGCTGTGCCACGTACCTCCGTATGAATGAAATAATGAAATAGTAAATACAATGACAGAAACATTTGCAGAATTAAGAAAAAATAACAATGGTCTGAATACCATAAGCAAATAATTAAAATAACTGATTAAAAAGTTTATGCCAAGTCTTTACTTTTTCACATTCGGTTGATAATATCCAAACTGTGCGCTGTGAAGCTCCTGCATTCGGCCCAATTTTTGCTGGGACAGGGTCAGGTTAATTTCCTACACCTTGTTCGCTTACTCCACAGGATCAATTACGTTTCCTAGTTAGTTTCTTCCAGGGGAGATGGATTCGTGCGTCTAGCCTCTTGTGTGTCATGGATATCTGTGAACCTCAGCAAATGTTCAGACTCACAGAGAAATGTATTTTTCCTTGCCAATCTTGTTGTTGCACAGTGAGTAAGGTATTTCATCTGTGGGAAGTAACAATATAGCTACAGTACAGAGGGTGACTGTATGTTGACGGCAGTGGTGGCCTAGTGGCTAGAGAAGGGAGCTTGGGACCCGGAGCTTGCTCTCAAGCCCACAATATCTACTTGTCATACACAATTTGTACATCAAAACATAGGTATTTTTGTCTAGTTTCAGGCAATGTGCTCAGTTATGAGATATGCCTTATACTTTTGGCTCGTTGAGCTTCCAAATGACCTTCCTCCATTCACTGCCCATGTTAAACATCCTCCACATTTCCCAACGAAACGCAGACCGAGACACTTTTTTAAATCGCTGATATGCCCACATTTTTAAGTTTATCCACATAAATTTTATACCGATACGTTCGCAAAAGCCTTGTTTCTCTGACGGTCAAATCACTGTATTGACAGCATGTACTGTTGTGGATTTATTAAGGCTTGTTTGAAGGCATCCTCAACAGCTGTCACACTGGGTCTCACTCATTAGCATTGTTTCATTTCATTTATGCTGTTCCGTAATACCGCCAACTGGCACGCACACCCGTTCTCTCCTGATTGAAAACAGTAGACCACATTTCCAGAGGCTGAGTTTATAGTTGAGTCGACTGAACGTTAAGGTAAGAATAAAGTTTGCCAAGCACCTGGTTAGATAAGATATTAGGCCTACTGTCATCTTCAAATTAAACAAACAGACTCTAGAACTACAAGTCTAGAGTCTTTTCGTTTAATTTGAAGATGAACGTTAGCAAGTGGCTTTACTCGAGGCCTCATGTGTGACGTTAAAGCAAAACCCTCGCCAAAATGCATCCTAGGGCCCTACACATGAACTCGAGTATATAGACCACTTTCATGTTTACAAACATTCAGTCAGTAAAGTTTTAATTCTGTCGCAAGCACACAAATGTAAAATATACCATTTTCGCATCTTCTAATGAGTTGTCATGAGGTAAACTTCCATTTGATAATTTTGACATGATCTACTGGATGTATATTAAATGTTACCTGTTCCCGGTAATAATTATGTGTACCCTGAATTTATTTAAAATTATTTAAAGATAACATGTCTCAGTGGCGTAACGAGCCAACACTGGGCCCTTAAGCAGGATTATCAAGGCGGGCCCCCCTACTACAGCACGTGATGACGGTGCAATGTCCATGAGTAGGCTACCATCAATAGGACAGGATAGGATCATAGAGACAAGGCATATAAGAGATGAGATGACTGACAAAATCAGGATTAGCCTACGTGCACCACAACAAAAAAAACACTGGTGAATGTGCACCATAACACATGAAAAAACACACAAGGGCAGTCCCTCCAGGATTTCGTGGCCTTTTTTTTAGATTGTTGCGGCCCAAAATGCCTGATTTTGTGATAAAAGTTGCAATGTCTTTTGTATGTTTGTTGCAATGAAGTTGCAGAAGACAGTGAAAGTTGCAAAAAAAGTTTTTTGTATAGTTCTTTAAAAAAAAAAAAGAAAAAAGGAAACTTGTTTTGGGGAGAATAATAATTATTACTATTAATTAATTACTCTGGGCTGAGATTTCCTAGGAACCTTGGATGCTGCAAAAACTTAGCATTGAACTTACAATAACGAGTGTAGCTGTTCTCAATTTAGGTCATCCTGTACGTCTCATCTCCGGTTTTTCCTGCATCCACCGTGTGTGATTGTGTGTGTGTGTGTGTGTGTGTGTGTGTGTGTGTAAGTCGCAGGGGGAACTCAGCAGCCCCGCCCGCTGCAGAGATCAGACAGGATGTGAACAGCAGCAGCTTTCAGTGACTTTAGAGTGAAAAAACGTTACAGCGTACATTGATGTTAAAATGTTTACAGGTTGGCAGGACAGTCTGAAATGTTTTGCACAGTCTTTCGCTATACGTTTTGTTGGTAAATGTGAGCTGTTCGAGTCACACACGTGAACAGAGCGGTCTCTGAAACAAGGAAATTAATTTGACCCGTTCTCACTCCCGCTTGGTCAGTGGCCAAATGCGATAGGGGGCCCCGGCTGTCAATCAATATCTTCCAGTCACGCGGGCCCCTGATTGGTCCGGGCCCGTAAGCACCGCTTACCCTGCTTACCGATAGCTACGCGTCTGACGTGTCTGTTTGACGGCAAACAAACCATATAGCTAAACAGGCTAGAAAAGTTAGCCTAGCGTTATCGGCTAACTCACATCAGCTTAGCCACTAGCTGTTATTGAGACAGCAAACAATTAAAACGAAACATTAATATCCAGTTTTATGTCTTATCTAAGACTACAGGCTGTCAATAAGTTTGTTAGACTTGGAAGTAGCCTACCACATTAATGACAAAACAGCTAGTTTTGAGAAGCTACGAGCAGGAAAAATATTCAGTGCAACTTTTGAGATGTTAAAATCTCAAAAGCCACTTGTCAGATCATAATGGTTTGGAGGTAGCCTATTATGCAGAAGGTGATAGAAATGTCCCGAAGTTGTTTAGTAAGATAAGGAAAGTCCAGAAATTTACATGTAAGTCTATGAGAGGCAACGTATTTCTACAACCAGTTCTGCAACCAGCAGACTAATTTATTCTAACAACTGCTGAATAAATGTACAATGTGCTTCAGAAAAGATGTGAATGCATGCAAGAAACAGAAATAATCTGCAAAGAGATAAAATGAACATCAGATAAATGATAAATGTGGAAGACGTAAAATAAAGAAGATTAGGTCAATGCAAATCTGAAAACTTTAATTACTATTTTTCATGCATTTTATTTTGGCCTTTTTTATATTATAGTGTAGTTTTTTGGTTAATTGCAGTGGTTAGTAACTAACAATGATGTATCTTCATCAGTTGTCTCTACAACTATACTGGATGAAGGTATCCTTACCAGGTGACTCTACAACTACTGAAGGTTTGTATATACAAACACTTGGTTAATTGTAGTATTGAATGTGGGGCAAAAAGTATGTTCATTGTTCACTCATGGGCTGGACAAAACGTTGGTTATATGTATTTTATATGGATCCCATGATGGTGATTACATTTGCTAAAAATGCTCTATTAGTTTACTTTCACAATTTTTTGAAAGTCGCACATCTTCCTGTTTTCAAAATTCAAGTGTGTTTTGGGGGCACTTGTTAATTTCCAAGTTGGCACATGCCAAAATTAAACTGCCAAGAAAAACTTTGCTTACAATGCTTAGCTCATGAAGCTCTGAGAATAAAAGCTAAACTTATCTGATTAACTGTGGTGGGGAAATGAGCAATATATTTACCTGATGAGGCTGCCAGAATAAAAGCTATTCTTACCTGATTACCTGTGTAAAAAATGATTCAGTATTCTTACACTTCCGGTGCAGCATCCCTAATCATTTAAATGTCGATTTCAGTGTAGTCTTTGGATTAATTTTTCTAGGTCTTATTCTGTTTCTCTTCCCCATGTGTGTCTGTCTCATTATGTTTCTACATCTCCATGTCTTGTCTACATCTCTTGGTCTCTCTCAGATCGAGGAGGAATTCCACAGGATCACACACTGCAGTCCACATTCCTGGGCAAGTTGGACCAATACACACCCAAGCTGTTGAGCCTGTACAGGAGGAAGGGTGGAGCCGTTGGGAAGAAACTTGATGAGACCCTTGACATGTTAAATGAAGCATGTATTTACAACAGCGTAGTAGTAGTACGTTTTATGTAGTTGCTTTCTGACATCTGTAATCTCATATTTTATATTAATCTCATATTTCTCATATTAGAGTAATCTCATTTCATATTTTTGTAGGACAGCAACATTGAGTCCCGAAGAGAAGTTGTGATCAGAGGCCTCACACTCTTGGTGAAAACATTGGAGAGTTAATCAAGGACTACCAGGTAAAGAAAATATTACTATGCTGTAGCTCTGATTCAAAGCCCTGCCAATATGAAATAAGTTTGTACAAAAATAGCTGTTTGCTGATAATTTTACAAGACTTTTAGGATATTTTAAATAATGTGCCTATGTAGAAATGGGATTTGATTTGATTCACTTAATTGTATCAAAATGCCTTGCACATGAAGGACACAAAGTACAATCAAGGATAAAAAACACAAAGTCCAGGACTTATTTCCATTGTGGTGTATTTCATTATTAACACATAACATAACAATCTGACCCTCTGTTTGGAGAGGGAACAAAGAGTTATGCATCCTTCACATTACTATACAATAAATAAGTTTTATTCTCTCTGGTGTATGTCACAGGTTTTCAATGACGACGATACTGCAGCCGTTCAAAAGATTGTATTACTACATTTGTCCTCAGCATCTTTGTTGTCAGCAAAGACAGGGATGGTCTCCCCAAGCAAGCTAGAATAGCCATCAGGGGAGCAAAAGTCCTTTTTGGTATCCCAGATGTGGCACATGCTTGCACCTATCTCATGGGCCTTATCTATGCCGTGGAACTAAGGTACCCTAATAAACTGAAATACACATTTGAGGTCTTTCAGAAGATCTTCCTAGAGCTGCAACAAAAAAATGTCCTCCAAAGTCCATGAACTCAAGGTCTGTTTGCATGCTTAAAAGCTATACAGATGGCGGTGAAGGTGTAGGATTTGAGTGCGCTCACTCTTATCAAGTTTTACAGAGTTTTACACAGTTCTTCTGAGGTTCTTCCAATGCACTCTCAGGTTAAACTCCTAATTTTTTTTATTCTATGATGTTGGAAAATAATTAATTTGATAAGAGTTTGACGATGCTGGCGCATGCTTTATTATGTTATGTATTGTGAATTCTGTCTGTTCTTTGCACTTTAAATGGCATACACAATTCAGCTCCAGCTCAAGTAAAGCATTTAAAGTAACCTGAACACTATTTTTCAAGCAGCTTTTCATGTACTGCCACAAGAGGCAGAGAAACCATGTAGAACTGGACATTTCTTCACTACAGTTTTAAATTTTGAGAGCTGCTGGATTTTTGTTTGTTTTTTTGCAATCAATGTATCTGAATGTAGCTGTGGATTTGAATGTAGCTGTTTGACAGCTAGGATTTCATTTTGTTATTCTTTTGTTCTAACCTCTAGGAAAGACTGTCATTGGGGTTCTCATAGCATGTCCGGCACTGATCCCTTCAGTGTTCAAGACTCTGTGGAATGGTTCTTATTTTATTGTCAAATAAATTTGTTTATTGAGCTAAACGACTTCCAAGTCTTGTTTTGGGTTAAGATACATAATTGTACCTGAGATTGTTTGACTCATCCAATGATTTAATCTGTCGATTGTTTTGATAAATCGATTTGTAGTTTGGTCTATACAATGTAAGACAATGGTGAAAAATTTATCACGCTTTGTGATAAGAGGATTGTCATTTCTAACACATAGATGACACATACTTAACTTTTTAAGTAGACCAAGCATGATACAACATATTGTGCCTGATCTACTTAAAAAGGTAAGGCAACTTTTTGCATCAGATTATTATGTATATAATGCAAGGCTAGTCTTTGTATAGGCTACTTACTTTCTTGAATGTAAGAAATGAGTTTTGGAAGTAAAGTCTACTTAATTTAGTAAGTAAAGTCAACTTAATTTATTAAGTAAAGTCTACTTAACTTTGCAAGTAAATTTGCTTAATTTTAAATTCAGTCATTTGCAAAACCAATTTGACTTTACTTGAAAAATTAAGTTGACTTTACTTGATAAATTAATATTGATTTTACTTCCAAAACTCATTTCTTACACACAAGAAATTAAGTAGCCTATACAAAGACCAGCCTTGCCTTATCAACATAATAATCTGATGCAAAAAGAATAATCTTTATAATTAGGGTTGGATACCGTTTGGATTTTTTCCGATACCAGTGCTAAAGCGATACTTTTAAAACGAAGCTGGTGCCTAAATGGTGCCTGAACCGATACTTTTAAACAGGCTTGTTTATTGCTAAGGCCATATGGTCAAAATTAAATGAAATATTAAAAATTTAATAGCAATAACTTATGACAATAACTTATTTCACCACTAAATTGCTGTTAAACGACAAAAACAACCACTAGATGGGAAAAGGGTATTTTGCAATAACTTTGAATGCACCACAAGGCTGGCGAGGCGAGTTAGTAAGTAAACGCACCGTCTTTGTTTTTTACTGGCAACGGCAGCTGTAGATTGCTACGTCCCGGTGTTGGAATCCTCTACAGTGAAATGCAGTCACACTTTACACTGTTTAGCTGTCAGCATTTTAACCGTGTTTAATCCAGCGCCTCGCTAACAGTAGGCTAACGTTAACGTTACCTGCTGCCAAGTGTAATGTTTAATAGCATCCCATGCAGTGATGTTTCTGTTGCCTCTAATGTCTGTTTCGAAGCGTCAGAGGGCAGCGCAGGCACCAAAATCTGCGTTTCTAGTCGGTCTTATAGATACTGTACGTTAAGGCACCAGCGCTGTGTTAGCACCGGGTCTCGTTACCCAGTTAGAATACTTGATTACTAAAATAATCGATAGCTGCAGCCCTAATTAAGTAGCCTATAAATTGTGTTTTTTTTTCATAGATGTACGACAGTAACTGGAGTGGAAACTTTATTTTGTAATAAATGGTGAGTTTCGGCACTTTTCAGTTTGGATTCGCCATGTTACAGAGCCAGACAAGACTTTGCGGACGGTCCGCACATTCTCACTGCTGCTCTAGAGTTTGTGTAATGGCGTGAAAGCCAGGATATGTAACCTTTTCGTGCGTACTTAACGTTTATACATGAGGCCCCATGAGATGTGTGTCTGTGTTGTCATTGATGTGTAATCTCCCTCAAGCCATCTATGGGGGCACTGTGATGAAGTCACTGGGGAAGAAGGAAAGGTACAGCAACAGTATGTTACACACCATGGCGGCAAGTGACCGCAGACAGAGCACTGCTCCCCAGGCGCCAGGTAAGCCTCGTCCCTCCAGCATGCCAGCCAGAAGTGAGAGGAACAAAGTAGGAACTGGAGTGACACAAACAAAATTGGCGAGATGAGTAGTCTACAGACAATACAGCCAGCAGTGAAACCGAACCCAGAGTCTATGGGGAGAGTTAAGACCTCTGCCTAGTCGTTTAAGTATTGTTGTCAATCAGACATTGGGTCAAACTAACAGATACCAGGTGTTGTAAACTGTGTGTGTGTGTGTGTGTGTGTGTGTGTGTGTGTGTGTAAAAAAAGGTACTGACGCAGCTCTCATCTGCGGTGTACGGCGGAGCAGTGAGTGCGACGAGGACGGGACGGTCTCATCAGACAAAGAAATTTTTTTACTCCTGTTTTTAACAAAGGACTTTTGTAATCATTCTTTTTAGACATTTTTAAATAGGATTGGACTTTTAACTGCTATAATTAGAATACATGTTTTAAATCCCTGGAATTTGGTGTGTGTCTTTGGAGGCTGTGGATTCCAAACTCATTGTTACAGGAAGCAACTAGCCTTGCAAGCCCACAAGAGCTCTTCTCTTACTGTGGTCTGCCAAGGCTCAATATGAATAGTTTGAGACAGACATTGCATCTGGTAGCAGGTACAACAGATGACTGATAATTCTCCTCGACACTCATACATCAACTTCTATGCTTCCATTACCTCACCAGACAAATGGTCAGATTGGTGCATGTTTCTAATTTTGAACCAGGAAAAACATGAAAGAAATGTCATATCTCATTATCTATTCACCAAATGAATTTTCTGAAATAATTTGAAATAGACCATGTAGTTGAACTTTGTTCAAACAACAGGTTGCATGGCTTATCCCAATTTAGTAAAATACTACAACAAGGCCGTGTTTTCTATTCTTTCGATTCTATCTTTGTATTAACTAACTAAGGACCTCAGGAAGAATAGCTCCAATACAATGCAGGAGCTAATGAGGATCCTAAATAAACAAACACAATTGTAAAAATAATATTGATTTGACAATTACATTTTTCTGCTCATAGCACCTTTGTATAGTGGCCCTGAGAGGCCAACGCACTGCAAAGAAAACATGCAAATAGATCACATCACATTAAGAAAACACAACACATTAAGTAACACAACACGTTAAGAAAACAAGTTAAGAAAACACAACACAATAAGAAAACATGTTTTTTCTATTCTTATTATATATTTTTTAACTTTCTAAATTGTTATCAGTCATGCAATGTCAATGAAATGACATGAAAAAGCCAAAAACCCTTACATGTAGCTCATTTCCCAGCACTACTGACGGATAGCCAACTTCAAAAAAGTTATCAAACATCAAACTGCAGCGGCAAAGCAAGCCAGATGTCTGCATCACTTAAAAGTGTCCCTGGAAACACTTCTGTTGTGTTTTCGTTATGTTTTTTTTTTTTTTCTGTGTTGTTTTTCGTAATGTGTTTTCTTATTGTGTTGTGTTTTCTTAAGTTGCAGTGTGTTAGCCTATTATGTCTATTACATCCTGTAGGTTTATCAAAAGAATCACAGGAAATTTTGGAAAAAGCTTGCCTGCAATGCATTCCACCAATGGCCCCATAAGGAAATAGGTGTCCAGCTAAATGAAAGCATAATAGAAGCAACATGGCTTTTTTGATGCCATTTCAACTGAAACTGCTAGCTTTGCAGGGGCTACGTTTTATAAAATATGGCATAGGTGCACAGAATTAGTAGATTGTCATCTTCATCAGTAATCAGAGAGCAAGAGAAGCAAAATGTTTTGTACTGAACTGTGGTGTGAGCAAAGATGAGTGAAATGTGCATGTCCAGTTTTAATGGTATCAGTATGGGAAGTGAGTCATTAAATGAACTCATAAGTCAACATTAATCTCAGTTGTTAACTGTCTTTACTTGATATTATGACAACACCAGCAGCAGTAATATGGCCAAGCTTTAATTGTGCTTTTGATGACATTAACAATTATTATTTTTTCTCCATTGAATCACACAGGTTACACCAGCTCGAGCCAAAAGCAAAGTGTTGTGAAAGAGGACAATTCTCAAAGTCCCTGAGTGAGGCTTGTGTATTCAAGATGTGTCTAGCACCATCCCTGCGGTACTTGGACCCTGTCAGACATTTTAAAGACTAAACACACACGGAGAGAGACACACATACACACATGGCTTATGACCTTGTAGCCAGTGTTCCCCAGCTGCCTAAGCTTAAACAATAACCAATAACAATGACCTAATACCCCGCCCCAAAGTCCTGATAGGACATTAAGAGGGAGACAAAAGTCACAGACAGCTATTTCCTTCTTTCTTTATTTCGTTTTCATTTTCTTTCTTTCACAAACAAATAAATAAGGACGACCATCAAACTCAAAAGGCTCTTCCGTGTGTTGTATATCTGCTATATTCTCCATAGTTACGTTACTCCAAGCTTCTTCCCTTATAAACAACTCCGCTCTTCACACACTACGCTCCAATCTGCACACTACTGTTTATCTTTTCCTGCTACAACTGAATTCCCAGGAGACAGCACAATGCTACAGCTAAGCTTCAGTAACGCTATTACTGTGCAAGCCACAGACATCGTTTATCCCGTTTTCATGTAGTTACATAGTCACTGATATGGTCATAACCACTAGTGCTCAATTACCTATTTTGAGGGGGAAATAATCTAAACCTTTCGCTGCGAAGGCATGATCTGTCCTATGCAGGACATCCACCAGACCACCATATTGAAAACGCATCTTGTTGACACGTAAGGGCCCTGTTCATGTGGCACAGACATATTAATTGCATTTTGTGTCTGTTAAGAGGCACAAAGGCACTCTAAAACTTGCCCCGACCCATGGCCGCGGGAACTAGGGGTGCGGAGGGTGCTGCAGCACCCCCTAGCGAAAGGACAAATACTTTTAATAAATTGATTATTAATATAAATCTAATTCCTTTCATTACAAATTAAATGTAATACATTTTAAAATCTGGTAAGTAAGAGATAAACACATAATTTGATTAGAATGAATCTGCTGATTTTGCCAAGAGCAAGGCGTGCTGTGCGCCTCTGACACTCATTCATGAGTGAAGATAGTTGTGGAAACTTTCCCAGCTGGTCAACAGTACAGAAGTTAGCTAACCATGGCACAAAAGCGCATTTTAGATTTCTTTATAAATCAACCACAGGCTAAAAAGCCTAAAAGACTGGAGGCAGAAAACTCAGCAACTGTAATCGAAAGAAGTAGCAGCAGCACCCTCTACACCTGTCACTGCCACAGCGTCCCTGCTAGCAACAGACGACAAGGGAGCTAATCTTGTAAGCCAAGCTAGCAGCACCAGGGCAGCCGCAGACTGGCTTGCTTCATTTTGATTTGATATAATTCAGTGATGTGTTGTATACCCTTGTGTTTTGTGGCTCCGTTTTTGAGCTTGTAGTAGGCATATTCTGTACCATTGTCGTAGCTGTGTGCCTATATCGTGCATTAACTGTGCTTATTTTGTTCTGCCTTGGATTTTGGACTTTATTCTTGTTTTTGTTTTTTCGCTTTTGGAGCGTGTACCTTGTTGTATTACCGAAGCCTTAGTACTGTTTTGACACCACGAAGTGCCTTCGTTTTAATAAATTATTTTGTCTTCATCTTGACAGTATGGGTATGAAAGAAATTTCACTTGGTTGAATAGTGATAACGGGATTATTTTCTGGTGTTTCAGGATCAGTAGCCTATGGCTGGCTAATTATTGTCTGGATAGGCTATTTATAATGAATTTAATATCTATTCAGTTCAATAAATGTGATGGATGCAGTTTGGTGTGTGGTGGTTGACTTTGGCTGAAAATTTCACTCTGGAAAATTTGTCAGCACCCCCAATTCAAAATATGCTCCCGCGGCTCTGCCCCGACCACTGCCGTTTTAGCTCAGGAGACGCTTCTAGTACGTAGCTGCAGCTTCTCCGTGTTACCTGCACTGATTTGGGTCGGGGTTTTTTCTATCGAAAGTACTCGCGTAGCTATAGCGATCAAGATTAACGTAAAAATTGGCCGGAATTCTGCTTTAATTCTCCTTTATTCAGCAAGCCACAGCACCACAAGCAGCATGCTACTACCAAAGATATTGTATAACTAAACCGTCTCTGCTACTACTAACATTAGCCTCTGAGCCTGAAGTGAATCATTGACTCTGTGTCATGCACACAGTGGGCAGCTTCACGAGGGGGAGGGGCTGGAGGCCGCTAGTCTGTGTGCGCTGTAAAAATACATCGTAAATTGGAAGAAATGTAATTCGGATTTTATCTGCCTCGGTGGGTCTTAATCTACCTTGGCGGGGCGCCAAATTAGAACCTATTTATGGGAAACACTGCTTTGCTCTAGCAAATTGCATTTCAAGCTGCTCTTTTCTTTGCAAAGACCATAGCTCTCTGCTGGACAGTGCTCACAGGGGAGCGATATGTGACATATGCCACGTGATTGATGCGGACTGGCGGGTTAAATTGGCTAATCCTACACACAGTATGACAGGACATATGCTCCGCGGACTGCTGCAGACTTGTCGGTTGCATGGACAAAGCCTCCCAGATGGGTGAACTAGGACTCTGTTGCCTGCTTGAAGGGTTACGGTAACGGTTAATGATTAATTAACAAGGGTCTGCTATTAGTCAGTAAGAAAAATCTGAATTAGCATCATTACTCTCATGCCATTGTATTTAAATACACAGAAACAAGTTAGAAACAGTTTTAAGCCTTATTTTCACCAGTAAGAGAGATGGAAGGGCAGACCAAAAGAGAGAGAGATAAAGACAGGAAATGAGGGAGTGTGGGAAGACTGTTAAAGGAGCGTTTGTTTTCACTGCACAGGCTGGCATGTCTGTGTGTGTGCACGGTTTGTTTATCTCAATCTCTCGCTTTCTGTTGAGACGGTAAACACAGATGCTTCAGAGTGCCTGCACAAGCAAACACAGCCCTGTTTAAACACACACACACACACACACACACACACACACACACACACACACACACACACACACACACAGGGAGACAGACAATACAACCAAGGCTTGAACAGACACCCAGGATCCCTGGAGAAAAGGGCAATAAGAGTGATATTAGTGTTTGTGTTTGTTGTTGTGTGTGTGCGCACATCACAGGTTTGCAATTAAATTCAAAGCAGATACAGAGGAGTATACAGTTAAAACCTTTCGGACCTGAGTGCAGAATTGAACATTTTTCTTAAGGAAAACACAGGCAGGCAGGCAGACAGATTAAAATGTCACGTCAACACTTGAAGATCAGCGTATTTCTGGAAGTAACAAAGTTCTCTTACTTGATAAAGACTTCAAAAGCATCAACATTTTTGCCTTAAGCTTTCCATCAATCATCATCTGCAGAATGCTGCTAAGATCTTGGATCACAAATATTGCATCATATTACATTTTTTTTGTGTTTGAGCCACCCAAGCAAGGCAGTGTCACATCCAAACATCTTCTCAGTAAAAAACTGTTTGTGTGTGTGTGTGTGTGTTTATTTTTTTGAGCAAATGGAACAATTCTGTGGCTTGGCGTACAATTACACAAAACAACTTTGGAGAAGAAGTATTGCTCATTGAGTATCATTGAGTATATTTAAAATAAAATATTTAAAAATGACCCCAAAGCTCTTTCTAAAATCTGCGGCAGCACAGTGGCAAAGTGCTCCAGCAGCGACCAGTGTAACCATTATATAGGCCTATACCTGTATGTCACCCACCAAAGTGGCTAGTAAGATTGACTAGTCAAGCCTTGGTTATATACTTATTTTAGTGCTATAATGGGAGGACAATTTAAGATAAATGAAAGTTTCTATGACCTTGTTTGTGTTCACACATACTAGATACATAAAATGGACTATTTCTATTCTACTTGTAGAGAAAGCTCAAATGATTTCTTTCCTGCCTTTCTTTGCCCTTTTCTCATTTCTGTTTTTCTTGTGCGAAAGCTCTGACATTATTGTGGTTTTGGTGTGAAAAGTTCTGACATTATTGTGGCTTTGGTGTGAAAAACTCTGACAAAAACAGACAAGTCTGTCACTTTTACTAAAGAGCAAACTAAGTGAACAGACTAAATGACAAGCAAAGGTAAATAATTACGATGTTGTATAGTAAAATACTTTCTAAGACATTGGGCTCGCCCTTCACAAACACTGAGCTTTTGACCTAAAGTCTTATTACCTGACCTGTTTCTGAACCTCAATAATCATTTGTGGCATGAAAATATCTGATTTGATAAATAAATGTTTGGTTTTTTAATACCAACAAGAAAACAAGACAAGAAATGACACTGAAATGTGTGTGTGTGTGTGTGTGTGTGTGTGTGTGTGTGTGTGTGTGTGTGTGTGTGTGTGTGGTTGTGTATGCGCGCCTACTGTTGTCTGCATTAGCATTAGTGATATCTGTGATGTGAGGTGCCTGCGCAGAGCCCAAAGGACATCAAAAGACAATACACACCCCAGCAACAGCCTGGTTACCCTTCTGCCTTCTGGCAAGCAATTCAAAAGTATTCATTGTCATACCACTAGACTACAGAGCACCTTCTTTCCTCAGACTTTAAGACTCCTCAACTCATCTAGTTTTTTCTTAAGTAGCATAAAGTGACTATAACTTCCATTTCCTTGTGCATCCCTGTATTGTAGAAATATAAATGAACCTTAATTTTTGCTTGACCTTTTGTTCCAGTGGTGCATATTGTACTATAATTAAAAAAATAGTTTAATTAAGCCTTTATTTGGCAAAATGCATGATCATTTTTGTATTCATAGATGGAAAATCTTAGGATCATTATCTAGCTCCGCCTTTGGAGATACATTATATTCATTGTGATTTAATTGCCAGTAATGGTCTCCCCAACTTCATCATGCTTGCTGTCCATCAAACACATTATTTGTGGGTGGGAAGCCAGTAGGGGTGGAACGGTACATATATTCATATTAAACCGAAACGGTACGGGCGTCTCGGTTCGGTACATGAATTTACACGGAGAATACACGGTATAAAAATAAATAAAACTTGCGTGCAAATTAATTAATGTAATGCGGAACTACTGTTAGACACGCGGTACTCCGCCTACATGTCAAGTCAGTCGGTCCAGAGAGTCCACACGAAGCAAACTAGTCCCTTCCATATATAACCAAACACGGACATAGCTGTATCCCTTCTCGCCTCGACCACAAATGGCCTGCTGGCCCGTTTGCTTCGCTGTTTGCTCCGGTATTAGCTGTTAGCACCGCCATTAGCTGTTAGCTTCACGTTAGCGTGTGAAGCTAACACCAACACTCGTCAACTGCTCTGTGTAACTGAAGCTGTTCTTTTAACATCCCTGCTCTGTGCATTCACATATGAGAGCAGCGCTTGTCTCCCATATCACACTACTAGCTGATTGTCTTATTTTGTTTACAAGTTACGGATGGAGTCTGGAGATGATGCAGGGTACTTATTGTTTACTGTTTACATCTTACTTTATACACTTCAAGCTGTTACAGCTAGCTCAGTGGACAGCTGAGACATGCACAATAAAAAAAATTGCATTTTTGTTTTGCTTTTCCCTCCATTGTACTGAACCGAACCGTGATGTCTGAACCGAGGTATGAACCGAACCGTGACTTCTGTGTACCGTTCCACCCCTAGAAGCCTAGTGACTCTAGTGACTCCTACTGGTTGGCTGAGAGGAGGAAACTCAGAAGAAGTGGGTATGAGTAGAGAGTTAGTTGTGCAGATGGAATTGGTAATTAGAGAAAAAGTGATGGTGACTATCAATGCTTAAACTAGCCAGTAATATAAAACAACCACTGTTTGCTGCTGTTGAAAATGTTAAACCATTGTGTTTTTTCGCACTTGATCTAGGGTTGAATTTCACATAGCACTATCTCTGGCTTGGTTGTGTTTGCATGTCAAATTCAATGATTGTGTGTGGGACAACAGTGTGCCGTGCCAGCAGTCCTTCTGGTTCTGGATTGCCAACTTGTACTTGTTGGTTGGAGCATGTACGTGGAGTTGGTGGGACCTTGGAGGATAGCATGGACCTCCTGCACATATCTGTTAGTAGTGTAAAGTAGAGTTAGAAGGACTACTGTGCACAGAAAATTGGAAGAAAAGATGAAAAATAAAACCTAAAAAAAAACATAGTGTGAGTAGTACTGAGACATCTTTCTCCATGATTTTTCTGAAACTTGAATTTCTGTAGACAGCACTTTTGTTTTTGTCCGTTCAGCTATCACGATTATATCATCATTATATCAGTTATATCATTCAACCACTGTTTGCTGCTGTGAAATTTTAAATTATGGTGTTTTTGCACTGGGCTTCGCAGAGATCAACTGTCAATCACACAGTGTGAGCAGTCATGTGCATAAGTACATGGGCAATATGTTTCCCGACTACAGAGACCCAGGGTTCAATTCCTTGTAGTGGTGTCTCTGGTTCTGTTGTTATTGTTCTAAAAATGAATGTTCATAGGTGGGACGCCAGTTGGGGAGAAGGTCCTGAGTAAGTGGGTGTGGTTAAAGTATAGGGGCGGCTCAGTATCACATGTCGACTACACATAAGTTTCATGTAAATCGGATGATGTTTGTCATATAAGGCGCATTTCCTGTTCCCAGCGGGGGGCGCTATGACCAAAAGTCAATATTGGCCTGTAGATGTCCTCAGACCTGGACCCTTGTCAATCGTGAGAAATTTCGGGCAGATACGACAACGTACACTCAAGTGACAACAATTTCTTTGTTAATCGCTAAACACTCAAAATGGCCACCACGCCCCGCCCACACCGTTTGACGAAAAGTTTTTCCTTTAATAATTTTTCATCTTTAAGGTGTTGAGATGGTACAGACCAAATTTGAAGTCCACCGGATGAAATCTCTAGGAGGAGTTCGTTAAAGTATAGCACCTTGACTTTTAGGCCTACTTCCTGTTGCCACTAGGGGGCGCTATGACTTTAAGAAAATATTGGCCTTTATTTTTCCTCAGGGTTGGACTCTTATGAATCCTGAAAGGTTTCGAGCCAATTGGACAATGTACACCCAAGTTACACCCACTTCCTGTTTTGATGGCGAAATGCACAAAATGGCCGCCCCGCCACGGCCACGCCCTATGACGAAAAGTTTTTCTTTTAACAACTTTTCATCTTTAATGTCTTAAGATGGCACAGACCGAATTTGAAGTTGATCGGATGAAATCTCTAGGAGGAGTTCGTTAAAGTACGACATGTGGAAATGGTCAAAATCGCACTAATTTTGAACTTTGAAATCAAAATGGCGGACTTCCTGTTGGGTTTAGGGTATGGCTCCAATGACGTTATTTGTACATCTCGAAATGTTATATATGTGTACCAACTTTCATGAGTCTATATTAAACGCACTGCAGGGACTCAATTTTTTTAACTTTGTATGGGGCGCTAGAGAGCGATTTTTGTGCGCCTATTCCCGAAACCCTTAAAATACGTAACTTTTCACCAGACTTGATGCGACCGCCAATTTTGGTGAGTTTTTGAATATGTTAAGCCCCTCAAAAAGCCAATTCATTTATAATAATAATCAATGATACCTCACACAAGACTCAACCTTAGATGGGTCAGCATTTATGAAAGGGGGCGTGGCTTAAACATAGGGGGCGGGCCAGACCATCACCAATGAAGAAGGAAGTCTCTGCTGAGTTCACTGCACTGCAAGCAGTTATGACGGGGCCCAAGCCACCCACGCCAGTCGCCCCCGACGCCCCGGGGAGCGCGCGAAAGAGGAACCCGAAGCCCGGCGGCGGGGAGGCAGACGGCGGTAAATATCGAGAGCCGCGACCCGCGACGTCTGCGGTACGTCGCCGTTGCAAACGTAGCGATCAACAGTTCACCTCCAGGCATATACAGACTACCTTTAACAATGCTATACGGATAGGATTGGAGATGAAAAGTTCAACTGACACGCTACCGCGATCAGCTTCGTGGGAAATTAGGAATCAATGCCACCGACATAACCAATATGATGGTTATAAGTATATAACACTATGACAGACTCTCCACTTAGCACCAACTGCAATGTTTAATTGTAAATCAATGTAGCCTATTGGCAGTCTGGCACACGTGGGTGCTCAGTATTTTCATCGGCGCCTATGAATGGTGTTGATTTTGGATTGAAGAAGTGAAAGAAAAGAGTTGAATTTGTCCACTGTGAAGGTTGTAGAAACTTTGTCAGGTGGCTTAAGAAGTTTGTTTATTGTAAAAAACCAAAGGAGCACACAAAAATGAAAACCGAAACCTAACGGTAGGAGGCAAACATCAATAAATATTGAGAAGTGTGAGCTGCAAGTTCTGTGGTAGGCCAATCTTTGCCAAATTTGGTATAGACCATCGTAGTGGGATGTTGAACGATCTCAAGTTCCTTGCTGATAACATTTAATTTGGTCGAGATACGATACGTGTGTGGTAGCTAGCTAGGAAAATTAGTTTGGTCGTCAAATGCGCATACTTTAACGTGGCAAAATTCCTTGAGTAACTTTTGGTCACGTCCATCTGGAGATGCTACGTACCAGATTTCGTGCTGATCCGTTGCACGGCTTAGGACGAGTTCGAAAAAGTTGGTTTTGCGCATTGCGCGATATTGCGGAAAAGAATTTAAGCGGAAATGGGCTTTGCCTATATCATGTGATTCAGCTTGAGTCAAGGAACACGTAGATGTAAGGATTTTTAATGTGCGATGTGTAATGTGGGAGTTAAAGGCAAAAAAACATTATAGCGCCACCTAGTGGTCCACATGTGTAATTTTTGGTAGGTGTGGTCCATGACCCATTGTATATTTACCCTGTAAATTTAAAGTTGTTCACATTAGTGTAAGTAGTAAATTTAGACGTGGGTCCCACAGGCAACGCCACTTTGACCCGTCAGTACCCCCACTCTAGGGTTGGCCTCAGGAGTGGCACTAGATGGTACCCAACAAATTTTGTAAAAATTGGATGAGCGGTTCATGAGATATAAACTTGTTGTACTTGTAGCGCCCCCTAGTGGCCAATTTTTGTAAAACGCGTGGGTGACCTTCAGAGCGTCATGGTAAATAAGAATCTAAAGTTTGGCGTTGATGGCATTTATTTTGGCCGAGATATGGCAAAGTTGGTGTTTTCGTAGTTAGCTACACAAATTTGTTTGTGCGTAATTTTTGTAATTTTTATCCTATCAAAATTGTTTTTATTAACTTTTTGTCCGGCCCATTTTTCACGCATAAAAGTTTAGGCGGAAATGGGCGTGGCCTATATCACGTGATTCAGTTGGATCCAGGGAACGCGTGGATGTATGGTTTTTGAATGTACGGTGTACGGTGTGGGAGTTATAGGGCCAAACGCGTTTTTCTGCTGGTGGTGGAAGTGGGTGAATTGTTGCGCCTGAGGTCCTTGCAGAGTTCTGGGCCATTCCTGAAAATGCCAAAACCCCACCATGTACGGTTTAGGCTGTAGTCGGAGTTTTAGGCGGAGAAGAATAATAATCAGTAGAAAAACAATAGGGTTCTACAGCCCAGCTGTAAGAACGGCATAGCTTTCCTATTGCCCGTTCTTGCAGACTCAGGCTTGGACCCCTAAAAATAAAAATCTGTAGAAAAACAATAGGGTTCTACAGCCCTGCTGTAAGAACGGCATAGCTTTCCTATTGCCCGTTCTTGCAGACTCAGGCTTGGACCCCTAAAAATAAAAATCAGTAGAAAAACAATAGGGTTCTACAGCCCTGCTGTAAGAACGGCATAGCTTTGCTGTTGCCCGTTCTTGCAGACTCGGGCTTGGACCCCTAATAAAAATAATGAATGAATAATCAGTAGAAAAACAATAGGGTTTTACAGCCCTGCTGTGCGAACGGCATAGCTTTGCTATTGCCCGTTCTTGCAGACTCGGGCTTGGACCCCTAATTAAAGCTGCAAGCAGCGATGGACGGGTCCTCGCTCCTCTGTGCGCGTCGGGGTTACCGGCGTTTGCCGCTCCTTGCGACCGTGCATTTGCGCAGCACTCAGACACTGCAAATTTTGCACCTTTGGGGCCTTGCACTTTTGTGCTCGGGCCCTCATAATTCCTTCAGTTTCAATAGGCTCTTCGTCGCTGTTGGTGCTCGGGCCCAATCTTCAGCCACTTTGGGGCCTTGCACTTTTGTGCTCGGGCCCTCATAATTCCTTCAGTTTCAATAGGCTCTTCGTCGCTGTTGGTGCTCGGGCCTTAATAATTCCTTCAGTTTCAACAGGTCCTTCGCCGCTGTCGGAGCTCGGGCCCTAATTAAAGCTGCAAACAGCGATGACGGGCCCTCGCTCCTTGCCCAGGGGGTACTGGTAGACGCAATATTACATGTAGACCACACATTCTAAGTTTCATGTAAATTGGAATAACTTTTGCCAAGATACAACCGTTCCTGTTTCGACACCCACCTACAGGAAGTTGGTCGTCCATAACTTGCGCATTGTTTTAGCTATCAAACATCTTTTGATAACTTTTTGTCATTAGGGTCCTACGAGTCTATACGCAAGTTTTTGTGCCGATCGGACTCACGCCCCAGGAGCAGTTAGACAAAGTAGGTTTCCCATATATCGATATATAGCCGATTATTGAAAATAAATTAAAACGGCGCCATCTAATAGCTGATTGCCGCCAACTTTGGCACAGATGCTAAACCAGCCATGAGGAATAACGTGTTCAAGTTTCGGGGCAATCGGAACAATTGTTGCCAAGATAACGCAACTTCCTGTTTAGACAGGAAGTTGCTGTAACTTGCGCATTTTTTCAACTATCAAAATTCTTTGGATAACTTTTCGTCATGAGGGTCAACAGATACTACCTGCAAAGATTCAAGAAGATTGAAATCACGGCCTAGGACTAGTTCGAAAGAATGAAAAATGAATAATTAATAACAGCCGCCTTCCGGTTGGGCAGAGCTAATGAAGGTACATAGGAAATATGTCCGCAATGATTAGAGCAATATGTGTATTAAATTTGCTGAAGATCGGAGCAACTATGTCCAAGTTAAGCCCTTCCACACCTTAGGGGGTGCTATAGAGTCCGCTTACAGGTTTGGGCGAAATCGCTGTACAATTTTCAGCCCAACCAATGTTACATACCCTATTAGGTGACCTTAAGGAACAGTGTGAAATACTCTTTATAATCATTCCATCACCCCTTTAAAGCCCTCTGCTTGGCTTATGTAATTGCCTCTATTTAAAACCTATGACTTAGCTGTGGTACTTAAACTGATTGGGCTTGTTTATCCCCAGCTAAATTTTGAACCCTAGATAATCTGTGCAGGAAAAAAGATAATATCTCATATCTGCTCATCTCTCCCCTTATCCAAACAAGCTCTGCTTGTCTCCCTGAGCAATAGCACGTTGCTGGCCTAGATACATATGACCCACGTCTCACACTAACCCAAGGAGGGCTGGGAAAAACACACATGCAGATCCACACGTATACCAGCCACGATGCTAACGGCATTGATAACTAAGCCAAACAGTGCTGTCACTACTATTTTTGTGATTTATAAGCAACCTGTTTTTTGCAGATTGTCACGTTACTGAGAATACAGCTGTTAGAAAGTAATATATGAAGTCGAAGCTAACTCTGTTGTACAGCTGTAGGGAAGCTAACATTAACTTTAGCTGTCTCCATGAAGCTCCCAGCTAAGCTCCTATAACTTTCGACGCAGTTAGGAAACCAGAACGAGCTAACCATTGATAAGATAAGCATTTTGGCTCGGTGGATGTCGATGCCTTGTGTTTCTCACTCCCGTAACTTATTGTTCATCAGACATGAGAAGAGAGAGAGATTAGTTAACGTTAGCCAACCTATTTATAAAAACAATCACGTTTCAATAGTCATTTCAGAATTCGAATAGTATTGATTTTTTTTTTACTATTCGAATTATATTCGACTTTTGGAATTTGTTCCAACAGCCCTAATGCACATTAGGTGCATATAAACACAAAGACACACATTTCCAAGCAGACAATGATTGCAGACTCTGTGGGATACTGAATCACACACACACACAGATGGACACTCCTAGACATACTCTTAAGGGCTGATAAATTAAGACAGAACAGACATACTTTAATGGTAGTAATGGGGAAAAACAATGAGCAGCACCTCTCAGTTGTGGTGTTTTAGTGAAACAGCAGGCGGGAACATTCCAGGACAGGATAGCTGCCAGAAACAACTAAGTACCAGAGAGCGAGGGGAGAGAACAGCTGCACAGGGAACCACAACTGTGTTCATTTGGCTCCTGTTCCCCTGCACAAAAACAATCATGACATTGCAAAAATAGCTGCATAAATAGCTGCATAAATAACATGTGGGGAATAAACTGTCAGGAATATGAATTGCTGTATTCATTTACTTCATTTACAAGTATTATTATTTAAACCTATCTGATAAAGAGAAGCTGAGTTTGATGGATTGAGGTAATTCAGAAAAAAAGCCAGTCTCGCTGTCGACCCCTTCATATAACTGGGACACAAAGGACAGCATATTTAGGGCCCGAGCGCCGACAGCGGCAAAGGCCCTATTGAAACTGAAGGAATTATTATTATTACGGCAAATTAATTGCCTTTTGAATTGGCTGGCGCATCAAGTCTGGTGAAAATTTACGTATTTTAAGGGTTTCGGGAATAGGCGCACAAAAATGGCTCGCTAGCACCCCCAACAAACTTGACTCAAGACTCACGAAACTTGGTAAACATATGTAGCATGTCAAGATGTACAAGAAACACAATTGGAGCCATACCCTAAACCCAACAGGAAGTCCGCCATTTTGAATTCAAAGTTCGAAATTAGTGCAATTTTGGCCATTTCCACGTCATACTTTAACAAACTCCTCCTAGAGATTTCATCTGATCGACTTCAAATTTGGTCTGCGCCATCTTAAGACCTTAAAGATGAAGAGTTATTAAAAGAAAAACTTTTCGTCATAGGGCATGGCCGTGGCGGGGCAGCCATTTTGTGCGTTTCGCCATCGAAACCGAAAGTGGCTGTAACTCGAGTGTACATTGTCCAATTGGCTCGAAACTTTTCATGATTCATAAGACTCTAACTCTGAGGACATTTACCGTACAAAATTGACTCAAAGTCATAGTGCCCCCTAGTGGCAACAGGAAGTAGGCCTAAAAGTTAAGGTGCTAGACTTTAACGAACTCCTCCTAGAGATTTCATCCGATGGACTTCAAATTTGGTCTGTACCATCTCAACACCTTAAAGATGAAAAGTTATTAAAAGAAAAACTTTTCGTCAAACAGTGTGGGTGTGGCGTGCCGGCCATTTTGAGTGTTTAGCGATGAACGAGAAAGTGGTTGTAACTACAGTGTACATTGTCATATCTGCTTGAAATTTCCCACAATCAAGAGTCCAATATACCATAGGCCATATACAGGCCACACACAGGCCATATACAGGCCAGTATTGACTTTTGGTCATAGCGCCCCCCGCTAGCAACAGGAAATCAGCCTTATATGACAAATATCATCCGATTTAAATGAAACTTATAATGTGTGGTCTACATGTGATACTGAGCCGCCCCCTATACTTTAACCATGCCCACTTACTGATGTCAATTGAGTTACCACCAGAGTACGTCTAGTCTCAAATATAAGTTGATCATTAAAAACTTTTAAAATATCCCTTCTAAAGTACATTTAGAGCAATTATTTTTTTCATATCACTAATTAACTAGGACACTCATTCAAGTTTGTGTCCCAGACAAAATTAATGGGAAAATACAAGACTTTTACCCATGAAACGGGTGTTCACGTGCCGGGAGTACTACTTAAGGGGACCGGTGTTTTAACCCAAACCACAATATTTTTTTCATGTTTGTGCCTAAACTCAACTGTCCTGGGCTAAACTTAACTGCAACAGCCGCTGAAACAACTGTGACCTCACGGTGCTCCATACCCGGCTCACAGTCACCTTTTGCTGGCTACCTCGGGGCTGTCCGCTCTCATCCCGACGAAGTCTCTTAGCGGGATGAGGCAGACGGACCAAAGTGCACTTGCTGGCTACCTTAGCATTGGATTAGTCGACCACCCATCCCAGCTAACAATTTTTGGTTCCCAGAACGTTCCCTGAAGGTTAGGTTTGGTTAGGTTTTGGTTGAAATGGAAAGTTTGGTTCCAACGTTTAGAGAACGTTCCCCTAACGTTGTAATCTAATGTTATAACCTTTAGGGAACGTTCTTTTTTACATTCAACTTTAACAACCATGGTACCAACAATTTTAAACTTTATATAATAATCAGAATCAGTTTTATTGGCCATATAGACACATACTGTACAATAGAGACAACAATATACATATAGGCACATAACACAAAATATAATTACACAACATAATATCAATACAGTACACATGAAGTAGAGTAAAGTAATAGTGCAAATGTAGTGTGCAAGATGCATATTGGAATGATAAAGTATGTAATGTGTAGGTGAATGTCCAAAGAGGGGATGACCCCACTTATCAGCAGTTCATGATAGTGATGGAAGTGGGAAAGAAGCTGTTCTTGTGTCTGGTTGTTTTTTTGTGCAGGGATCTGTAGCGCCTGCCAGAGGGGACGAGGCAGGAGGATGGCAGCAGTGTAGAAGATGGCCAATAGCTCTTGTGGTAGGCCATGCTTCCGCAGTTACCGTAGAAAGTACATCCTCTGCTGAGCCTTTTTAAGGATGGCGTTGATGTTGGACTCCCACTTCAAGTCCTGGAAAATGATGGAGCCCAGAAAATTGAATGAGTTATCCATCTTCTCCTCAAATGCGTCCATCCGCTGTGCCATGCAGGTAATGGTTGTCCTCATGGCTATGGAAAAATTAATGGTGTTAGTTTTAGTTGTAATACATTATATACTTGCATATGTGAACAACTTAAGTGAGTCTTCTTACCTCTCATTTCCGTCTCCTGTGTGATGAGTTCTGCTGTTTACAACAACAAAACAGTTAAGTTACTCTCAAGTTCCTTGTCATGAAATTGTATTGAATTGGAAATGGAAAAATCAAAGCCACTGTTCCTTCAACCGGGTCCCAAGATGAAGTGGCAGGCCGAGCTTGCGTTACAATAGACCCATCCAGCTCGGGGCGACCGGCTGGTTTCCTATGTGGTGTTGACTCATCTGAAAAGAAAGTAGATATGAATATTGGTCAGTTCATTTATGGTAGGTTTCTTGCACATGCCATTGCAAAAGATGAACCTATGCTGTTACATTAGACAATCGCAAAACTTACATGTAGTGATGACTGAGGCAGTGATGTCTGCTGACCTGAAAAAAAGCAGGAAGAGACAAACACATCAGAACAGTCATGTAGTCATGATATGCACCAGGTTGAGTGTCAGTAGTTCCATGGTAGGAAATATGACTCTGGTTTCTTAAATGCATGCATAAATGTTAACTTACGGACAGGGCTTCCGGACACACACACTCTGTCCTGGAATGCTTTCTTGCTTGTGGAACGGATTCATCTGAAATAAAAGACCATACAATTTGTACTGATTGCAAAAAGAATATTTGAATATATGTGACAGGATTTCTCAGGATTTTCTAATTGTAGCCCAGAGCCTTTCTAATAGGGAGACACAGCATCCATAGAAATGCATAGGGTTAGTTTGTAAAGCCAGTAGGCAGCTGTGTAGCATACATATATTCCGTCCCTTCCTGTATGCTTCCCCATTCACTTAAATAGGAAAATAGCTTGCCAATAACTGCCCAACATGCGCTGCAAGATGGCCGCCGAGCACACGTCGTGCACCGCAGCACAGCAAACAAAGATTTTAACAAAGCGCAATATATATATATATATATATATATATATATATATATATATATATATATATATATATATGCAGTCTATTTAAAGCGTACCTCTCGCCAAAATGCAACCTATGGTCTTTTTGTGAATGCACCTGAGTCAAACTTTCGCTTAAAAGCATATTTAGGATGGAAGCGCTACTTACTACTATTTACAGTATTCTCGTTTTCGGGTCAAATGGCCTTTTGAATGGGAGAGCTAGGGGCTACTATGATCGCATCAAAATCACTATTTTACACTAAGAAGGTTCGGCACAACATGAAACTTTACTCTAAGTATCACCAGTGTCTCTACACATGAACTCAGCATTGAGAACATTGTTTGTGCACAAAGACTTTACTAAAAAGAAAAAGTTTTGAACAACTCACTGCTTGACTGGCAAGAGGGGTAGGGGAAAAACTACTGCTTCAAAACCTTTTTGGTAAACTTTGTGTAGCCCTACGAGGGAAAGGGCTTAAGGTTAAACCCCAAACCCTTGCATTACAACCACAACAACATGAAACTGTAACGTATTTCACTTACTTTTTCGTGAGATCGTGACGCAAATTGAATCGTGTTGGTTGTGTATCCAAGACTTCCTGATAGTGAGCACAACACGGAAGTCAGGGCAGGACTTGAATCGGTCACCTGAAAGCAGAGTCTTCCCCCTACTGGTGTGGGGGTGTAACGGTTGGATTTGTACACTGAACTGAGCCACTTGTTAGAAGTTAAATGTGAAATCAAAGAAGTGAATTTTCTTAGTTGTGAAAATCGTTCTATTGATAGATTATTGTTTTAAGTATTTTCATCTAATACAGTTAAAAAATGAAAATCAAGCACAAAAGTATTGTTTTTAGCAAAATTGATATCAGCCTAAAAATAAATATATTCTCTTGCTATGTTGTTTATCTTACTTTGATTTTATAAGACCAATCATTTTTGAGTGAATCTTTTATATGCTACTTCAAAAACTTAAATGGAGCTGGTTTAAATAAACATTTCAAAACCGCACTCAGAACAACCAAAAACAACCAAACGGGAACGTTGTGTGGAGGTACAGTGCAACCACAGAAGAACGTTTCAGTTGGTTGGTTCCTTAACCAAACCAAAAACTAACATTTAGGGAACGTTCCCTCAGGGTTGCAACGTTCCCTAAACGTTAGTTTTTGGTTTGGTTCGAACTAACCTTTAGGGAACCAGAAACTAACGCTCCCCAACGTTCCCTAAACGTTCTGCGTTAGTGGGGATACAGCTGACATTACATGGTGAATTTATCGTGGGGTAGCCCAGCACTGTTAACCGTGGTCAAAACATCCTACTAGAAATAACTATGAGCATGTTAAGCATTAGTAAGAGCCACTTGGCAATGTAGTAAACTGGAATGACATAGTATGATATCAATAAATGAAGTCTGTACTTCATCAATGTGTCACAAAGTGGCATGTAATAAAAAAAAAAAATGATGCTGTGTGGCAGAAAAAAATTATGTATGATTTACAATTACTCTCTAACGTATCATTTGGTATTTCTGGGCGTTTCCTGTATCACTTATGAAATTCCTGCAGCCAGATTACAAAATCCCAAAATGGTTTTGGAGTAGGTGTACAGTTGAGGGGTCCATTGACTTCACTCCACTGTCCACATATCTTTTGCCATATAGTGCACATTACACTCAGTTTATTAGGTAAACGTAGCTAAAACTAATCTAACAGTTTTGCAACAAATCCAACCTTCATCAAGAGAGGTGTTGATTCATCTTTATGACCATTGTGGATGTTGTAGCTTGTGGTGCTGTTACAGACAGATAAATAAAGGATACTCTTTGGATTAGGGGACTTTTTGAGCAATGTTTTTTTTTTTTTATAATTTAGTTTGTTAAATATCCATTCTGGCTATTTACCTCCGTACAGAGTTTTGTTTTGTTTTATGTTTAGTACTCCACAATGTGTGGTCTAAGAGTGAATAAATAAATCTGAATTGTATTGAAATATTATGTTAATAATATAATGTCCATCACATTTATGACACAACAAGAATGCTATTGTGACAGTTTAAAACGTCAATGAACTTCAAAATATCCCCTCCTATTTGTTTTTAAGAGGCCCTGTGGAATGTTCTTCTAAACAAATACAAGTACTTGTATACTCAGTACCAGCACTTCTGATATTTGTCCACATGAGTACCCATACTTTTTATCGCGTACAGCCACCTCCTGTGGTGAGTAACGCACCCCTTAGCACCCGCTTAACTATGTCTCTGCTTAAACACATAGCTAGCTTAAAGCTGAGAAAACAGTGCTAAAAATGTAATTGTTAACATGGATAATTGCATCCCTAATAACCTAACATACATAATTGTATTGGATAAATATTATTGTAACCCTGGAGTAGGCTACTGTGCCACTGCCCGACACAGAGCATGGCCGGTGCACGGTAGCCCGTCCACCCGGGGGTGACTAAATCCTGCACACCAGACCAGCAAGCCACAGCATGTATATGGCAGGAGCAGCCCAGGCAACGCTTTTGTGGCAGAAAAACATTTTGACAAGTTTTTGTAAAAGTAGTAGAGAGCGTGCGCATAAGGACAACAGACTTTTGCCCAGCACGCTCTGCTTCTCGTCACCGGGGGGGCATGCCAGCTCTGCTTGAATAACAAGTGAGCTTCCACCATATTTTCAAAACATGTGCGCCACCGATGGTTGAATTTTACGATCGTTTATCATTAAACCAGTAACCGTTTCATCCCTACGTGTGCATGAACAATATCAAGTAAAATACAGACCCACTTTTAGACCATTGCTCCATAGTGGTCAAAGACTCCACAGGCTACCTTTAGTTAATGTATGCATAATTTACATCATATACGAAAGCCACACAAAAACTCTTGAGAGACCCTAAGACAAACGGAGTTGTCCTCATATCAATATAGAATTTATTTGCATATAAAAAGGCTGAGCCAGCTTCTGGATTGCCTGTTCATCCACATACCAGAAATTGATCACTGTAGTTTGTTTCCCTTTATCATCAATGGAAACCCAAACTGTTTAACGCAGAAGTGCGAGCAAACACAGATGTTCAACATGATAAAAAGGAAGATAAAGAATTGGATTACCTTACACATTAAACTGAAGAAGTTTTTAATTGATATTCAGATCTGTAGTCACATATAGGGGTGGGACGGCGTGGGGTGGTGTATGGGCGCATGGGGTGGGTTGGTGGGTACAGATGTAGGTGTCTTGTATGTTTATGTGCCTTATGTATTTTAATTGTGGCAATGTTTAATGTTTGTTTTCATTTTTAAAAGCCTTTCTAGGAACGGGCATTGGAAATTAGCAATAGTTATAAATGCTGTGATGCTATACATTGAAGATTTGTTGCACAAATGTCTATGTCTAAGCATCTGTCCCTATTCAAATAAACATGAAATGAAATGAAAAAAAATACACTAACTGTCATTTTTTTTTGGTGAGAGTCTGGTTAGGCTCAGCGTGTGGAAACAGAGCTGCAGATGTGTGTTCTTGTTTACACTGAGCAGGAGGTAATTGAGGAAGTCTGGCTCTCTCCTCAGGAGCACTCATTGGGAGCTGGGTTACTACTGAACCAAACATCTCACATCCCTCTCCTGCTTTTTCTCTGTGTTTATCTCTTTTCTCTCTGTCCTCACATGACTCTTCCTCTCTATCCTCCTCTGTCATCTCTGTCCCTCTCTCATTCTGCTGGAGGACATATTTGCAACTTAGTGGGAAAGATGCCATGTCTGCCTCACCCGAGAAGAGCTGCACCAATACGGCAACTAGATTCTCTTTTCTTCTCCACCACAACAGGAGAACTCAGTTTTCTGGCTTCAACCGAGGGAGCTGTTTGTGTTTGTCAACAACACCTCCTTTAACCTTCATTTCAGAAGACAGCGGGAAGCAGTAAGTCGACTCCCATGGGCATGCAAATGAGTTTAGCTTTTGCTAACTTTCTCAGAAAACTCAGAGAACATTCAGTATTCAGCTATTCATCCTATCCTCTCCACACTTGCTCATCCTTACCTGGAACTGGCCGGTGTAGTCGTTGTCTGTGGTGCCCTCTCTGCCCTCCTTCAGTGCGATAAGAGTGAAACCTCTGAAATAAGCAGGGCTGATTGCCAGGAGGACCACTGTTAAGGAGGAGAGTGAGTGTGTATTTAATACACAGAGATGCTGAGCAGTGAAGACATGGACACATCATGGGCACGCCGCATGACGCAGGGTCACTCTGGATAATGCCAAGGAAACACACATGAAAGCAGCATTCCTGTGTGAGCATCAGTGTGTTGTGGAAGAGTGAGGGCTGTATATAGAGGCTTAGCATCTCACACTAGAATAAAAGAGAGCCTGTAAATCTCATGGCGGGGGTATGGTATGGGGAACCGGCCAGGAAAGGGACCCATATAATGAGATATGGGTGGAATTTTATTCAGCTCACCCTTGTGGCCTAACCTTGCAGTTTTTCATGCCATCCCATTTATCTTAAGATGTGCTCCTGGGCTGAGAAGGAAGATCTCAATATTTTCAATTGTATCTTGTTTTTAAAAAGTAAATGTATTTGCTACTTAAAGGCTGTGAAGGCTTAAGGAATAACTTATTTTTATTTGTGGGTGTCTTTTACAGGTCCCTAAAAACTTATTAGAATTAAGCCCTGGTTGCTAAATGTGGCATCACAGCCAAACAATTGCATGATCTGGAATCCTGATTTTTGTCCTTGTTTTTGAGGCCTGTGTCAAAACTGGAGAATGCCAGGTCTTGTTAAAATCCACCACATTGTATTCCTGGAGTTATTTGAATTTGTATGACTAAAGTTTGGATTTAAGAACAGAGAAAGTGAAACAGCTGTATTTTGATTTTTGTTGGTTTTTGAAAACGGCTTAGTGTTAACTTCTGAACTAGCCAAGAATCTCTGTGAGTAGGCCAAAGTCTTTTTTTTATGTGGCAAAATCCACCAAGCTTACCCAGGGGTCAGCTTAATTAGAGCCAGATCTCTGTGTGTGTGTGTGTGTGTGTGTGTGTGTGTGTGTGTGTGTGTGTGTGTGTGTGTGTGTGTGTGTGTTTGTATGTGTGTCCCCTTGCTTGCAGGAAGAGGAGAGGAAGTGAATATAGGTCAGACATTATAACACTAAGTAGCCTTATCAAACCACAACTCTCCCTGCAGGAGCCAGAGGAGGCAGACTAACAAGTTTGGAAATGGTGTCCTCCAGACTTCAGTTTCTAGTACAGATTTAGATTACTATGGCTGTTAGTTGCAATGTTAGGTGGTTAAACTTACTAAATTTGTTCTAGAAACATAATACAATAAAGATTACCAGATAAACACTCATTTGGCGCAGGTTTACGCACTGATTGCAAGATGGACTGAAAAAACTCTACCTCTGTAGGTGCTGCCCGGCTGATAGGTTTCCGGGTCCCCCTCCACTCTCAGTCTGAACTCATGGTGCCCATCCCTCCGAGTCCCGTGGGTCTGAGCCTGGATGATCCGCCCGCAGTACCCGTCCGACTTGCCTCCGGAGGGCTCCTCAACGAAAGCGACGGCGTTGCACACGAAACTCGAGACGAAATAGTACTGCAAAAACAGCACACGTAAATACATTCCCATTTCGGAGCCCGGAGATAAGTGTACAATTGTAGTTATATCAAAATACGCCCAGTGGAAAGGCGAAACAGCAGACAGAGGACCAGTTCCAGCCCCTTCCCCAGGAACTCCCACCAAACTACAGCAGCGTCACAGTCAGTGGTAAAGGTGAAGAGAAGGAGACGAGTCCATCCTGAACTGGAGAGAGTGCGTCAGGGGCGCACCACGTTTAAGCGGGGATGAGCGGGGACAGAAGAGAGAGGAGCTGCTGTTGCTGTTCCCGGATCAGTGTGTGGTGTTGAGAGAGAGCATGGAAGCAGCGAGGGCCGCCAAATAACCGAGCGCGGGTGCACGCGGATGTCTCCTTTACTGGAGGCGAGGGAAGGTCCAAACTGTAGCTCCGCACTTTAATAAGAGCCAGCCCTCCCCTAATACACAAGCATAGTTACACACACGCATACAGTAGCCTACACACACTGTGTGTAGATCTCACACGCGGAGCTGCCTTTTGGGGAAACATACAAATGTTCTGCCTGTTGTTCGACGGCAAATTTTAGGTTTTAAAGATTTTAAATCTGTTTCGCTGTGACGTTGTCACTTAATATCACTGAATAAGCACATAGTACCACTGTTCGATGCTCTGAAGTTACAAATATAAAGCAAAGGTGCGCTTTCTAGATATGAGCATGCACCAGAATACAGTCTGAGCTGTGTGCTCCTCTCATGAGTGCAAAACCGAACTTAAAATGTTATTTAAATGAATTGCTCCACATTGATTCCAAAATGATTTAATTATAATAAACTTTAAAGTGTATGAACACGAGCTCCATTATAAGATGCTTTCATTTAATTTGATAACCTCCTTGTGGATTAAATGCTTTTCTGTATGGACATCTGGTGTACGTGAAGCACGCCGTCAGCTTTCCTCACATCTCCTCACCAGGGGCGATTCCAGGATTTTTTAAGTGGGGTGGGACAGGAGGGGACCAAGGGGATTTTATCAGAATACAGCATAGAAAATCTGCTTAGAAAAATAGGAAATATTGGCTAGGATAGACCAACACAATTTAATTTTGCTAATGTTTCTACTTCTACACTGTGTTCCAAATTATTATGCAAATTATATTTTACACTGATATTCCTAAATAGTCTATGCAAATGGCAGTCAGTATAATTTTCAAGTCACCAACCGTTAGGGTATAAGTCGAATTTCATTGAACAAACCACCCAATGAAAACAGTATTTTTTTCAAAATAAAAAACTCAAAATGCACTGTTCCAAATTATTATGCACAACAGAGTTTCAAAACATTTTATAGGTTGTAAATAACTTTAAATGGTCATTTGCTGAATTTGCAGCATTAGGAGGTCTAGTTCATATTTACTGAAATCAAAAGCAATTTCAATCAAACACATCTAAAAAGGGCAAGTTACATGTTAATATAGGACCCCTTCTTTGATATCACCTTCACAATTCTTGCATCCATTTGCAGGATGTCAGATTAGCCTCCCAGAGCTGCTGATTTGATGTGAACTGCCTCCCACCCTCATATATCTTTTGCTTGAGGATGCTCCAAAGGTTTTCATTAGGGTTGAGGAACATTTGAACATTTGAGGTTTTACACTAAGACACGTTAATGTGTCTACCTCAGCTGAGAACGGAGAAATGTCTTTGCCTTTCCTACCGTAATACACGGTAAGGTTCCTAACAGAGTGACATGACCCGGAAGTAGTTAAGTGGCTGCCATGATAAGAGCTGTTCGAATTTTCTAAGTGATAAGGAAAGGTGCTTCAATGCTTGCTTTGTTACCTCCTTTAGCATAGGATACACTGGACCATCCTTTACAAATGGAAAGGAGATAATGCTCTTCCACAAGTCCTTGTGGCAGCAAAATTTAAAGCGATGCATCACCATTAATCCGAATAAGGTGCACAGTTGTGCCGGCATCTGTAATTCTGTACGCACTGTGCGACATTATTGTTTTCTGTGAGACATTGCAACACATCTAATAATAATGATAATGTACTTTATGGCACAGTCTGAGTGGTTTAAAAAAGTTAATGCAAGAACTTTACTCTCCTCTCCAACGCGTAAAATGACGGTGAGCATGTGTTTACAGAACTGTGAATGAATGGATCGCTGAATCCAAAGTTATACAGCGCACCGGACACTGGTTTATTTATAGCCCAGAGCAGCTTTTAAAACAAGTTACCTCTTCGCCCCCTGGCTTATTTCAATATATATGTTTTGTTGAATGTCACTATGGATATGACTACATCAAAATGACCATGTGTGAAAGTAAGAATACTATGTGAGAATGCACGGATCGGCTCTGACGGCATTCAAATCAATAACCTAAAATCACCCACCCACACCAACCCAAATGCATTATTTCAACCCTCTCTACAGTCTCTGTAGGCTATTGCTTTTTAAATGATGTATTGTAGTGATGTTTGAGTGATTTCTTTAAAGATTTACTGTAGTGATGAGAGAGGCTGCTTTTAGTAAGTGTAAATGTTTCCATGCGAGCAGTAATGCCACTGTAGCTGAAATTGTGGGATGTTTAAACAGCAAAACTAAAATCTGTAGTTATAAACTTGACAGAGAAAACATAACTTCACTTTTAGCTTCGGAAATAATCAATGGAATTACTGCTGTTCTTGTGCGTAAATGCGCACAGTTTAGCGGACAGCTCCGCTGTGTTTACAGTTTAGAGAATATTGTCCTCATTAATAATGTATTTCTTTCACCCACCCGCAACCATCTAACCCTTATAACATTTAATATGTAGCCTACAGTTGATTCGTAGGTCTAACGCGTTCTGCTTATCTTGCATGCATTTAACAATTATTTCCATACAATAATCTGAATCGGGATGCATGTGGATAAAAATGAGTGAGCAGGAGGGCGATAATGATAATAAACTTTATTTGCTGAACACCCTTCATACAAGAAACAACCTACAGCCCAGTGCTTTATAATGACTAAATGACATGCAGTGAGTGCTTCACACGAAACTACATAATTAATGAAGTAATATTTTCCACCGGGTTGTCCACGTTAATTGAGCCAGCATAAAACAACACGGTGAAAACGGACGGGGCGAAGTATTCAGATGCCTTTCTGTAGTCCACCTTGAGAACAGTGTAGTTTCACTGGCAGACCCACGTCAATAACATCAACCATCGCATTATTACACAGCTGAGTGTAAGGCCAGTCGGATTGTCCTTGCACCGCTGTTGTATTTTCCTAAATCCTTTTGAATTCTCCTTCACACCTTTCCTTGACCTCATGACGTTTACCATCGGGGTTAAGAAAGGACTTAGGAGGTCATCTTTTTGACTTTTCGACCACAGCCGCTGACTATAATCTCTTGTAAACACTTTCATAAGACATTCGCATTTACAATTGAGGCCACTAGGTGTTGCCATAGTATCATATAAGTATGGTGGCCCTGAAGTGCAAATCACGACAGCAAATATGATAACACTTCAACAAATCACAAAACACAACGGCAAATAGGAAAACACGACAGCAAATATGATAACACTTCAACAAATCACAAAACACAACGGCAATTAGGAAAACACGACAGCAAATAGGAAAACACGACAGCAAATATGAAAACACTTCAACAAATCAAAAAACACAACGGCAAATAGAAAAACATGACAGCAGATATGAAAACACTTCAACAAATCACAAAGCACAACAGCAAATATGAAAACACTTCAACAAATCACAAAGCACAACGGCAAATAGGAAAACACGACAGCAAATATGATAGACACTTCAACAAATCACAAAACACAACGGCATTAACTTCTACCGGAAAAGGTAGGGCCTATCTAGCTGAGGACGGACCGTCCTGATTGGACAGACGCACTGTATGTCTTTTAACAGGAAGGAGAGGTGAAAAAACACGGGAAAGCGCCTCACTGTCTATGCTTTTAACAGACGGACTAGCCGTTTCTCATTTCAAAACACTGGACGAAATGGATGTGGAACTCTGAACTGTACAGTTAAAATTTTTTGTTGAGATTGAGAAGGTGAATCAGCGTCAGTCTGCTTGCAGGAGGAGAATATTCTGTCAGGAACTTTACCTGCAACGTGCGAAGGTAGGTAACGTTACCGACACTGATAGGCTTTAATGTAAGCAATAGTCGTTTTCGCTTATTTATCCCATGTCAATAAATTAAAAACTTGTGGGAGTTCATGTTTGTAGTAGTCATAACACTTACCGGGAAGGAGAATTGCATTAATTAATCCTAATTACATTAAGCTTACAGTAGCTAACCGTTTACATTAGCTTGTAGTTTACTGCATGTATGTAACATTAGCTAATTTTCCAGTAGCTTCTGGCTTTCAGACAAATGCAGTGCAAAATATGATCAGCAACTACAAGGTAAATGCTACTAGCTAATGAGCTACCACAGGCAGTATGATATGCAGTAAACTGCAAGTGAGAAAGGGTAAATAGTACTGTAAACACACAAGCTACAAGGCTACAACCAACATGTAAAAAGTCATAACAATACCATTGATAAACACCCACTAACACAGTAAAGGTAGGTGTAAGTGTGTTAAATGGTCAACAGTTGTCAGTTAAGACCATGATGAAGAAACTACACCACTAAACAGTTACATGAAGTACCTTCATGTTACAGTATGCTTAAATATACTTGTGATACAATTCTAATGTTACCAGGACAGGTTGGATAACTACTGGCCTAACCTAAAGCGTTTTCCTTCTGTCTGCAGGTAACTACTGGCCTAACCTAAAGGTTGGATAACTACTGGACTAACCTAAAGCTTTCTACTTCTGTGTGCAGTCTTGAAGCAACACCATCATCGGCAGCTGTGTCTGATCGCCCTTCATGTTGAATATACTTGTGTACAGTATATAGTAATGTTTGAATAAATGTTATAATAAAGATACGTTTCGTTAATGTCTTTTTAGAGCTTGTATACCTAACGAGTTATTACAGTTTTTCTCAATTGTTTACACACAAATACTAGTACTTGAGACACAATGACCACAACGTGTAACTCATCCACCAACCGACGCATGTGGAGATATAGCAGTTGATGCTTTTCATGGCTGGAATCGCCATGCTAGGCGATATTTCCCCCGCTGCTTGGCCAGGGAAAACATTGCTTGTGATGTGGATGAGGTGCTGTGGCCAGACCGAAACAGAAGAGAGCATAGGTTTTTTTTGTTTTTACTGTAACTGTATACAGTAAATTATTCTGTTGTTTTGTATGTAGACCATTGTATGTGCAACTTTGTGTTGGTTGGGATGTACACTGTGTACATTGTTTTTATGGGAAAAATTAAATATATTTGTTACCGTGTATTTGTGTGTTCTGAGTATAAAAACAATATTCTCATATTTTACAACACACTTATGTATGTACTGTCTGTAGTAAGTGTAACACTGAACTAAAAAAGGCCTAAGTCATTATGATGAATGGAGAATAAGTGTTTTCCATTCATTATAGTGTTTTACATTGAGCACATCAGTGTTCAACTGGTTCTTATAAATGTCTATTCATTTGGTTTGTGTGTCACTTGAAAACAAAATACCATTTTGAGAAGAAATAACATTGTTTTGAATGTAAAGCTACATTTTGCAGGATAATTGAGGGGTTTTGCCCTTTGTGTGTGTGTTTGTTGATTTGTATGTAGAGTTCTGAGAGTATGAGGCATGCTTTCAGAAAATGTCTATAAACAATCGAGAAAAACTGTAAAACAGGTAGCATCTGAATATAATTATTCAGTTAGAAGTTTCCTGTGTCCAGGTCATAATTTGATGGAAAAATAAACATTGAAAAACAGTTTATATTATATACACACCCAAAAACGTAAAAACACAGACAAACCAGTTAATTTAATGCATTTATTTTTTGAATGGCAATCTCTAATTAGTAATCACGTAATTAGGGTAATATTTTAACCTTTAGATATCACCATGAAAATTACTGAGTTGTTTATTTACATCAAGACAAACAAAAAATATATTAAAAGTTTTTTGAAAGTGTTTGTTAACATGGGCAAACAGTGCATAATCTAATTATGTATGTGCTAATTTGCATAAATACCACAATGGATCTAAACATTAGGTTTAGCTAGGTGAAAATGTCTTGTTGAATCTTGTTGACATCTTACAGTAAAATACTTAATGTTAAGGTCTGAATGGAACCCATTTAGGCTACCCATGAGCATTAATACATAGAGGCAGAAGAAAGTACTTCAATCCAGCCTTTATTAATTATTATTGCAGAGATGGGGTTTGGGGCTGGATCCGTGGGACTGTTTCTGGGGGATGAGTCTGAGGGAAGAACAGGAGACAAGGGTAAGGAGAATGCAGAAGACAAAAGGTAGGTCATGTTCCCCATCTCTGCAATAATAATTATTAAGGGCTGGTTTAAAGTACTTCTTCATGCCTCTATGTATTAATGCTCATGGGTAGCCTAAATGGGTTCCATTCAGACCGTAACACAAGTTTTGTGCTGTTATATGTCAACAAGATTCAACAAGACATTTTCAGCTGGCTATACCCAATGTTTAGATGTTTGCCCACTGTTTGCCCACTGACACGGTTTGCCTATGTTGACAAACAATTAAAAAAAACTTGTAATACATTTTTTGTTTCTCTTGATGTAAATAATCAACTCAATAATTTTCATGGTGATATCTAAAGGTTAAAATGTTTACCCTATTCACGTGAGAAAAAGAATGAATAGGCGTATGAATAGGCTATATTTGTGTCTTTTTCTAAACTTTCCCCTAATGGGATTCTTCGGGGCTTTTTTCCCTTACTCAGGACATATTGAGGATACAAAATCAGTTGAGTTTGCTTCTGTTGCAATTTGTTCAAGGTTGACCCCCATTTTGGCTTAAAATGACTGGACTACTATTCAACATCTCTCTTTGGCCTCTGTCTCCCTGCTTGTCTTTTGCTTTCCCTCGCCTCCTCATCTCTCCCTTCTGGTGATGCTAGTGCAGCCTCCGTTTGTTCCTTAGTCCCCTGTTAAAAGACAGCAAACACAAGAAAAAGATATGTACCATTATGAATGCTATGACGGAACGTTATACTTGTTACATGGGAAACTACTCATACATTTTAGCTTTCATTTAACGTTGCTAGTGAAGTTAACAAAGTGCAGCTTTACTTCCCATCCTGCAGCTACAACTGATAAACACAACAATTTCTAAATCTCTGCTAACATTACGCATATACAGTAATGGCTTATAAAAAGAGATGAAAATGCCAGACATTAAACTTTATGAACACAAATGGCATAAAAGACAGCAACCAAGCTAGCTAACAGCCTAATGTTAAATGATAGGTTCAGTTAGCTTAATGTTAGCTCGGGGTGTATCTACCTAATTATAATACCAATTTGTACCAGCATTAAAGCGTTAAGCTTTACATTGATGTAACACATTAACGGTGATAACAAATGTACGGCAAACACTAAATATACAAATACTAAATATACATGATTTCCAAAAACAATTTGAAATGTGAACTCGTCAGACCACAGTACACTTTTCCACTTTGTGTCAAACCATCTCAGATGAGCTCGGGCCCAGAGAAGCCGGCAGTGTATCTGGGTGGTGTTGATATTTGGCTTTCGGTTTGCATGGTAGAGTTTTAACTTGCACTTGTAGATGTAGTGACAAACTGTGTTAACTGACAATGGTCCTCCGAAGTGTTCCTGAGCCTACGTGGTAATATCCTTTACATAATGATGTTGATTTTTATTTCAGTGCCGCATGAGGGATCGAAGGTCACGGGCATTCAATGTTGGTTTTCGGCCTTGCCGCTTACGTGCAGAGATTTCTCCAGTTGATCTGGATTTTATGGACTGTAGATGATGAAATCCCTAAATTCCTTGCAATTGTAAATTGAGAAACGTTCTTAAACTGTTGGAGTATTTGTTCAAGCAGTTGTTCACAAAGTAGTGAACCTCGCCCCATCCTTATTAGTGAACAACTGAGCCTTTTGGGGATGCTCCTTTTATACCCGATCATGACCAATGTTTTTTGAGCATTCCTTAACATTCCCAGTCTTTTGTTGCCCCTGTCCCAGCTTTTTGGAACGTGTTGCAGGCATCAAATTCAAAATGAGTGAATATTTGCAAAAAACAATAAAGTTTATCAGTTTGAACATTACATATCTTGTCTTTGTAGTGTTTCCAATTGAATATAGGTTGAAAAGGATTTGCAAATCACTGTATTCTGTTTTATTATGTCCCATCTTCATTGGAACTGGGGTATATTTAAAACACTACAATCAAATGATCAATGTTGTTTAAGTAATATGTGTGTGTGTGTGTGCGTGTGTGTGTGTGTGTGTGTGTGTCGAAATCTGGGGAGTGTTACCTAACTGAAAGCAGTTCTCAGAGCTGGAGTGGGTTAAACTAAAAAGCATCAGCCTGGATCCCATCTGGAGTGACTCTGCACTATAAACTGTCTGACGTCTGGAGCTACTCTTGACCAACTCTGTGGTGTCAAAAACAACCCGCTGACCTTTCAGAATGGAAACAATCTGTTTGAACACCAGCCAGTAACAGTCCTGCATTCAAACATCTAATTATTTTATTCAGTTTGACAAAATCAGTATTGTACAGAGCCCCCCTGCTGTCATCTGAAGAAAACAAATTTAACAGTGCGCATAGATTACAAATCCGTGCCCTCGGTTTTATAAACTGTTTGCACGGATTCCAAGGGCTCACAATCCATGCCCTCGGTTTTCTAAACTGTGCCCACGGATTTACAATCTGTGTCCTCGATTTAATTTAAACTGTGCCTACGGTTTTACAATTTGTGCCCTAAACTGTGCACAGTTTCGCAATCTGTGCTCTCGTTTTGTAAACATGCGCAAAAATTTGTAAACAACTTCTTTCCAGAGAAGAAGACGGCACGAGTACTTTCAGCAGCATCTGCATCCGACAAGTAAGTCATATTTATCTAGTTCTATTTCGTATAGGCTTTGCCCTCTACGAGCTGTTGCTATTGGGTTTATCCCTCGCGCATGCGCAGTCGTGAAGATTTCTTTCGCTCCCTTGTGCCCTGCATGGGCCTCTCTTACGTCCGAAGTTACTGTATAATACAGCTGTGAGACCAGAGATCTGCTCCCTATTTTTCTTTAGCGAAAAGCAGTTTAAAGACTTCGAAGAACAGCGGTGTCCGCGCGTGTACCAACTGACGAACCGACTACATCCTGCCGCCAGAGATCCACCCGAGCTGCGAGGCGTGCCTTGGCCCCGTTTGCCGGGCTGGCCCTCCCTCAGCCGCCAGCAGTTCTGTGCCCACTTACCAGCGGAGGAACCGAAGTGCTAGACAATGGCAGCCGGGCGGACAGTTGGGTAAAGTAAGGATACCACCAGTGGCGACACCCAGACATCCCGGAAGGGGATCTCTATGGCGGGCATGAGTCCGCTGACTCAATCCCCCTGAAGACGGTTCTCTTGCCGGCTCTCCCTCCTCCCCTTTGGGAGAACTGGAGTTCGAAACAGCAGAGGATTACGGAGCCCCGCCACTGCGGCTGTCTCTCTTCCAGAAGTGGAGAAAGGCTCGGAAACCACCTTGTGTCCTCTGCCTCTTGTGTTCCGTTTTTGCGCATCCCTTAGTGAAGCGTTTGTTGAAGGGGATCAGATGACAGAAACCTGTTGTGCGTTTTCAGCCCAGTCTCATGGCAGTTCGTGAAATGGTCACGTTATTTAATCTATTGATACGTGTTCACGGGGACTTTTTTTCTCGTTTTTTTCGTGGTGGCCAGCACGAAAATGGTAGGGAATAGTATAAAAAGCCGAAAGTCCGCATAGGAGGCTGGTCGGGGTCGTGGATGGGTCAAACAATAGAGGACTTTCACCCAGGCGAGTGGGGATGGCATCCCGCATGTGTTTTGTTTCCGTAGTCTTCCTAATTACAACCGTCCCGTTATTGTCGCGTGTCCCCAGTGGCTGTCTCCCGGCGTGTGAGGCGTCCTTTCCCTGTAGTGTTTTTTCTAAACCCAACCTCCGCCATCCCGTTATTGTGGCGTGTACCCAGCGGCCGTCCCCTGCGGCCGCCTCCCAGTGTGAGGCGTCCTTTCCCTGTAGTGTTTTTCCGAAACCCAACCTCTGCCATCCCGTTATTGTTGCGCATCCCCCGCGGCCGTCTCCCGGCGTGTGAGGCGTCCTTTTTGGCTGTCTCCCGGCATGTGAGGTGTCCTTTCCCCGTAGTTGCGTCCCCAGGATGCCTCCCAGCATATGAGGCATCCTTTTCTGCCGTCTCCCGGCGTGTATGAGGCGTCCTTTTCGGCCGTCTCCCGGCGTGTGAGGCGTCCTTTCCCCATAGTCGCGTCCCCAGCGGCCGCCTCCGGACAAGAACCACTAATAACACGTACGATGGCCCGCAGCTGTATAATTTCGAACCTGTCAAAAGTGAGAGGGCAAATGAGGAATTACCGAGAACTGATGGCCGTCAGAGCCAATGGTCCCATGGTCCGAGGAGAATGAGTGGAGAGTTGGTGAAGTGTCCTGGTGAGTTGTCATTTAGCAACGCAGCAACAAGCGCTGGAGCTAGTCTACGAACGGCAGTGCATACAATAATGACACTTTTTTTTTTTTACTGTCAGTGAATAGCACCGAGTGAAAGTCAACGTTTTCTTCATATCTGACAGTTATCATGTCGTTAGTTCAGATACGTACCGGTAAACATATCTATATCTAGAAATATAAGGCATCATGCTAGCTATGGGCTAACTTGCCAGTACCACCTGTGAAATTCCCCCTCCCCCCAAGATAATCCCTTATTAAATCTTTCCCCCGACATTATAAACACATGTCCAATTAGATATCCCACGTTTTGATGGTAGCTTACTAGCTCCAGTAACAACATATTTGCCTAGTGTTTATTTCTAAGCGTTCACCTCTTATAATAAAGAATAAAATGAAGTTTCCAATATACTTATCCCTAGGCAATACCGGTACACTGTGTAGAGGCAGGCTATACGCTGGGCGTATGGAGTTCTTGGCAGGCATATAAGCAAGCCTCTACCCTCCTGTCTGGTTTCAGCCATCAGGCAACAATTTCAGGGTGGTGACGAGACCTATCATGGCTTTCAATGGCCTCGTTTGGATGAAAATGAATAAAAACCATATTGGCATGTACAACACGAATAAAATTAAGTCTTTTTCAGTTCAAGATTTAAGTCACGCTTGTTCTGTTGTGATCGCTCAACTGCCCTTAAAATGTAATACAATACACAGAACACGTGAATTCCAATAAAACTGTTTATTAGTTCTTCCTGTGTGAAAATCATAATCCAAAAAGGACCAGTAGACAAGGCACCACCAGGTACAATGATTGGTAAATTATGTGGAATTACATAAAAGAAATTTCATGCAAACAAAAGTAAAAGAAAACCACAGCACACAGACAGGGCCCAAAACATGCAGCATGCAGAACCCCTTGCAAAACCACATGAGGTAGATGTACACAGAGTAGGCACAAGAGTGGCAAGGTCCCACCACCAGCCACAATTATTGGCACTTACTAGAGCTGGGTGATATGTAGAAAATCAAAATATCACGATATGTTTGACCAAATACATTGATGTCGATATTGGGGCAATATTGTTGGGTTGACTATTGGTGCTTTCGCAAAATGAGAGTTTAGACACAGTAAATAATCATCAATAATGTGGATGTAATGATTAAGTGGATAAAGGCAAATAATAGAACAGTTACAACAGTCTGGTACTTGGGCACAAGTAAATGCAGTGCCAAGATATCGTAAAATATATATCTGTAAAAGAAGCACATATTCATACACGGTCAAGCTACTAAACCTGTATGGAAATTAACACCTCTGCTGAAATGTTAAATTTGTTATCGATTATACGACACAACATCGTCTCTCTCCACACACACACACACACACACACACACACAAACCACCACCAAATGAAATGACAGATATGAAGGAATATAACTACTACAACTAAAGCAACTAACAACTGAAAGAAATACTCACAAATAAATGATTGGACCTGTCTGGGGGAAAAAAAATTCTAATTAGATTTGCTGTAGCGTGACTGCTGGGCTAGATAGAGGCTGACGGCCTCCTCCTTGGGAATTTGTTGGAATGATTTGGCGATGGGGTCAGGTGCACAGGCTGACAAATTGGCGCTAACCTCTTGAAGAGCCTTGGGTGAGTTTGTGTAGATCTCCCGAAGGGCCTCAATTAATGACGTTGCATAACCTGCAGACATAATAATTACATAATAAAACAGTATATGATAAAATACTGTATAAAGATCGTTGTCACTGATCACAGATGTCTCGTGCGCCATGTCAGAATATGATATAACTGCATGACACTGCTTACCGTATGAGGCCTTCTGTTTGATGGGACGCACTATATAGGCACAATTTCTGAAACGTGGATATTGCACGGAATACTTTTCGCTTCCACCGCTTCTTCGTGCCGTCTCTCTGTTTGCATTACAGTTATAATGTAGTGCCGCTAAGAGAAGCCTACAGAATAACAAATTTGAGAACACCTTTGAAACAACAATCTGGTGTATGTATGATAAAATACGGCATTGTTATTCCATTGCACAGCACTGACCTGCTATACATGCCAAGGTATGAAAACCCAGTGTGCTTGGGCACGAAGTGCAGGATGAGGGAGTGGAAGGCTTCAAGGGAGAAAGTCTGGTGCTGTGGAGACAGCTGTCTAACATCCTTCAGTAAGGATGTCTTGGTGATGAGACTTTCTAGTTTTACTGCTCCCATTGAGCCTGCAAAGACCAAGATAGGTAGGCAGGCAGGCAGACAGACACACAGACAGACATAAATACAAGTACACAAATAGATAGACAGTAGGGCTGTTGGAACGAATACCCAAAGTCGAATATAATTTGAATAGTAAAAAAATCAATACAATTCGAATGTGACTTTTTTTTATTAATATGTTGGCTAACTTTAGCTAATCTCCCTCTTCTCGCCTTGACCTACCCGCATGTGTCACGCATGTCACGTCTTAAGAACAACAATTTTCTCTGTTGATTTGTGTTTGTCGCTGGGTACTCGTGGTGGAAAATGAATGTAAACAAAGTTGCTTGTAGGTCCCCTTCAAGGCCAGGCTAATGTAAGAAGCCCCTCTAGTGGACAGAACGTGCAACAACAGCCACATGCTTGTAGTGGCAAATACAGTGCATACGCCTGAGTGCCACATCCCTCTAGCCCTCGGACCTGGTGAAATATTAACCTAAGTCTGTCACATCATATGGATACAACTATAAAGATACAATGTGCCTGTTCCCAGCATTAACACTTTGCGATGGTTCGCTTGTTACCTGTGACAATATATGCTAAATGTAACGTCTCTTTCACTCAAAAAAATCTGTCAAAGTGGAAATCAAGAGAATAGTGGTAGCGCCACACCAGTTACAGAACAACATGCATCTCCATGTCAGTCCAAATTACGCACAATAAGCAGTTTGAACTCACTGATGTAATGCCATTTATTTTCTAAGTGTTGGTATGCTCAGGGAAACTGAGTCCAGTGCGAGGGAGATCCGACTCAGAGGAGGAGAGGTTAGTGAGGCCAGCGTCTCCACGGCAGGTGACAGTGCACACGGATCGGCTGCGCCATGCATAGATGAAATAGTAAATAAAACTACTGTAACAGAAATATGTGCAAAATTAAGACAGTCAAGACGGCCCAGTGTTTGGTGGACCAGGTAGACCTTGTTCACTTAATAGCCTACAAATCATCCACGGGATCAATTACGCATCACATGAGTTTGCCCACCCGACACAGTGTTTTTTCCTGGGGAGAAGGATCCATGCGTCCTGCCTCCTGTACGCCATGGATGTCTGCGCCTCAACAACTACTAACTATAAAGATACAATTTGCCTGTTCCCAGCATTAGCACAACACTTTGCGATGGTTAGCTTGTTACCTGTGACGATATATGCTAAATTTAACGTCTCTTTTACATTAGCAAGTGACTGACCTATCTGGGTGCGTTTTGAGATGCCTGATGAAGTCCGACGTTGTTGATTCGGCATCATTTATCTTGGTGCCACACACCTTGCATGTAGCTGTTCGCTTACTGCCACTGTTTACAAAGTTATTGAAAGCAAAACTAATGACAAAAGGCACAACTCTGGGAGGACTTGGTGTCGCCATCGGCAATGCATTTTTTTATATGTGAGTGCACGCACATAAGACATAGCGCATGCGTTACGTTGCACATTATGGCAAAGGGCAGGGGATTTACCAAAAAGAGTTAATTTCTTTGTCTAGTAACATCAGGCTTACCTGAACAAGCTGAAGATCCACCACCTTGTTTACCCTCTCCTCTATCAAATAGTACGAGCTGTACTTTGCACAGTGCCCTGGAGAATCTGACCTGGGGATAATTACAAATTTGAATTATGTTTCAAGTTTTTAATAACCAGTGTCTGTAAAGATAATCCACCATGCCATCTGCAGATGCCAACTAAAGCCCCATCATGAAAAAAGAAAGCCATATTTGAACACGGTCCAGAAGAGGCGTGTTGCAGCCCTCAATTTTGAAATGACCTAATTTTTTGTATAAAGTTTCAACATTTGATATGTTATCTATGTTCTATTGCAAATGAAACTTTGGCACATGAAATTTGAAAGGCATTGCATTTTGATTTTATCAACATTTGAAAATCATCCCATATAGAACCCAGGTTGTATGTAAAATTAAGTGATGCCATGTCAAAGAATAAACTAAATCTGCTTTATCTGCAGTCACCAGCAACAACTAGGCCTCCATCCATTGCCCTGAGGTCATTCAAATTCTTGGCCTGATCATTCTGCCAGGCCTGAATGATGACAGGGATGGTGTAGGGGCGCTGATGCCGAAAGTAAGTGCTCACGCTGATGCACGGAAGGCCAAACAGGGTCATCATCTGCAATGTCTGGGATGCCATACATCCAGTGAAATGAATGGCCCCACTTAAAAGGAGGTTGCAGGCTGGCATATTCCTGTGTAGCATCGGCTGGTTTTGCCAGAAACGCTGGTAGCCACATGATGCACAGACCTAGATATGTATAAAAATAGTAATCAGCAGTGCATCAGGATTGAATATAGAGTAAGTACTGTACGCTACCGGTCAAAAGTTTATTTTTTTCAATGGAAACACACATGACATGGCCCTGCATAGATAAATAGCAAGCAGGACATGATAACATTGTCAAAGTAAGAAATAATGATTTTAATCGAAATTATGTACTTCAAATGTTGCCTTCAGCTGACCTTAGGCATTCTAGCTGTCACTTTTTCTAGGTAATCTGATGGTCCCCAAGACCATCAACACTGCCTCCACTGTGGTTGACACAAGGGGACCATCAGATTGCCGAGAAGAAGTGACAGCTAGAATGCCTAATGTCTGCCAGGCTGTAATTGCTGCTGTTGGCTATTTTGATGAAGGTACAAAGTCAGAATTTCGATTGAAATAATTATTTCTTACTCTGACAATGTCATCATGTCCTGTTTGTAGCTATATTTGCTATATTTCCTATGCAGACTAATTGTATGTGTGTTTCAATTGCAAACAAGAAAATTCAATGTGATCCCAAACTTCTGACCAGTAGTGTGTAACACTCAAATATGATGGCATCATTAACCCACAGACTAAAGCAAGCCTGGTACACTGTAAATTAACTGTCCAGAGAAATTTGAAAAAGAAGCAACGTCAGCACCAACCAAGCTAGCCTTTATAAATCCACAATATATTAGACTGATATAGCAACTAATGTGGATTGGAGGATGCACTAATCACTTGCAATAAGCAATGTGGGCAGACAGTCAGGGCTATCAGATTTTAATAAGATATTCTGATATTCTAATCAGCTATGGCCTGCAGTGTAAACAAAACCCTACCTACTCTATTTTGATGAATGTTCCTCCCTGCTGCACGATTCTACTGTCAGACTTCTCACAACTGGCCGGACAGTTGGCAAGCAGGACCATGAGTTCCTCTTTGCACACAAGGACTGTATCAATGGCACTACAACAAAAAAGAGGACAGGGGGGTCATTCAAACTACCACAGATACACAAAAATGAAAATTCAAAGTTGGTCAGTATGTTTTAAATTATCTCACTTTTGGTGGGGGTTACACGTTTGAGATGGCTCCTCCTCACATAATTCCTCCTCATCCTCCTCAGACATCTGGTCTTCTGGCACCCATGATGTATAGACTTTATTAATCCTGCACTGGGGAAATTCCTGTGCTACAGCAGCTCAAAAGAAAGAAAATGTACACACATCAGAATAACACAAATACACATTAAGTAGACTTATGAGAAAAATATACATTAAGTATAAGAAATAGAAAAAATAGAATTAGTTAAAAATAATAATAATAATAATAATAATAATAATAATAGTAATAAATCAAACATATTTACACAGAGGGATCATCTTCTCCATCACTTTGTTCAGGACTAGTGAGGGGGGTGGAAGTTTGCATCCTGAATGTTGTCTGTGTCCCCACGCTGACCATGTTGGGCTTCAGGTTCACCTGCACAGCTGTGGCAGAGGCAGTAAACACACCCAAACATATGACAATCATGGCAAATCTAAGCGGTTATGTTTTGGTGTAGGCTATGTATTAATTTCATCAATATGTATGGAAATGTCCTGCATGCATAACATTTGGCAACGTATGTTTCAAACAGCATATCAACCACTCAAACATAGAATAATCCCAGAAATACCCAAGACTTACCGTGAGACCGTGTCCCAGTGTCACACATGGAGGAGGGCAAGGGGTCATCTGCGGTAGTACCGACACTATCCGCGGTCTCCAGCGGTGAGGCATCTGTCAACATCTTGTGCAAAGAAATCCAAAATCCAAAAGGGTCAGCGACACGGTCACGTTTAAATACATATGAAAGAGAACCGTAATAGTCACACGGGCTAGCTAGATTGTTAACATTAGCATGAGGCTTACCATAGCTAGCTCTCTCTTGCAGCAGGCAGCACCGATCATAGTGCTCCTCGGTCTCGGTGCAGGGCAGGCAGACAGGTGCGTGTGCACAGACGGCACGGCCGTGCCTGGCTCAGCCTCTTCAACCCGAGAGAAACCATACTGATATCCCGTGGGTCGTAATCCTCCTCCCTGAAATGCGCGCTGCAGATCTTGGAGTTCCTGGTGGTCACTGAAAAATGTGCCCGCCTAACATGGACAAATTGTACTCACTGTCGGAGGGTTGCCTTGTCCTTCATAGGAAAGCCATGGACCCTGTGTCCTGTTTTGGTGGAGTTTTTACACCCAGCACAAACACGGTAGTTCACCATTCTCAGTCAGTCTACCTACCTACCTACCTATCTGCCTAACTAGCTACATACCTACCTAGCTACCTACCTAGCTAGCTAGCTAGCTAGCTACCTACCTACCGATAGCTAGCTAGCTATGCTATCTCTATTTATCTATATCTATCTCTCTCTCTCTCTCTCTCTCTCTCTCTATATATATATATATATATATATATATATCTATGCTGTCTATATATCTGTCTAGCTATATCTAGGCTATCTATCTATCTATATATATATATATATATATATATATATATATATATATATATATATATGTATTTATCTATAATCTGCGCTATCTACTGTTGAACACTCTCTTACTCGTCTCTTGTTATCGCTCTCTCGTCAATCTCAAGGAGCTCTAGGCGGGCTTTGGTCTGTCGTCTCCCCAACGTGAAGTCATGCAATGAAATGTAGAGGAAAGGCAAACCTCTGTAAAATAGTACCTACTTTTTAGTGAATTAGCCATCAATTTTCGTAAAACAGCCCATATTTGAGCTTTATATAGTTGATTTCTCGCATAAAAAAGTCTCAGAAGTGAATTTAATAACAAAATAGCAGACAAACAATGTATAACTTTGCAGTGTCTGAAATATGAGACCTGCTGTGTCATCTCCAATGTATGTGTATGTGGTTCTCTCAAACCAATCTAAATATTCATGAGCATACCATATTTGGAAGAAAAGCTCTTGTTACAAATTGGGCCATATTCACAAGGTAGTTAAGGGCCCATGAAATAGCACTCGGGCAATTTTCAGCCCAACCAATGTTACATACCCTATTAGGAGACCTTAAGGAACAGTGTGAAATACCCTATATAATCATTCTATCACTCTTTAACATCAATGTACGCTGTAACAATATTTCAGGGAGGAGGATTACGACCCACGGGATATCAGTATGGTTTCTCTCGGGTTGAAGAGGCTGAGCCAGGCACGGCCGTGCTGTCTGTGCACACGCACCTGTCTGCCTTCCCTGCACCGAGACCGAGGAGCACTATGATCGGTGCTGCCTGCTGCAAGAGAGAGCTGGCTATGGTAAGCCTCATGCTAATGTTAACAGCTACGCTTGTTATTGTAAGTGCAATGATAAGTTAAAGTCCAATAAGTACTTTATCAAACCATATGAATGTGTGTCCCAGCCCAAGATAGGAAATGAACTAACAATGAAACGATCAACAAGCCACTGACAGTGACAGATATGTTCATATTTTATTCATTCAATAAATTATTATTTTTTTGTCTTAAATCCACCAGCCATTTTCATATTATACCAACATTTGCAGTATCCTGAGCCTTTTTGGTAAGGTTCCTAGGAAATGCCAGCCCAGAGTAATTAATTAATAGTAATCATTTTTATTCTCCCCAAAACAAGTTTCCTTTTTATTTTTTAAAAAACTATACAAAAAAAATTGCAACTTTTTTTTTGCAACTTTCACTGTCTTCTGCAACTTCATTGCAACAATACGGTGGCCCTGAAGTGCAAATCACAAAAGCAAATAGAAAAAACGCAACAGCAAATCATAAAACACAACGGCAAATAGGAAAACACAACGGCAAATATGAAAACACGACAGCAAATATGAAAACACGACAGCAAATATGAAAACACGACAGCAAATAGGAAAACACGACAGCAAATATGAAAACACGACGGCAAATATGAAAACACGACAGCAAATATGAAAACACGACAACAAATATGAAAACACGACAGCAAATAGGAAAGCACGACAACAAATAGGAAAACACGACAGCAAATATGAAAACTGTCTGTCCAATCAGGAGGGTCCGTCCTCTGCTAGATAGGCCCTACCTTTTCCGGTAGAAGTTAATGCCGTTGTGTTTTATGATTTGTTGAAGTGTTTTCCTATTTGCTGTCGTGTTTTCATATTTGCTGTCGTGTTTTCATATTTGTTGTCGTGTTTTCATATTTGCTGTCGTGTTTTCCTGTTTGCTGTCGTGTTTACCTGTTTGCTGTTGTGTTTTATGATTTGCTGTCGTGTTTTCCTATTTGCTGTCGTGTTTTCATATTTGCCGTTGTGTTTTATGATTTGCTGTTGTGTTTTTCTATTTGCTGTTGTGATTTGCACTTCAGGGCCACCGTACAACAAACATACAAAAAGACATTGCAACTTTTATCGCAATGTTTTACAAAAGGGGCCGCAACAATCTAAAAAAAAGGCCGCGAAATCATGGAGGGACTGCCCTTGTGTGTTTTTTTCTTGTGTTATGGTGTGCATTCACCAGTGTTTTTTTGTTGTTGTGGTGGGCGTAGGTTACTCCTGATTTTGTCATCTCATCTCATATATGCTGTGTCTCTATGATGCTATCCTGTCCTATTCATGGTAGCCTACTCGTGGATATTGCACAGTCATCACGTGCTGTAGTAGGGGGGCCCGCCTTGATGATCCTGCATAAGGGCCTGGTGTCGGCTCGTTACGCCACTGTTTCCAGCTGTCTGTTATTTTGTTCTGTTGCTTAGCATTTTCCTTCAGGGCACAAGCATGACAATATGAGGATAGGCCAGCATAGTCTATCACCAGTCCCTTAAGGATGTCAATGCACACACCAATGCCATAATGAGAGGTGAAGCCTCTCTTTAGCCAAGCTCTTGTTACAAATTGGGCCATATTCACAAGGTAGTTAAGGGCCCATGAAATAGCACTCGGGCAATTTTCAGCCCAACCAATGTTACATACCCTATTAGGAGACCTTAAGGAACAGTGTGAAATACCCTATATAATCATTCTATCACTCTTTAACATCAATGTACGCTGTAACAATATTTCAGGGAGGAGGATTACGACCCACGGGATATCAGTATGGTTTCTCTCGGGTTGAAGAGGCTGAGCCAGGCACGGCCGTGCTGTCTGTGCACACGCACCTGTCTGCCTTCCCTGCACCGAGACCGAGGAGCACTATGATCGGTGCAGCCTGCTGCAAGAGAGAGCTGGCTATGGTAAGCCTCATGCTAATGTTAACAGCTACGCTTGTTATTGTAAGTGCAATGATAAGTTAAAGTCCAATAAGTACTTTATCAAACCATATGAATGTGTGTCCCAGCCCAAGATAGGAAATGAACTAACAATGAAACGATCAACAAGCCACTGACAGTGACAGATATGTTCATATTTTATTCATTCAATAAATTATTATTTTTTTTGTCTTAAATCCACCAGCCATTTTCATATTATACCAACATTTGCAGTATCCTGAGCCTTTTTGGTAAGGTTCCTAGGAAATGCCAGCCCAGAGTAATTAATTAATAGTAATCATTTTTATTCTCCCCAAAACAAGTTTCCTTTTTATTTTTAAAAAACTATACAAAAAAAATTGCAACTTTTTTTTGCAACTTTCACTGTATTCTGCAACTTCATTGCAACAATACGGTGGCCCTGAAGTGCAAATCACAAAAGCAAATAGAAAAACGCAACAGCAAATCATAAAACACAACGGCAAATAGGAAAACACAACGGCAAATATGAAAACACAACGGCAAATAGGAAAACACAACGGCAAATAGGAAAACACAACGGCAAATACGAAAACACAACAGAAAATATGAAAACACGACAGCAAATAGGAAAACACGACGGCAAATATGAAAACACGACGGCAAATATGAAAACACGACAGCAAATATGAAAACACAACAACAAATATGAAAACACGACAGCAAATAGGAAAGCACGACAACAAATAGGAAAACACGACAGCAAATATGAAAACTGTCTGTCCAATCAGGAGGGTCCGTCCTCTGCTAGATAGGCCCTACCTTTTCCGGTAGAAGTTAATGCCGTTGTGTTTTATGATTTGTTGAAGTGTTTTCCTATTTGCTGTCGTGTTTTCATATTTGCTGTCGTGTTTTCATATTTGCTGTCGTGTTTTCATATTTGCTGTCGTGTTTTCCTGTTTGCTGTCGTGTTTTTCCTGTTTGCTGTTGTGTTTTATGATTTGCTGTCGTGTTTTCCTATTTGCTGTCGTGTTTTCATATTTGCCGTTGTGTTTTATGATTTGCTGTTGTGTTTTTCTATTTGCTGTTGTGATTTGCACTTCAGGGCCACCGTACAACAAACATACAAAAGACATTGCAACTTTTATCGCAATGTTTTACAAAAGGGGCCGCAACAATCTAAAAAAAAGGCCGCGAAATCATGGAGGGACTGCCCTTGTGTTTTTTTCTTGTGTTATGGTGTGCATTCACCAGTGTTTTTTTGTTGTTGTGGTGGGCGTAGGTTACTCCTGATTTTGTCATCTCATCTCATATATGCTGTGTCTCTATGATGCTATCCTGTCCTATTCATGGTAGCCTACTCGTGGATATTGCACAGTCATCACGTGCTGTAGTAGGGGGGCCCGCCTTGATGATCCTGCATAAGGGCCTGGTGTCGGCTCGTTACGCCACTGTTTCCAGCTGTCTGTTATTTTATTCTGTTGCTTAGCATTTTCCTTCAGGGCACAAGCATGACAATATGAGGATAGGCCAGCATAGTCTATCACCAGTCCCTTAAGGATGTCAATGCACACACCAATGCCATAATGAGAGGTGAAGCCTCTCTTTAGCCAAGCTCTTGTTACAAATTGGGCCATATTCACAAGGTAGTTAAGGGCCCATGAAATAGCACTCGGGCAATTTTCAGCCCAACCAATGTTACATACCCTATTAGGAGACCTTAAGGAACAGTGTGAAATACCCTATATAATCATTCTATCACTCTTTAACATCAATGTACGCTGTAACAATATTTCAGGGAGGAGGATTACGACCCACGGGATATCAGTATGGTTTCTCTCGGGTTGAAGAGGCTGAGCCAGGCACGGCCGTGCTGTCTGTGCACACGCACCTGTCTGCCTTCCCTGCACCGAGACCGAGGAGCACTATGATCGGTGCAGCCTGCTGCAAGAGAGAGCTGGCTATGGTAAGCCTCATGCTAATGTTAACAGCTACGCTTGTTATTGTAAGTGCAATGATAAGTTAAAGTCCAATAAGTACTTTATCAAACCATATGAATGTGTGTCCCAGCCCAAGATAGGAAATTAACTAACAATGAAACGATCAACAAGCCACTGACAGTGACAGATATGTTCATATTTTATTCATTCAATAAATTATTATTTTTTTGTCTTAAATCCACCAGCCATTTTCATATTATACCAACATTTGCAGTATCCTGAGCCTTTTTGGTAAGGTTCCTAGGAAATGCCAGCCCAGAGTAATTAATTAATAGTAATCATTTTTATTCTCCCCAAAACAAGTTTCCTTTTTATTTTTAAAAAACTATACAAAAAAAATTGCAACTTTTTTTTGCAACTTTCACTGTATTCTGCAACTTCATTGCAACAATACGGTGGCCCTGAAGTGCAAATCACAAAAGCAAATAGAAAAACGCAACAGCAAATCATAAAACACAACGGCAAATAGGAAAACACAACAGCAAATATGAAAACACGACAGCAAATAGGAAAACACAACGGCAAATAGGAAAACACAACGGCAAATACGAAAACACAACAGAAAATATGAAAACACGACAGCATATATGAAAACACGACAGCAAATATGAAAACACGACAGCAAATAGGAAAACACGACGGCAAATATGAAAACACGACGGCAAATACGAAAACACAACAGAAAATATGAAAACACGACAGCAAATAGGAAAGCACGACAACAAATAGGAAAACACGACAGCAAATATGAAAACTGTCTGTCCAATCAGGAGGGTCCGTCCTCTGCTAGATAGGCCCTACCTTTTCCGGTAGAAGTTAATGCCGTTGTGTTTTATGATTTGTTGAAGTGTTTTCCTATTTGCTGTCGTGTTTTCATATTTGCTGTCGTGTTTTCATATTTGTTGTCGTGTTTTCATATTTGCTGTCGTGTTTTCCTGTTTGCTGTCGTGTTTACCTGTTTGCTGTTGTGTTTTATGATTTGCTGTCGTGTTTTCCTATTTGCTGTCGTGTTTTCATATTTGCCGTTGTGTTTTATGATTTGCTGTTGTGTTTTTCTATTTGCTGTTGTGATTTGCACTTCAGGGCCACCGTACAACAAACATACAAAAGACATTGCAACTTTTATCGCAATGTTTTACAAAAGGGGCCGCAACAATCTAAAAAAAAGGCCGCGAAATCATGGAGGGACTGCCCTTGTGTGTTTTTTCTTGTGTTATGGTGTGCATTCACCAGTGTTTTTTTGTTGTTGTGGTGGGCGTAGGTTACTCCTGATTTTGTCATCTCATCTCATATATGCTGTGTCTCTATGATGCTATCCTGTCCTATTCATGGTAGCCTACTCGTGGATATTGCACAGTCATCACGTGCTGTAGTAGGGGGGCCCGCCTTGATGATCCTGCATAAGGGCCTGGTGTCGGCTCGTTACGCCACTGTTTCCAGCTGTCTGTTATTTTATTCTGTTGCTTAGCATTTTCCTTCAGGGCACAAGCATGACAATATGAGGATAGGCCAGCATAGTCTATCACCAGTCCCTTAAGGATGTCAATGCACACACCAATGCCATAATGAGAGGTGAAGCCTCTCTTTAGCCAGGTGCCATCAAAAGACACACTTATATTAATGACAGCATCTGCATCCTCCCTCAGCAACTCTGCCACATCTGGGTCAACACCTGCATAAGCCTGCCTGATCTTCTCCCTGGTCTTGTGCAGTGACTCCAAACCTCTCTCAATTTCGGCGACAATTAAATTGATAGTGTATTACTAACTGTTCATCCACATTATACAAGACAAATAGATGGAGGCCATAATGCACAATGCCACAAATGTTACGGAGAGAGAGAGAGACAGAGGCTAGATGTAAGACAAGAGATGGGACGTTTCCCATTACTGCTAAACATACAGAAACAAGTTGTAACATTTTGGACACATCTAAATGAATCATTCAAAAGATCAATATAACAAAGTAGACTAAATTATTATTTGACACAGTATCTGCACACTGTCAGAGATACGAAGAGATGGATCCTGACCAAATACAGGCTCAGTGACCACCAACTGGGTCAGACAGAGACGCACTTCCTCCTCCACTGTGAAAAAAAGTATCTTCACTAAGGGATTTACACCTTGGAAAAATAGCCAAAAAAACTTCCCAACATTACCAGAAAAGAAGCTGGAAGTTCTCCTAGGAGAGGGAACAGCAGCTCCACTGACAACTCAATATGTATTTGCCTGCCACAGCCTGAGGGACTCACAACCACTTTAGAAAAAAAATACAGATTTGTTTAGTATTGTATAGTAATTATATTATACAAAAACTGTAACTGTTGTGTAATGTAATTGTTTTGAAATGTAGTGTGTTGTATCGCGATCAGTACCGTTTAGTATATATGTGACACATATATATTTAATATATGACATGTAGGCTATGAATTTCTGTAAATTGCTTTGAGAGCGAGCGAGAGAGAGCGAGAGAGAGCGAGAGAGAGAGAGAGAGAGAGAGTATTTCCATACCTGTTATTCTCCTTTGGTGTCTCTGATACGTTTTAACATGAAGGCCAGGAATCCCCAACACTTTGCTGATTTTTCTGAGAGCTGTATATCCCAAGCCTAACTCGTGCGCTAACAGCACCATTCGTACATTCACATCAAATGCTACATCGTTCCTCGATACTTCTTGAAGACACGTAGATGTAGACACTTTGCCTGTACACATCTTTGCAAAGACTGCACTCTAGTAGTAAACTGCTACAGAACCCATGATTATGCAGATCAATGCTAACTTTATGCCCTGCCCCTGTACAATTAGGACAAATTCAACCACCGATCAGTTCATTCAAACGCGCTACATGAACTATACCACTGCTGTGTGGTGCTCTGATTACCTCCGCTGTCTGAACACTCCTGTTTTCCGAACGACAGTTTACGCATCAACGCACTATGTGAAAGTATTTCATCATCTGCTATCTTAGTTTGTAATCCCCTGTGTCTTCTTTTTCCCCTCTCTGCCTCAAGTTCAACACGTAAATGGATACTCTCACTCATTGCCTGTGGTCCTGGGGAAAATTCAGAGACTTTGGCACATTATATGTCAGGAAATTGACAGCATTTTAACCATTCATTTAAAAAAAGACCCACTATGCATGTGTGAAAAAAGGGCCTTACTGCCCACGTCCACACAGGATGGTAGCGACCAGGACGCACTTAGGTTGGGTGATGATGAGGTGAAGACACAGCACACAGAAAAATGTGGATTGTGGTGAAAAATGCAGATTTATTTACAGTGCTATAAAATACGTGATCAGGCACACTGCCAACAAAAAACACTTCAGAAAAAACAAACAAAAATGAACCCACAGGTTTCTCAATTTAAATAGCACAAGCAAAAAGTCTTTATCTCAATAATTCTCCGTATATAACCTCTCAGCAAGTTGACACTCTCCAGACTCTCACCTGAGGACAGAAAACCCTTGCTTTAAATAAAGCCCTTCAATGGGTAGAAACCAACGTGACAGGGTGTTTTGCTATGTATAGTGATTCAGAAAGATCAATCACACATATACATTGAAATATAGTTCATCATACATTTCAGTACTAATAATAATAATAATAACATAATTATTTGTCTATAATTAAATAATAATTACATTGCAATACAGCCAATCATTTTGTATTGTGATAATGGCTTCCCCTGCTCAAATCAACACTTTCCCCTGTCCCAAACAGGGAATAAACTAGCCATTGACATGGGGCTCGTGTTCCTTGGGGAAACAAAGTGATGTGGGACCAAGAAGTGAAAGTAAGCGCTAGCAGTGTATTGTTGGTGTTTGCGTGCACAATGTATGGACTAACAGAATGGAATGGGTTATGGAGCAGAATCGATGGGTACCGCGTCGTTCGCTATGTGGTTTGCAGATGTTTGGTGAGTAACTGAAAGTTGTGTAAATAACCATTGCGCATGAATGAATCATGTCGCGGTTGGCGCGCATGTGTGCGTGTAAGCGTGTTTGTGCGTGTAGGATAAGGTAGTCAGTTTAAATGTCACAGGGAAGGTCAGGCGAGTTGGGGAAAAGGAGGGGCTACATTTTCACAGCATGGTACTTGGAATACCAAACCGCTCCATTACTGATGAATACATATCTAATCTGTATGAAATGTTACGTTATGAGCAAGGAAGTGCATACTTCTGAATTGGATAACTGACAAAGTCCCAACCAAAATACAGTGGCATTAGGTCATACTTGAATATATCTCACTTGATTACCTAACTTGTGTGCTACATTCTAAAGATTATGTGTTTTGAATGTGAATGTATATTTCTACTACTCTCACCAGGGAGTTTCTGTAGGATTAAATTCTACACATGTATATATCTATATATGTTTATGCATATACAGTATGTACGTGTGTATATTTTCTTTTTTGTCATCTAACATGATGTAACGCCTGAGTCCAGAAACGTGGCATGGGTTGTGCCAACTGTGCAACCGCAGAGGGCCTTGCGCCTTTGGGGGCCTTGCGCCTGCCTGGTTTGCAATCATGCAGTTTATTTACTTTTTTTTTTCTTCTTTTTTTTTTACATTCTATATTTTCTTTGTGATGTTCATGACTCGATGTGATCTAAAATGAAATTCCAGTTTGTCAAAAAGTCGGAAAATAGTTTTTTTCATTTAAGATGTTACGCTGTTACCATGGTTACAGTAGCATGTGCTGCAAAAGCGCGAGCGAGGAAGAAGGAGACGGGAGAAACAATGTCACTTACACGAAAGCGCAGCCAGTTTCACAAACACTGGATTACAAAGACTTTATTGCTGAATTTGCGGGCAAGAAGGTAAGGAAAGTGACTTTCACTTTATCCAGCATGGTAAGTTGGACGCTACATAAAGCTATAGAAAGAATATAAAGTGACATGCAGCTGGGCTTGATAATACGCTGAAATTTATAAAAATGCCTACTGGCAATGTAAAATTATTCCACAATTGATTCATATAAAACATAAATCTTTACTATGTTGTAAATTCTTACAATTAATATCACAGCATGTTATAGCATCTTTGGGCAGTGCAATCTTTCCCAGCAACCCATCAGTCTTAATTTGATAATTCTGGACATCTTCTATGGTTAATTTAGACCACTCTAATCTTCCTGTGTTAATGCTATTAGCCACATTAGATAAAATTGGTAGCTTCTCAACATTCAGAGACAGAGAAAATGGTATATGATCGCAATGGCAAAATCATAATATATGTGTAACTGATCTGCCCAGTTTATTAGTCAGATAATCACATAAGGTGTCAACTTCAAGATCAGGAGCAAATCTAGTGGCAAATACACTCACCAGCTTGGTTTTGATCACTTGAATATTGCTCCCATTACCGGTTCCAACTATTACCATTTGCTTTCCCTCCCTTCTTGCTGGTTCACAAGTGTTACGGGGTTTCGGCTGTAGATGCCCCGCCACAGCGTCTGCGTTATTCTGCATCGGCTTTAAACTCCGGCCGTCGTTCACAACCACGCTCCATTTAGGTGACTGTGATTGTGTTGGTAGAGGCATATTTAATGCTGTGCTTCCCTTGGAGTGTCTGAAACCAGGGTGCTCGCTCATCATCCATCTCCCTCCCGAACAATACCGGTTGTGTGGTCATGAGTTGATACACAAGGCCTCTCCAGTTCGGCCACACGCTGGTCCACAGCCGCAGTGACCGCTCGCAGATCCTCACATACGCTTGCTTGAGTTTCAGAATCTTTTTCATGCCGGACACTTCCTTGTTTAGCTGTTCAATCCTGCCAAGGAGTGCTGATACATCAATGCTGCTAAAGGTGGAAGCTCATTCAGATAAAACGATACAAATCTTGAAATGTCTTCCCCACACTCGTTAAGAACCTTTAGACACGCTTTGACGTTGCTAATATCCTTCTGAGGACCCTTTATTAAGTTATTTTCGGACGAACTTCAAAGTAACTTCTTTGACTCCTCAATCCACTCAGACGGGAAGTTAGAAGAGACCAGCATTACTATTTCATCATGGGTAACTATCCTCATTTTAGTGACAAGAAAGTTTAGGAATTTGTTTTCCACTATCAGTTTGCCATCAACAGTTTTAAAAATCTCAGGCTTTGTATGTGAGCAAACTTTACTGCCGGCAGCTCCACGTGAGCTGAATCCGCATCCCGCAAGGAGTTCTCTTTGCTCCTCTGTCAGTTTGGGAAACCCTAGTGGCTCTATGAAGGAACACATTTCTTCATCAGTAGAGGTAGATAATGACCTATAGAGATCAGTGTAAAATTCTTTAAAAATCTTGTTAATATACAGTTTCTGTAAAAACATCTCCAGAATTAGATCTAACTGCAGGAATAGTGGAAGCCAATTCGATGTGCAGAGAAAGGTGCAGAATCGTGTCCCCTGCCCCTCGTGTTAACTTACCTCCAAACATTGGTGGATAATGATTTGGCTCCGTCTACAGTTAAAGCCTATGTGGTGGCCATTTCGTTCTGCCACGAGGGCTATGGGGAGAGGTCGGTTTTTGCGCACCCTGGTGAAGCGTTTTTTAAAGGGGGTCAGACGAAAGAAACCTGTTGTGCGCGCTCTCACGTCTCAATGGGATTTAACCCTGGTGCTCCGAGATCTGGGGAATCCTCCTTTCGAGCCTCTAGCACAAGTGTCTCTCAGGATGCTGTCACTGAAAACAGCGCTCCTCCTCGCCTTGATGCCGGCTAAGAGGGTGAGTGATTTATGCACGCTGAGGGTTTCACCGTCCTGCCTTTCCATTAGAGGGGACGGGAACATGGCTACTTTACAACCAAATCCTTAATTTACAGCGAAAGTTTTAATGAACTTTTTGAGGGTTTTTTCCCTCCGCCTCATAACGACACGGAGGAGGCATCTCACCGACTTGCCTGGTGTGCGCGTTATCTCAGTATGTTTTACGCATGGCAGACATCAGACGAACACAGCAGCTGTTCGTTCACTACAGAGAGCGCTCACAAGGTGCGGCTCTTTCAAGGCAGCGGTTGTCTCACTGGCTGTATAGAGCTATCACCCAAGCCTATAGCATGGAGGGAGTGGAACCTCCTCAGGGCATCTGGGCGCACTCTATGAGAGCGCTATCAGCGTCCGCAGCCCTCCTCAGAGGCATGACGGTGACTGACATCTGCGCAGCGGCATCCTGGGCATCCCAGTGTCCGAGTCCTCCATGACTCACTCGGTCCTATCCACTTGACGGCAAATTATGCACTGCTGGATGTAATTTTCTGCTGTCGCCATCCCTCCTGCACTTGAGTGGCTGTGAGGAATGTGGTTTTTTTGCAGTTATTAATTGTGATATTCATTTTTTATCATTATAAAGCACTTTCACAATCATGACATGGGCCTTACGATCAGTAATAGGCCTATTCATAATCATGACAGGTTTGTTATCAAATAATATATTGTTTGATACCTTACAACTTGTTCAATAGAAGAGGAATTAGTCTATGTTCTTCTTGTGGACCTTGTGTCGCAGGTGGCATTGACTACACCAGCTTCGCCCTTGACCCAATAGCAACAGCTCTTAGAGGGTGAAGCCTATACGAAATAGAACGATAGTTACGTGTTGTAAGATTCTATGAGTATAGGCATAGCCCTCTAAGATCGGGGCACCTGCTTCACTAACATTGGCTGAAGAAAAGTGCAGATGTTGGGAGCAGATCTCTGATTGAATATAAGCAAGATTCTTGTGGTCGTCCAGACCACAAACGGCTGCTCCGCCCCATCAAGCCAATGTCGCCACTCCTCCAACGCCAGTTTCACCACGAGCAGCTCTCGATTTCCCACGTTGTAGTTTCACTCTGAAGATGACAGTCTCTTGGAGCAAAAAGCACAAGGGTGGAGTTTCTGGTACATGGGGGAGCACTGAGAGAGGACCGCTCCCACACCTGAGTCAGAGGCATCAACCTTAACAATGAACTGCAGGTAAGAGTCAGGTTGAATTAACATAGGGGAGGTCTCTTAAGCTCAAACAAGGCTTTCTCGGCTTCAGGGGACCGTTGGAAGGGGACTTTAGTGGAAGTGAGTCTGGTGAGGGGGGCTACTACCTTGCTGAAATTCCGGGTGAAGCGCCAGTAAAATTAGCAAAACCTAGAAATCTCTGTAGCTGTTTTCGTGATGTAGGTGTGGGCCACTCCGTAACTGCCTTGATTTTGTCAGGGTCCGCCTCAATGATATAGCCAAGAAAGGGGAATGACTGTTTGTGTAACCCGCATTTTTTTTTTTTTTGTTCTTGTTCTCTAGGAGACGGAGTACCTGACGGACATGGGAGATGAGGATATTGTCTAAATAGACAAAAACAAAACGGTTCAAAAAGTCTCTCAGGACATCATTTGCCATGGCTTGAAAAACAGCGTTTTTGTCAACCCGAGCGGCATGACCAAATACTCAAAATGACCCAAAGGAGCGTTAAATGCTGTCTTCCATTCGTCACCTTTCCGAATACGAACGAGGTGGTAGGCATTACACAGGTTGAGTTTAGAGAAAACCGTGACGCCCTGAAGGGGTTCAAAGGCTGAGTTGAAGGTGCTCTAAGCGATATCACGCGTTTTTTAGGCTACAACATCGGGGGAGAGCAATAAAACCAGTGGTGCTTAAAACGGTGAGTAAAAACCAGTTTAAGGGATAACAGATTTATTTAAAAAGAGAATAAAACAATTAAAATTCCTCCTTAAAAGAATTTAAAAACAAAAGCACAACCAACTAAAATCAAGCTAAAATGATTCAACAGAACAGGAGTGGGAGGTTAAAATGTCCACAGGTCTCCGCTGGCAACCAGCTTCTTTGTCATTTGGCTCCTCTCCTCAGGCATAGCCTGTAAAGGAGAACTCAGGGCCAGTCAAATGTCCTTTAAAAGTGCTGCAGCTTTGTACACTACACACAACAAACACCGGTCTTAAAAAGAGACTTACGCGGAAGGGAGAAGTTTCACCTTCTCTCACTGTTGCCGCTAGCGATCGGTGTTTGAGTTTTCTCGGTGTACTCTCAGGCCTCCTCCGGACCTTTGTGTCCTCCATCATGCTTCTGTGTCCTCTGTCTGCTCCTCTCTGTCTGTTGTGCTCTACGTCCTCCCTCGTGTGCTGCTCATGCTCTCAGTGTCCTCCCTCATGTTCCCAGTGTCCTCCTCCTTTTTCCCATGTGCTTCTTCGCTGCTCTCTGTTGCTGTTCTGCCCTTTTTATGTCTAAAAACCAGTCAACCCATGCTCTGGCTCCCAGGTGCAAGTCCTTAAATCCTAATTACTAATGTCCACTGGCGGAAGTAAAACAACATTTAAAAACACACACCACACGTTTCAAAATAAAAACATGCAATATAAAAGATAAGAAAACACAGCAAATAGTAAAAACACAGCAACTCCAAATAAAAACATGCTTAAATAAAATCTACTTCCGCCCCGTGACTCATCTCCTCACTATCCGCAAGCTGCCTGTCCCCTGAACACACTGTAAAAAACCGCGGTCTGTGTAGACAGCCCAGGCTCCACAAACGGCAACAAAAACAAACTGTGCCAACCTGCACCACGAAACATAAGTCTTCCAGCGTTCCAGCCAATAACCGACAAGAAGGACTTGGGGGTGGGGGTTGGGTGGTAAGTGCAAGGAAGCACAGAAGGGAGGGAGAGGGGACGGGATGAGGAGGAGGGAGGGGCGAGCTAGCCTCGTTTTGTTCAAAAATACTTCGAACGTCAACAAGAAGTGCCGTCACCCAACATCGCTTAGAGCACCTTTAATGAGCGGCAAGGGGTATTTGTTCTTGACCGTGATGTTATTTAAGCCTCGGAAGTCTATGCAGGGATGTAATGTTTTATCTTCTCAACAAAAAAGAAGCCAGCTCCCACCTGCCAACGTTTCACTAATATACTTCTTAGGGCTGGGCGATATGGCTTAAAAAAACACCAAACAAACTACTGACAAAGAAATTACTTGAGTTTCAACATTCTTCTTTTATGCATTTTTAGCCAGGAAGACAACACTGTAAAAACTGAGAATGGTGTTAATTAATATTTAGTAATCAAACATTAGTAACATATACATAATAAAAATGACTATTTGCAGTTTGGAATCACATTGAGCTGAATTCAACAAATTTTATTTATTTATCAATTACATTTTACTCAGTTTTGTTTGAATAAAATCAGCTGTGAATCATTAAGAAGAATTTAATGATATTTTATCGGGAAAGTCAAAGATGCAGAAAATTAATACATTTTACTAATTGGGAGGTCTTTGGATTTAATCACCTAACACTTCCGCTCCAGCTATTTTCAGCCACATGGACATCGTCATCGAACATTTCAGATACTGCCATTTTCCCAAAGGTAAGACTTGTTTAATTATTGTAACTTGTAAACATTTTACAACGAGTTGCTGTAACAGTTAGCAGTTGAACATTGTTTTGCATTGCTGCAAGTTACACAACAGTCCAACTTTACTGGCTGAAAGTGAAAATAAAGATATGTTAGCCTAAGTTAACGTTACAGTGATACTGCCTAATGTTTAGACTAAAAGCATGGCAATGAATGACTGAAAAAGTAGTCGGTTAAATATCACAATTTCATGTGACTTTTCCAAGTATAAGGTTATAGATAATGGCCTTTAAGATACCAGCTAACATATTCTACTCTTGACAATTTTCCTGGCATCGGCCTGCGCCTCCACCCCTCCTCTGCCGTAACAAGCTAAGTTAGCTAACGTCAGTCTGTTACTGTGTTTTGTGGACGCTATGGAGGGTTTGCTAATCCCAAGTTCACAGAGGCTCCATGTTAAGTAATGTTAGCCACGCAGTTTCATGTCTCAATTCACGGTAACATACAACAAGGCACAACAGCAGATGGCATAAACTTTCTCAGTTTTTTTTCTGTCGGAGTATACCTTCAAACTGGTTTCAGCACGTGCTGACAGATTACACCGGCGAGCTGCGTCTGAGGTCAGTAAATTAGAGCATGGTGCGGACTTTGCGCTGCCGGAGGCTTCGTCCGTCTGTTTGCAACAACAGATTTAACACTAGCTATTATGTTAGCATGTCATGCTCAGTATATCCAAATTCTGTCAACAACGTGTCTCCACAAAACAGAATAAATCTAATTTAGGCAATGGAACTTCTTATAGAATAATAAGACCAAAATAAATACCAGAAAGACAGACCGTATACATATATAGGTATTATGATCCTTTTTTTTCGTGTGAATACGCGTTTCGTGTGAATACGCGTAGTGGATTTCATTTTATTGGCATCCTACTGATATAACCTTTATTTGAAGAGCGTCTATCTATTTATTCTGGTGGCACACACCAGGCTCTTAATTACATTATTCATTGTTAAGTCTAGTGTCATGTTTTTGCTTTCTGCTTGCTATTGAACTTTTGTCCTTTCACATTCTTGTCAATCTGGCAGAGATGGAGGCCAAGCTCAGAGTAATACTTAATGACCGAGTTGAGAAGTTGGTCCTTCCATCAGGAATCCCACCCACTGTGGAGGAGCTGCAAACTGTTGTGAAGGAGACCTTTGGAATTTCTGATGAGTTCAGTCTTCAGTATTTGGACTCAGAATTTGAAGATTACTTTACTCTTCATACAAGTTACCAAATTAAACACAAAGACACCATAAAGATTGTTCACACTGCCCCAATTATCCTTGCTTCCACTTGATGAAAGTTTGGGCAGTTCCTTTGATCAACAGTCAACAGACTGTGACTCTGCATCTTATGCAGACTCATCTGCTGGAACGTCTTCTTCACAGGACCATTATCCTGTCTAGGCGAAATACTACAGAACGATGTCAAGGGTGGCCAAAGCAGTTCACCATTCCAGGGTTTGCATATGAAACTGAGATGTACCTTGAAAGGGACACTGAAGACTACAAGAAGAATGGAACACTTGTGAGTACCTCAAAGATCAAGACAGACATACTTGAGAAGCTGGCTGAAACTATATATACATATACAGCCTATCCATCAAGTGCACAGATAAGTGATGTTGCTGAGGCACTTGTCAGTAAGTATCCTTGTCTTAAGGAACCCGGCTCCATCTCAGGTTACTATGGATGGCAACAAAGCATCAAATACAAGATGGCAAATTATCGCACCAAACTCCGAGGCTATGGTGTTCCTGAGGTGATGTGTAATGCACTGAAACACAAGAGCCCAGCAAACCAGAAGTCTGCAAAGAGTGTAAAAAAACCTCGAAAGGCAGAGGTAAACTACCTCCCCCCTTACCCAGCAGGAGAGGATGAAAAAAGTTAAGAACAAGAGAGGATTCAGTTGCTTACTGAAGTAAGAAAAAGGGACAACAACAAATTGATCAAAGAAAAAATGGCCAAAACATTTGCACACAGTAGAAATGAAATCATCAACCTATCACAAAGCATAGAGGACATCAAAACCAGATGGCCTGCTCTATTTGAGCCCTCTCAAGTGAGTTACAAGCACATGCTAATTTGAAATATTTCTAGTCCACTGTGAAGGACTGCACTGGTGGTTTTGCATATTTAGCTCATAAATAGAAAACGTGTGTTATGTTATTGTCAACTATTTTCCAAATCATATTTTCAAGGTCAAATTCCAGAATGATTTAGATTTTGTTGCATTATATAACTGTACAGTTTCTAACAGATATAAATAAGAAATAATCTTTGTGAGTGCATGTGAGAAACTACCAACACTGAAGATTGTAGTATGCTAGCCAAAATATATTAACATGCTGCACAGTCAGATGATTTAACCCAGAATGTACATGAAGGTCATAATATCATCATCAGAATAAGATTGCTTCTTGCTAGAGTTACAAGAACAATATGTACAATATGTAATGTATGTATTACTTATCTTTCAGATCCAGGATGAGTTTCACAGAATCACAATGGTACATCTTGAATCAAAGTTCATGTCTAAGCTGGATGAATACACTCCGAGGCTTCTGAACATCTTCCACTCCAAAGGTGGAACCATGGGGTTGAGGTTGCAGGCCATCCTACTCAAGGTAACCTTAAATGACTATTATGTTTGTATATTATTTTGTAATCAAACTGCTGGAATATAATGCACTTATTACTTAAATCTGCAGGAGGTAATGTTAGCCTGTGATTCTCTCTGATAAAGAGAATTAAATAATAGCTAACATTTTTAAAAATAGTTTGTTTACACTCAGTGGTCACTTTATTAGATACATAATTATTCAAGTTTATATTGTTCAGTTTTTGTTGACATTGTCAGAAAGGTGTACATTCAATTATATGTTTATTATTGAGGTCATAGTTAAAAGCGGTGCTATACTGGACGGCATTGTACTGAAGTGTGTTTGTAATTCTTTGTACTGCATATTTACATACACGTGGGGTTGGAATATTAGTAACACCTCCCAATAGTCCAGTAGAAAATCTTCCAATAGTAATAAGCTCAATGTTAAAACATATACATTATTAACACCTCTCTGACCGTGTGAACAAAAACGGAACATTATATCCATCATAAAAGGAGACTTTATGGCAGAACAATTGTATTGAACTGCATTAAATTGTACAGGTGCACAAATTTAAAGTGACCACTGAATATACACTATCACTCACAACCAATGGCACATGTTTGAGACTTGCAAAGTAGTGCTTTGACATGACTGATTCTGTTCCATGTTGTTGATTGGACACCAAAACCCTCAACCTGCAATGGTTATGTGATTAACAGCCATTTGAAGCATATTATAGTAATCATACTATATTTAGGTATATCTTTTTGAAACACTAAACAATTTATTGAAAATGTCTGCTGCGGTCATCTACAAATAATGTTCAACATATATGGTTTACATAACCATATAGCAACTCGTTTAGCGCCAGTTATCACTCAGCTCTGTGTACTTACTGCTTAAAGGAATACACTGAGGAACGGCTAGTCTGGCTCTGTCCAAAGGTTACAAGATTTGCCTACCAGCACATCTAAAGCTCACCGATTGACATGTTATGTCTTGTTTGTTTTATCCATACAAAACACAAGGTGTAAAAATGTTTTGGTTTTATGGGAGTTTATATGCACTGTTAGTTTGCTGGGACCAAAACCTTTGTTTCACTGGATTGGTCCCTAAGACATTTTGTTTAGCAGTAATGTAAGCCCCCTGGTGTTAAAAGCTGCAGCTTTAACAGGGCTCAAGACTAACGGCGTCCTGTTGTCCTGGGGACGATAGAAAATGTGTTTGGGACGAAGAGAAATATTCTGTAGGACGCCTCTAGGGCGAAAGGGATCGTGTGTGTGCTTATTTATTACTATCACTTAGCAAATGACAAACTGAACCGACCGAGTGCTGACTACAACGGAGGCCATCTTCTCACGCTGTTACTACAGTCAGGCTGGACTCATACAGGAGGCTGGCTGCTCACCTGTTCCCGCCGTACAGGTCCATTGATTCTCTCATTCACAAACGGCTTGCTGACCTCGCAATCATGCTGTGTAGGCTAGCGTTAAGTGACACACATCAATCTTCTCATGCAGTGAAAAACAAATCTATATTCTGATAACGTTGACTAGCGGCAAGAATCATCTCCACCCAGCTAATGCAACTCGGCATACGCCGTGATTGTAAAGTAACCCGCACGCGCTCAGACGCAGCCAGCAGACTCGCTGGTAGAGTTTTGCATTATAAATATCTAAAACCTGAAGCACAATCTGGCTCTGTTTGGGACTGTGAACTGCACTTTATGGGAGCTGCAGAAGTTAACGTGAGGATTTGTGCCGCGATTTCTGCCTGATGCCTGAAGTGTTGGTTTCGGTTTGTACCTCCAATGAAGTGCACTTGTCTCATTCAGTACAGTCTGAAGGGGAGCACAGCTGAGTATAGGTCAGGTAGACTTATATTATAAAATATTATGAATTCTCATTAAATAATGATGTTAGTCTCATAATATTATGATTTTCCTCTGGACATGTCCGAGAACACAGATATGTGGGAGAGATTCTGAATGTGCAGAAAGTTTTGAACCTGAGCAGAAAACCTGCTGAAACAAAGTCCAGGAGTTTATAACTGAATTGAAAATAAATAATTTATCATCAAGGTAAAAAGGTGCCCCAACAGATAACTTTTCAGTTTTGTTTATAAATCTTTTTGTTTGAATCAAGCAAAATAAATATTATTTATTTTATCAATTTATAATCATTTATTATGTCACTAACAACTATAGAGGATAATAAAGAAATAACATTTTGATTTTTGGATGCTTTACATTAACTTCAGGACGGTTAAATTGTTTTTCAGGACGGTTCAGGGACGGAGGTGAAAAAAGTTAGTCTGGAGCCCTGTTTAAGAAGTTTTGTCATTAAATGATTTTTACACCATGAACTTGAATTATGTTTACGTTTGTAATTTCAGGCTTCAAGCAACCATAGCATCAGCATGACCAGAGATGTTGTCATTCGGTGTTTGATGGTGTACCTTGGGGAATCCACAGGTCATCTCTTAAAGGAGTATGATGTAAGTTGAAGAACACGTTAAAATATAAAGAAGGTAATCTGTCTCATCTCTAGGGCTGGGTATCGACAGCCACATTGCTTCGATACTGACAAGTATTGAAAAGTGCCTGGTCATTCGGTACCAAATTTGATGCATAAGGAGTAAATCTCATCAGTGTCAGTGAGCCTATATGCATGCAGCATGCTTGTACCTAGAGCTAATAATGCTGCTGATTGGCTGGCTAAGGTTAATTTAACATCATAGATATGCACCAAGAAAAAGACTACAGTATAATACTCCCAGAAACGAGGCTCACTAGGTGACCAGCCTGTGTTAGTGAATGTAGAATAACAGGTGTGCAACGGATCACAAAGTGCACAGACAAGTGCCATGAAGAAATTCATTTCTGTAGCGATGAATTGATTTAATTTCCAAAATTTTACAAATATTTACAACTGTGACTAAATTCAGACCATCATCTCTGGTGTCATTGAATTGTTTTCATGTGGTGGTGAGCTGATTAGATCCTTTTTAACTTACCTGGCATGAAAATATGCTTATGGAAGTACATTATCTCAGATTTTATTACGTAACGGAAGTGCATCATGTGCAACAGCCAATTTGGGAGTTGTTCAATTGGAACCTTGTCCTTTGGTGGTACAGTCTGAAATACCCAATGTTGTTGCTATTTCAGGACGCTGATGAAGACAGTATGTCGCAGGACCTTGCTGTACAAAGGACTAAAATCTACAACATCAAGACTACTACGCCAGAGGGTCCTGATGACATCGGTATCGTAGTAGAGGGCGTGAAAGTTCTGACTGCTCTGGGTAACTTTCCAAGGGCTTGCTCCATGGTCATTGGCTTGGCATATGCAGTGAATCTTGCCTATCCCAAGGAGCTCAGGTACACGCTTGAAGTCTTCCAGAAACTCCTCCTTGAGCTGGATTGTTCAAAGCTGTCCCCAAAAGTGAACAGCCTCAAGAATAAGCTACTAGCTTAAGAAAAGGGACCCTCGCAGAATGACAGGGAACAATTAACTCACTGTCAAAACTGTCACATGGGTACCCACTCACTGTGAAGGAACTGCAAACTGTTACTGAAGGAGACCTTTGGAATTTCTGATGAGTTCAGTCTTTAGTATTTGGACTTGGAATTTGAAGATTACTTTAGTCTTCATAAAAGTGACCAAATTAGACACCATAAAGATTGTTCACGCTACCCTGATTGTTCTTAACTTGCTTCCACTTGATGAAGGTTTGGGCATTTTCTTTTCAACTGCTAAGTAACTAAAAAATATTGATTTTCAGTGCAACATCTAACCTAATCATACTCATTTTACGGGAGTGGCATTGTGTTTTTGAATTTGTATTGCCACAGGCAGCAGTTATTGTACCTTGTGATTCCTCTGTGCACACCAGGGATGCAAATATGACATGTTTTAATTGAGGAATTTGAACAAATTAATGTGATTGTTTATGTTAAGTGAGTCCTATTTTAGCAAATAGTAAAGAAGTAAGGCTAATGGAATTACTTTTCCTTATCCCAGACTCCATGTGATATTAATCAATTACTTGTAGCCTTTGAAAAACATAATGGCCCTGACGTTTTCAATTGGCACATAAATGAAAATGTAAGTACAATTGGCATACTGAAAACATTGTCTTAATTTAAATACACTAACAGGACTAAACCTTAAATCACATCACAAATCACTGTGGATAATTTAAGCCAATGATGTAGCAGAAATTAAACACCATTAAATGATTAAACATGTATTAAAAAGAATCCCAAATGCTATTATATTGTGTCCCTATTGTACACATACATGGTTTCTGCCTTTGTTTTCTTATAGCCTCTCTCAGTGTTTTATTGTTGTATTTTGGCATTTTGCACTAAACAACTTGAAAAATGTTAGATGTTTAGAAAAAAACATGTTTAGAAAAAAATGGACAAATAAATGTTTACCTGCTGTTCTTATTATGCATGATGATTTATTAACCCAATTTAAGTTACCTGTGGCACCAAGAAGGCATGATATTGAGTGTATTATACATAGAAAAAGGATGGCAACAAAGTGACATGCAATATAATTGAATAGATTGAAAGTAATGTGGTACCAATTAATACTTCAATGTAAACAATTCATTTAGGTATGGATAAATAAGAAACATAGTGTAAATGTGTTGAATTAGGGGAACAATGTGCTAAAATATTAGTTAATATAATTTATTTTATGTTAGTGAATACAACTTATTTTTATCCAGATATTTAGTAAATCTAAAGTAATTTCTCCTAGATATTTAGTAAATCTGAATTACTTTTGCTCAGATACTTATTATGATGATTATCTTTGTGAAACTGATTTGGATTTACTCAAAAATGTTTGGCTATATAACTTATAATTTTGTAGGCTATTACTAAATCCAACACATTTTAAGTGTTGCTTTTATGAACATGTACTCATTTGTTTTGTTTATATTTATTTAATTTATTCAATACTTGTTAATCAAAGTTGAAGAACTTAAAATCTATTCAATTATATTACGTGTCACTTTGTTGCCATACATTTTTTAAGTAACCATTGGACACATTTTTTACGGTGAAGCCTGTATACTACCTCTGGCTTGAGGCATGCCCGGTTACATGTAACAATGCCCCCTCCCACACTGAAAAGCCTCTCTGATGGGGCACTTGTAGCAGGGACAGACAATTATTTTTTGGCCAGATTACTGAGCCTTGGGAAGTTTGGTTCGTGATGCTTCCACCACTGAAGTGGATCAGTGTCTGGGTCTACCTCAGGGGTCAGTAGGTAGGTTGCCAGCTCTGTCTCTACTTTCACCGCCTCTGATTGGTGAGAAGATGGCTCTGGCACATTCGTCTTGAAGAAAGCAGCTAAAGTAATTTTCTTATTGGGCGGAGGCTGTGCTTCTCCTTGGCACACCTGCACAGCTGGACCAGGCTGCTGTGGTGTACTTTTTTCAACAGGCAGACACATCAGCTCAGTGACCGCTCTTTTCTTGACTTGTTCCACCTTGTCTAGGTCAATGTAGGTTGTACGGAACCTGGGGTCCATCAGTGAGGACATGTCCAAGAGTTCATTCTTCACAGGGTCGCTGTATTTGTCATCAAGGACCGCATTATGTTTCTTTTTATTATTTTAGTGAGATTGGTGTCTTCCTTCTCTGGCTGTAGGAGATTGGTTTTGAACAAATGCAGCACCGGTTTAATGTAGGAGACACTGACATAAGCCTCCCCGGACAGGGCGTCTGTAAATTCTTGGAGTGGCTTGACAGCTTTATTTACAGACTCTAAAACCTCAATATCTTGCCAAGTGGGCACAAGATGACGGCTTTTCTTGTCAGACCCCAGGACATGGACTATGGCATTCTCCTGTTCGAGAAATCTCTCTATCATTTGTTGACGTATACCCCATCTGGTCGGGAACTCCGTTACCAGCTGATGAGTGGGTAGGCCAAGCTCAGCCTGTACTTCACCCATCTCTCGTCTTTTCTTCCAACTATAGGAAAAGGCAGCAACTGCCTTTTTACAAACCCCAATGGCACGATCGATTCGTGGGTCCTTCACACCATTCTCTGTACAATAAAGAAAGAAAACAAAGAAAACCATTTTAGTGTCACTTTTGGTCAGTGTCAAAACAAGTCTTTTTCACATTTCCACGTTATTAGGGCGTACACACACTGTATACCATTATGATTAATCATGCATATTTTGTGGAAATATGTATTGATTTAATTAAATTGCATTAATTACAACATGCATTGGGCTGTTCGAACGCATAGCCATTAGACTCTATAGCGTTTATGTCCAAAGCACTGGAGGTTGGGCCACTCATTGTCTCTCAGAGCTTTTATTATGTTGGTGCCACTGTCTGTTGTCATACAGATGAGTCGGTCTTCATCAAGGTTCCAGGAGCTCAGAGCATCTTTTAGTCCCCATGCGCAATTATTTCACCTTTATGGTCATCGGGAAAGGAAGCTGTTTGAAGGCAGATGCTTCGCAGAGTCCAGTTGTCAATAAAATGCACAGTCAAACTCATATAGGGATGCATCGTTCGACTGGACCACAGGTCTGTTGTGGTGGAGTAAAACAACATCCCTCCGGCTCTCTAGCAATCTTTTCATGAGTACTGTTGTACAGGTGAGGCAAGGCAACTTCGGCAAAATTTTGCGGCTTGGTAGCACATACCTGGGATCGAGAACTTTAAGCATGTTAATAAACCCAGGCTTTTTCACAGTGTATATGGGCACCATATCTCTTTTTTTCTATATTATTTCGCCACTGCATCCATGATTGCTTTCCACCGAGGCTCTTTCTTGTCATAGGGGATACAATTTGAAAATCTTTCTAAGACTTTAGTTTGTTTTTTTGTGGGTGTGTTTGAACTGCGGTCTTGTTTGTTTGAGAGGCACACACCTCCCACTCGGCTGTATGCCTATGTTTAAGATGCTGGAATACTTTTGTTGTGCTGCTACCTTTGGTAGCAACAGCTTTTAAACACACTTTGCAATGTGGCGTATTACATGGTTACCAGTAATACAGATAATGTCACTTTAGTCACCTCTTTTTTTTCTTCCACTTTAGTTGTATTTGTACACCTATTGCAGTACAGTTGACAGTAAAGGTATGTACTCATTGCTACATGTTGCTCATGTTCCCTCCTTTTAAGAGAGAAAGAAAGAATTTGAAGATAGGAGGTGAGGGCATGATTATTTGTTAGAACTGAAACTGTACGAGTGTCTCCTAATATGCGTTCCTAATGTATGTGTTGTGTGTATGTATGTTCAAAATAAAAAAGTAAGTAAAAAAAAAATTCGAATTTATTGATAAAATCGATTTATCGCCCAGCCCTAGTACTTTTCCATGGTTACTCTCTCAGGCCGGGATAGGTTGTGTAAACAACTCTGCGGCAGAGGAGCACCCGGAAGCAAACCAATGGCGCAGTCGTACGGTTTATGAGGGGGTAGCGAGAGTGCTTTAACCTTGCTGAAAACCTCAGCCAGGTCCGAGTAGTCCTTGGGGACTGATATGAGGTCAGGAGGCTTACGAGGTGGAATAGGTGCGCCTTCTGCAGGAGGTACAGTGGATAGCAGACAAGCGGCGTGAGTACTCCAGCTGAGGATCTGTTGTTTTTGTCAATCAATATGTGGATTTTGGAGTCTTAACCAAGGAAAACCGAGGATTGGTAGCAGTGCACATGAGTTTGAAACTAATCTTTTCACGGTGATTGCCGGACAGAATAAAGCTGACAGGTACAGTTCGATGGGTTACTGATGGTGTCCATCTATGGCTGTTACTCTGATTGGAGAGGGTAGCAACTCAACTTGAAAACCGGCTTGTTTAACCACTCTATAGTCGAGGAAGTTATCTTCAGCCCCCGAGTCAATAAGCGGGGATAATGGCAGAGAAAGATTATTCTTTAGCAATGTAGTAGGAACTTGGAAGTGGGGGGCCGTGGGCACAGAAATCGAATCTTGGCTCGCCGATACCCCCATATTTTATGACAAGCCCTGTCTTTTGTCTGCTTGTGACATTTGGCAATGAAGTGCGTTGTGTCCTCAAAATATAGACACTCACCTGCCTGGGTGCGCTGCAGCCGCTTGGCCGGAGAGAGAGGTGCACAGTTGCATTGGAACCTTGTTATCCCTCGTAGTGGTGGATGGTGTGATGGGACACTGTAAGTAAGTAAAGTGTATTTGTATAGCACCTTTCACAGATAAAAATCGCAAAGTGCTTCACAATAAAATGTAATACAACAAATTAAAATACAAGAACATTTAAAAACAAATAGAAATGATCGATCCCCCTCTAGTTTTAAAATGAGTGCGGGGAACCACTAATAGCCTCTGACCTAATGACCTCAGACTACGGGTGGGAGTATGAAGCTGTATCAAGTCAGAGATGTAGGGATGAACTTGACCGTGCAGGGCTCTAAAAGTAAGAACCAGCATAAATAGCATAGTAGGGACAACATCCATAGGACAAGATGAGGGTTTGTATGTAGCAGAGAGGTGATATCATGTAACCTTTCAGATGGTGCCCCATTTGTAAGGAACATGCATTTGTGGGATGAGCAGCAGCGCTGAGTATGTGGGTTGCGCCCATGAAAAATTTGCCAAATCTTCTTTGCCAATGCCAAACAGCTTATTCTGCCATTGACTCGTTTGGTGGATTGGATGATTGAAGTTTGAAGAAACAAGACATATTGGCAATTGAACAATTTATTAATTTCACAAACAGTAGCCTCAGTAGCGTGTGGAAGAACCATACACAGCCACAACAGCCTGGCACCTCCTCCTCGTGCTGGTTACCAGCTTGGTCACACACTGCTCCTGACCTCAATCCCATTGAACACTTTTGGGATCAGCTTGGGCGTGATGTGATGTTCGTACCAGAGGGACCAACACAACCACGTTGGCGACAAATGCTGGTTGAAGAATGGGATGCCATCCCACAGCAGTGTGTGACCAGCATGAGGAGGAGGTGCCAGGCTGTTGTGGCTGTGTATGGTTCTTCCACATGCTACTGAAGCTCCTGTCTTGTTTCTTCAAACTTTAATCATCCAATCCACTTTTGGTGTCTGAGTGCTGCGCAAATGCACAGTCGCAAGAAGCGGCGTCCGCCAGTAACCCAGACGCGAGCAGAGGCGCGAGGGCCTGTCCAATGCTGCTTGCATCTTTAATTAGGGCCCAAGCATGAAAGCGCGTTGCAGTTTCACTGCTTGGGCCCTAATAATAATAATAATAAAAATAATCTTCACAAAAACAATAGGTTCTTTCGCACTTTCGTGCTCGGGCCCTATTAGGCTGCAAGCTGCGTTGGACGGGCCCTCGCGCCTCTGCGCGGATTGGGTTTAGTGGCGGACGCCGCTCCTTGCGACTGTGCATTTGCGCTGCACTCAGACACCGCAAATCGTCACCAAAGAAAAAGGAACTCCCTCAATGATACCTCACACAAGACCCTACATCTTACAGTTCATTAGCTGTGAAAGGGGGCGTGGCAAAATCATGGGGGGTGGGCCAAACCATGACCAATGAAAACGGAACTCTCTGTTGAGTTCAATGATACCTCACACAATAGTGTACAAGAAACAGGTCATTAGTTATTAAAAGGGGCGTGGCTTAAGCATATGGGGCAGGTCAAACTATCACCAATCAAAAAGAAACTGTCTGCTGAGTTCAATGATACCTCACACAAGGGTCTACCTTAAATGGTTAAAATGTTATGAAAGGGGGCGTCACTGGTGTTGAGATGGTACAGACCAAATTTGAAGTACATCGGATAAAATCTCTAGGAGGAGTTTGTTGAAGTATAGCACCTTGACTTTTAGGCCTACTTCCTGTTGCCAATAGGGGGCGCTATGACTTTGAGTCAGTTTTGTCCAGTAAATGTCCTCAGAGTTAGAGTCTTATGAATCATGAAAAGTTTCGAGCCAACTGGACAATGTACTCTTGAGTTACACCCACTTCCTGTTTCGATGGCGAAACGCACAAAATGGCCACCCTGCCACGAGCATGTCCTATGACGAAAAGTTTTTCTTTTAATAACTTTTCATCTTTAATGTCTTAAGTTGGCACAGACCAAATTTGAAGTTGATCAGATGAAATCTCTAGGAGGAGTTTGTTAAAGTACGACATGTGGAAATGGCCAAAATCGCACTAATTTCGAACTTTCAATTCAAAATGGCGGACTTCCTGTTGGGTTTAGGGTACGGCTTTAATGAGCTTCTTTGTACGTCTTGACATGCTACATATGTGTACCAAATTTCGTGAGTCCACGATAAACGCACTGCAGGGGCTTAATTTTTTAAGTTTTGTAGGGGGCGCTAGCGAGCCATTTTTGTGTGCCTATTCCCGAAACCCTTAAAATACGTAAATTTTCACCAGACTTGATGCGACCGCCAATTTTGGTGAGTTTTTGAATATGGTAAGCCCCTCAAAAAGCCAATTCACTTGCAGGAAATAATAATAATAATAATAATAATTAAAGCTGCAAGCAGCGATGGACGGGCCCTCGCGCCTCTGGGTTACTGGCGGACTCTGCTCCTTGCGACCGTGCATTTGCACTCAGACACCACAAATCGTCACCAATGAAAAGGGAACTCCCTGCCGAGTTCAACGATACCTCACACAAGACTCTACGTCATACATTTCATTAGCTGTGAAAGGGGGCGTGGCTAAAGCATAGGGGGTGGTTCAAACCATCACCAATTAAAAAGGAACTCTGTGCTGAGTTCAATGACACCTCACACAAGACTCTACCTTAGATGGGTCAGCATTTATGAAAGGAGGGGTGGCTTAAACATAGGGGGCGGGTCAAACCATCACCAATGAAGAAGGAACTCTCTGCTGAGTTCAATGATACCTCACACAATACTCAACAACACAAATGTTATGAAAGGGGGCCTGAGAAAGGGGCGTGGTTATAGTATAGGGGATGGCTCAGTATCACATAAGTTTCATGTAAATCGGATGATGTTTGTCATATAAGGCACATTTTCTGTTGCCAGCGGGGGGCGCTATGACATTGTGTTATGATATTGGCCTGCATATGTCCTCAGGACTGGACCCTTGTCAATCTTGAGAAATTTCGGGCAGGTACGACAACGTACACTCAAGTTACAACAACTTCTTTGTTCATCTCTCAACACTCAAAATGGCCGCCACGCCACGCCCACATCGTCTGACGAAAAGTTTTTCTTTTAATAGCTTTTCATCTTTAAGGTGTTGAGATGGTACAGACCAAGTTAAATAATAATAATAATAATAATAATAATAATTCAATAGGGCCTTCGCCGCTGTCGGCGCTCCGGCCCTAATAATTCTTTCAGTTTCAATAGGGCCTTCGCCGCTGTCGGCGCTCCGGCCCTAATAATTACTTCAGTTCCAATGGACCTTTTTCACAGCAGACATTTTGACTTGTCATAGTAGAAAACGATGGCTCAATTCCATCAAGTGTCCCAGTAAGCTATGTCAGTGAGTAAGCATGCAAAATGCCAGGGCCTCTCCTAAGTGGAATGCAGCCATCATTAATGGTTTTGAATACACATGTGCTTTTCCTACTATGACATGTCAACATGTCTGCCGTGAAAAAGGTCTATAGGGTCGTCGCCGCTGTCGGCGCTCGGGTCCTAATTATCTTTCGTTACAGCTATAAACAAAAAAACACTGTGTGCCTTTGGCTTCCTGGCTAATTCTTGAGTAAGGCAGCAGGGCAGCAATTTGGATGAAATTACAAAAATTCTATAGACCGTTTAAGAACATTTTCACTTAAAACTGTAAATGTTTTACATTAACCAGTATCAAATGCACAGTGAAATGTGGGTCATTTTGCGTAGCCCACAATGGTTGAGAAAAACATTAAAACAAGTCATTCTTGAGGGTCTGCAATCTGGGTGAGAGTTTACCACTTTCTAGACCAAGTAAAATCTTTTGCGTGAATTCAAGTGTTGGTCAGTGCTTTGGGATAGCTGAGGTGTTATGCATAGATCAGTCCAAAGATTACCAGGAAGGCATCGCCAAGTCTGGGGAGGCTGACCACGGCATCACTTTCAACGATGACAGAGATTCTCACAGGGTGGTAGTGAACTGGACTTGTGTCATGGTCACTGATGACAGTAAGGAGGCCCACTGCAACACCAACAAGCTCTGGCTCATCAGACTCGTCCTGAATGAATGAAAAAGAGATACTAATCACAAACTAACACATGGAACAGAACAGATGACATATAATTAATCTCTTTAAAAATTTAAATCCAATATCTTTTTCACCTCTTACAATGAGACCTGGGTCTCATTGTAAGAGGTGAAAAACATAAGATCCATGTTCTGCACACATGAATCAGCCAAATTACCAGAGAATCTAAGTGGTGTGAGATAGACTGAAACCAAGCTAAAGGACATTTACAAGAGATTGTTTTACTGAACATTGAACAAAACACCAATACAGTTCCTTTGTAGTGAGGAGAAAGAAAACACACCATACACAAAAACTGTATGGGTGGAGTAAACAAAGGTAAGTCCTAAAACATGTTACTATATTGATAACCTGTTTAGATAATACACAGTGGAATTAGTGACTTAAGGAGACTCACTGTGCAGGTTCTGAAAAATCCAGAAACGTCCTCGCACAGATACGCTCGATGGTGTTTTTTGCCTCCAACGGCGCCATCCAGGCAGCGAACCCTAACCTTAACCCTAAACATAACCATTGCCGCGCTGCCTGGAAGGAGACGTTGAGGGCAAAAAACACCAAAGACCCGCCGATACACAGGAAGGGCGTGGAGAACAGTATTGAGCTTGGTGTGGATGTCATGGATTTCCTATTCAGATAAAAACTAAATTGTATATACTGAAGAGTTTACTAAACAAAGCTGATTTTAAAAGGGATATTTCACCGCTGGAAAGATGAATATGTATTAAATTGTGTTGTTGGGGTTTTTGATTCCAGTTTTCTAGTTCCTTTTTTTGTGTTTTCCACATTGGCCCTGCCTTTTTCTGTGTCTCTGGTGTTTTCCCCTTCCCCTCCTGCCTACTGCTGCCAGCTGACTACGCACACCTATTCATCATTCCACCATCACTACTCTCCCACCACGCACACCTGCCAGCCATCTACAATCAAGCTCAGTATTTCAACCCCGGATCCACTATCTTCACTGGATCGTTGTCTCCGCCACACGGGTGACACTCGCCACAAGCGCTCTCTTTGAACATTTGTAGACTTATCTATCGTTATCCTATGCTTGTTCTTACCTCTCTCGTGTCTCTCCCCTGCAGCCATCGTCTCCATACCTCGCTCTCATCCCCAGTCAACTGGCTTCACCACTCGGTTCCCACTCCCAGCCCTCCCCTCCTGGACTGAGGCAGTCATTTCAACTCAAATGTGTTTTGTCATTTCAACCATATACACGAAACGTTTCACCGTGGCTCAAATGGAGTTACACATTTAAAATATTACATAAAAACGACATACGAAACAGGCTACATTTAGTGCACACACATTATAGGCGCCGTAAAGTTCAGCTAACGCATTAGTAGCATTAGCACTTAGTGTGATGTAAATACCGAGTATAAACACAGCCGTGAATTTGCGTGTAATGTAGAATGGTCGGCATTTAACAGTCAAACTCCACCAGTAGTGTAGTACCAGTCCGTGTCAGTGTTAACACAGCCCACCTCCACGAGTCTTACCTGACAGAGCAGCATCTGCTCGGAAGGCTAGCAGGCCTGGTAGCTGGATAGTGGAGTCAGTTACACTGTTGTTCAGCCATGTTTCCACAAAACAAAAACACAGCAGTCTCTGAACTCGCGTTGGGAGTTTCGTTGAAGTTGGATGTAGTCCAGTTTGTTGTCTAATGAGCGGACACTTGCAAGCAGGATGAATGGGACAGGTGGCCGGCTAGCGTTAGCTTTCCACCTAGCTCGAACTCCTGCCCTTGGCCCCCGTTTCCGCTTTCACACACATCGCTTTTGATGTCCCCTTACCCGGCTAGCGGCATCAAGTGACACCGCAGGCTGAGGTGCTGGTCTCCGTAGCAGGCGAAGCTCGTGTAGTGTGTCGAGTATTTCGTGTGTAATAAAGTTTCCTGCATATTCTCCGATCTGTACCAATGTATCCCCGGTGGTACACATGTGCGGTAGTTTGAATGCACATAATTGTTGTAAAAGTTTGCTGCTGAAAAGAGAGAGCCTGTTTAGCTTAGCTTCAAGATGGCTGACGCTCGTCTTGCATCGGATAGTGACAGTCCCACCCCCTATAGGCAGGTTGAAAACATGCGGCTGTAGTCCATAGCCTCTGGGCAAAAATGCCTCCGATGATGCTAAATGACAATTTTTGCGTCATCAGAGGCTTTTTTCCACACCCACAATACAGAGAAATCTAGTCTCAGGGGGACATGAGGGAGGGAAGCACGGTCATTCGAAAATACTACTGCGTTTCAACTGATACAAAGGTTAATGCTAATCGGTGAAGTATCCCTTTAAACAGTCCAATCAGAACATATGTCCACAAATAACCTGTTCACATCTTTAATGCAATCAGACAAATGGCAAACGCAAAGTGGATTAAATGAAAAATTCACAAAGCTCATTTGAATCATTGAACCTGGTTCAACCTACGAAATGTGAAATAATCTATTTACCTGTTCATTGTGGATTTTTAAAACTTCAGCCAGAGCATCTGCTGTCTTCCCAGTTTTTGATGCCTTCTGTCTGAATAAGGTCATCAGTTGAGGAAGATGGCGGTCAAGCTCAGCATAGAATGTGTTGGGCAGGTTCTGATTTGTAATCCACTGGAACTCTGCATACAAATAACAGCAGGAGGAGAATAGAGCAACAACACTTAAAAAAAAAACTGTTCAATTTGAAGAATCTAGCACACATTTATAAAGCAGAATATAGCGGCCAAATGAGTAAGATTCAATTCAAAGAACAATTTTCACTTTAAAAGAGAGAGCTGGACTTCCGGAGGACATGATGGAGTAGACCGATGCGTAAACTTGCAGCTCCACTAGACCCGTTAAGAATTAGCCGATAAAGTAAAGACAAACGACAAATGAGTACCAGACTGCAGGAAAAGGCCCCTAGAGGAATGAGTTCCAGTCAGAAAACAGGCAAAAAAGACATGAAAGCCGGCAAAAATGACGACGTTATAACAGGTTCCAAGCAGCTAACGCTAGCCGAAGCTACACCGTTGAAATTCGCCAGCGATGCTAGCGGTGATTCATCGATGCTAGCGGAGCTGAGGAAACTTCGACAGGAGAACAGTGACTCTTTTTGGGATTTGAAAACATCTCTCCAACGAGTGAAGTCATCCATGGAGGAACTAAAACAATGAACTGACAGGCTACACAGAAGACTGACCGATGCAGAGAACAGAGTAAGTGCAACGGAAGACAGAGGTGTATGACGGGAGAGGGCGCTGGGCTACCTGTTGCAGAGAGAGGCTAATCTCACTGCCAAGTGCGATGACATGGAAAACAGACTTCGCCGCAACATTAGGCTCTACGGAGTTCCAGAAGGCGCGGCGAAGGATGATATGATATCTTTCCTAACAGACTTTCTGAGCACTTCGTTAGAGTTTCAAGAAGAAGTCAACATAAAACTTGAGAGAGCGCACAGAACGCTCGATCCAAAGCCCAAAGCTGCACCACCGAGATCCATTATAGCTCGGTTTCTGGACTTTAATGTGAAACAAAAGGTGCTGCTGCAGGCTTGGAAGCAAAAGGAAAAAAGTCAGAGAGGTAATAAAAAAGTTAAAAGAAAAGAACATCAGGGCTCAGTCACCATACCCAGCACAGCTACGACTCTTCCTGGATGGTGGCACAAAACTGGAAATTGGAAATAATTAATTAATTTGTTGGCTTTTTTCTTTGCACTTTTCAAATGGAAATAAAAAAAACACAGAATCTGTAGAAAAAAAATTCATATAAAATCCATTGAGTCTTTTGGCTTCTTTCTGTAGTAGGCTGAGACATGTGACTATGGCCTTGTGTTGTCTGTATCTCACCAGATGTGTTTACAGCAGTGTATTCTAATCATTTTACAGATGTATGACTTGGATGGAAATAATAAACTTCCATTCTAGTCACTGTAACTCTGTGTCAGTGAGGCCTAGAATCACCCTGAGACTTCTAAAAAAAAACTTGAGTGTTACCTTTCCAATGATATCAGGCACATCCTGTGTCCTGATAGTGTGAAAGTATATGGGAGCTGTACCACTTTTCATTTGGGTATGACGTTTAGACCAAAAAGCATAGATTTCAAGTGTTTCTTCAGCCACTTCTGTCTACAACATTGGAGAACCCTTTTGCAATTATGTAAACACATAATATAATCTGAAAACTGCTGCCCTGATTAAAAAAACAATGCAACTGATCTCAGCTGGTATTCTGTCTGTAATGGAGTGGAATGGAAATTTCTAAGTGACCCCAAACTTTTGACCGGTAGTGTAAGGGTGGGGGATGAAAGACTATCATCGAATACAAGGCGCACTCGGTCATCGAGGCAATGTGAGGATATTCCGGGGACATCCTGGTGGACTGTTGCTATTGCACTTTGTGCACTCTTCCCAGAGGGACTTTTTTCTCTGCCCAGTGAAGATTGGGAGCGGAGATCCCCTGAGTATATTTGTAAGGTTAAGTCTCTGTTTATTTCATTTCAGGGGCAAACCGCTGAAGTATTGGAAGTTCACAGTTTTTCCATGTTCAAAAAATTCACTTTATGTCTTAGTTATCAATGTTCTGTGTCTCTCGGTAAATAATATCATCAAGGTAACTACTGCTTATGATTTGGTTTTGACCACAACTATTAAGGTACACTTTAAAATAGAAAATACTATTACAGTATTTAAACATGTTTATATAAAAATATTTTAAGTTACAAAACATGGACAAGTTGACGGTAGTTAGTTACAATATAAATGGAGTTAATCATCCCATAAAGAGAAAGAAAATTATGAACCAGCTGAAAAGATTGAAATGGTCAATTGCATTACTTCAGGAGACCCACCTTAATGATATGGAACACAAAAAGCTTAGACAGGAGTGGGTGGGGCAGGTTTTCAGTGCCTCATGTGAAAAGGGTAAAAAAAAGAGGAGGCAATTCTGTGTCATAGATCACTCGGTTTTACTTCGGAGAACACGTACGAAGACAAAAAGGGGCGCTACAATTTGGTTGCAGGTACAATCAGAGGTGTCAGGATATCCTTTTTAAACATTTACGCACCAAATGAAGACGACCCCAGCTTCTTAAAGAAATCACAGCTCTTTTATCCACTCATGCCGAAGGATTATCATAATGGGAGGGGATTTTAAGGGGTGTGTTGAACCAAAAACTAGGTAAACATCCATGTGCAATATGATTGAGGAAATGGGGCTGGTAGATATATGGCGTCAGAAAGAAAAAAAACAACCAAAGAGCGTGATTACACTTTTTTTTCAAAGTTACACAAAGGCTACTCCAGAATAGATTTTTTTTGTGTGTTAAAAAGAGATGCCTATAAAGTTATAGACTGCTACATTGAACCCATAACAATATCAGACCATGGTCCAGTGGTTATGTCAATAAATTTAGTGAACGAAAAACAACCGAAACAGTGGAGAATGAATGTTTCGCTTCTGAATCACCCTGAGATAGTTCAAAGTATAAAAACAGACTGGAACAAATGTATGGAACATAATGATAATGGCGAAGTCTCAGTATCGACCTTATGGGAAGCGGGAAAAGTTGTGCTGAGGGGGAAGTTAATTGCTCTGTCATCCAAAATTAAAAAAGATCGTGAAAAAGGAGAATTAGAAAAACGCATACAGGAGTTAGAAGAAGAGCATAAACAGACAAACGTCAAGAATACTTTGAAATCCCTTACCCAGCATAGACAAACAAATGATTTATTGACACATAAGGCTGAGGGAGCATTACATTTTGCCAACCAAAAATATTATGAATCAGCAGGCTATTGGCATTTCAATTGCGCAAGGCACAAGCAGATCGCACAGTGGCAAAGATAGTGAATCCTGCTACTAAAAAGATACTGTCCCACCCGAAAGACATAGCAGAAGCTTTTTACTATGAGACACTTTATGACTCAGAGGAGACAGACAACAAAACAGAGGATTAATACCATACTAGGAAAAATTAATTTACCCAAATTAACTGAAAATGATTCCAAAGCAATGTGGGATCCAATCACAAAAAAGGAAATTGAGGAAACCATAACAAATTTAAAGAACAATAAGGCGCCGGGAGTAGATGGATACCCAAGTGAAATTTATAAGCATTTTCAAGATGAGGTTACGCCCCTCTTACAAAGAGTATTTAATTATGCCCTTATAAGAAACGACCCCCCAAAATCTTGGTCAGAAGCAATCATTTCCATAACCCCCAAAGAAGGTAAAGATCCTACAAACTGTTATAGACTATGGTCTAACCTCTTATAGACCAATTAGTTTGCTCTGCTGTGACGCGGAAATTCTAACCACAATATTGGCAAATTACAAATTAAACTGTATACATACATTAATTAAACCAGATCAAACTGGGTTTATACTGGGTCATCATGGGATAAGCAACATTAGGAGAATTCTAAATGTGATCTCAGTGGCGAAACAGAAACCGGAACCCTCAATGCTTCTCAGCTTAGATGCTGAGAAAGCATTTGATCGGATGGATTGGCAGTATTTGTAACACACATTGGAAAAAATGGGATTTCATCCAGGTTTCATCAATTGGACCCGTGTCAAAAGTGCGGGTGAATGGATATACAGGTGCTGGTCATATAATTAGAATATCATGAAAAAGTTGATTTATTTCAGTAATTCCATTCAAAAAGTGAAACTTGTATAATGTATACATTCATTCCACACAGACTGATATATGTCAAGTGTTTATTTCTTTTAATTTTGATGATTATAACTGACAACTAATGAAAACCCCAAATTCAGTATCTCAGAAAATTAGAATATTGTGACAAGGCTCAATATTGAAGACACCTGGTGCCACACTCTAATCAGCTAATTAACTCAAAACACCTGCAAAGGCATTTAAATGGTCTCTCAGTCTAGTTCTGTAGGCTACACAATCATGGGGAAGACTGCTGACTTGACACCTTACACAAGGAGGGCAAGACACAAAAGGACATTGCTAAAGAGGCTGGCTGTTCACAGAGCTCTGTGTCCAAGCACATTAATAGAGAGGCGAAGGGAAGGAAATGATGTGGTAGAAAAAAGTGTACACGCAATAGGGATAACCGCACCCTTGGGAGGATTGTGAAACAAAACCCATTCAAAAATGTGGGGGAGATTCACAAAGAGTGGACTCCAGCTGGAGTCCGTGCTTCAAGAACCACCACGTACAGACGTATGCAAGATATGGGTTTCAGCTGTCGCATTCCTTGTGTCAAGCCACTCTTGAACAAGACACAGCGTCAGTCTCGCCTGGGCTAAAGACAAAAAGGACTGGACTGCTGCTGAGTGGTCCAAAGTTATGTTCCCTGATGTAAATTTTGCATTTCCTTTGGAAATCAAGGTCCCAGAGTCTGGAGGAAGAGAGGAGAGGCACATAATCCACGTTGCTTGAAGTCCAGTGTAAAGTTTCCACAGTCAGTGATGGTTTGGGGTGCCATGTCATCTGCTGGTGTTGGTCCACTGTGTTTTCTGAGGTCCAAGGTCAACGCAGCCATCTACCAGGAAGTTTTAGAATACTTCATGCTTCCTGCTGCTGACCAACTTTATGGAGATGCAGATTTCATTTTCCAACAGGACTTGCCAAAGCTACCAGTACCTGGTTTAAGGACCATGGTATCCCTGTTCTTAATTGGCCAGCAAACTCGCATGACCTTAACCCTATAGAAAATCTATGGGGTATTGTGAAGAGGATGATGCGATGTGCCAGACCCAACAATGCAGAAGAGCTGAAGGCCACTATCAGAGCAACCTGGGCTCTCATAACACCTGAGCAGTGCCACAGACTGATCAACTCCATGCCACGCCGCATTGCTGCAGTAATTCAGGCAAAAGGAGCCCCAACTAAGTATTGAGTGCTGTACATGCTCATACTTTCCATGGTCATACTTTTCAGTTGGCCAACATTTCTAAAAATCCTTTTTTGTATTGGTCTTAAGTAATATTCTAATTTTCGGAGATACTGAATTTGGGATTTTCATTAGTTGTCATAATCATCACAATTAAAAGAAATTAACATTTGAAATATATCACTGTGTGTGATGAATAGAATATACAAATTTAACTTTTTGAATGGAATTACAGACATAAATCAACTCTTTCATGATATTCTAATTATATGACCAGCACCTGTACGTCAAAGAACTTTGGTTTGAAAAGAGGGACCAGACAGGGATGTCCCCTTTCACCCTTACTATTCGCTATTAGCATCGAACCCTTGGCAGAAATTATACGAGTAGACCCTAGAATTCAGGGAGTATCAGTAACTGGGGTGACCCATAAAATCTCGCTATACGCGGATGATCTTATTTTGTATATTACTGATCCCTTGAATTCAATTCCAGTGCTTCTGTCCTGTTTAGGGGAATTTGGGGAAATATCAGGTTACAAAGTTAATGAAACAAAATTAGAGGCCATTATGCTAGTGGGCAAGTGGCCAATAGAGTTAGATAAAGAAGTAACATTTAATTGGTCTAATAGGGGATTCAGATATTTAGGCATAATGATTACGACACAAACTTCACACCTATTTAATGAAAATTATGGCAGGTTGATCACACAAATAAAATCAGACTTGACTAGATGGGAGATTCTCCCTCTGTCCCTCATAGGTACACTCGAAACAGTCAGGATGAATATACTTCCTCGATTATTGTACCTCTTTCAATCGCTGCCTATTTGGATACCAGCTTCCAACTTCAGAATGTTGGATAAAATTATTTCTGCTTTTATTTGGGAAAAGCGAAAGCCTAGAGTTAGACAGAAGTTGCTATTAAGCCCAAAGGAAAAAGGTGGTCTTAGTTTGCCTAGACTAAAATTATACTATTGGGCGGCGCAACTCTGTAGTATGCTGGAATGGCTGGTACAAGACGAGGAAACAAACTGGATTGGATTGGAGAACCATGCGTGCCCGCTAGTACCTCTGGACACGATGCCATTTATGGAACAAAAGAAATGGAGAGACCTAAACATTGAAAATGAATGGATTATTTGTACCCATAGGGTTTGGTCTCTGGTGAGGAAAAAAATAGGTGCTCCTCTAACAATATCACGTGCAGTAAAAATAGGTAAGATTGCTGATTTTTTGCCAAACAAATTGGATGCTGGGTTCCAGATCTGGGCAAAGAAAGGATTAATAACCATAAACCAGATGTTTGATGGAGAAACACGTAAATCATTTAAGCAATTACGAGATAAATATGGATCGTGTTCTAAGGATTTCTATAGGTATTTACAATTGAGAGATTACCTCTCATCGCACATCGAATACAATTCTCTGAAACAACCATCTTTAGAACATTTTCTGGTAAAATGTATAGAGGAGAATAGTAAGAAGATTGTATCCAATATATATAAACATTTACGAACACATTTCTCAGAACATTTTTTAGATATAAAAGGAAAAGTGGGAGTTAGAAATTAATGTTGTTATTGAAGATGAGGAGTGGGAGTTGGTGTGGGAGCAGGGTCACACAGTCACTCATAGTCCAGTGTGGAAGGAATTCAATTGGAAATTAAAAATCAATTGCTGAAAATGATACAACACTGAAAAGATACATTGTAATTCATAAGGAAGCTCTGTTCTATTTTGCTAAATTTAGACAGTCCACTGCTGACTCCTACAGACAGAAACATTCAACAGACAGACAGTCTGTGCCATCAGTGGTCACATTTGATGTGTTGTAGATTGTGTCACTAGTAGATTGTTTGTTCTCTAATGTGTACTTGAGCAACCTCTTGTAGAGCTGAAACCAGAAAAGAGTCAACCCTGGATGCCTGAGTTTTTGGCTTGAAAAATGATGGGCAGCAAGATGATATGCCATCATGTGTTGGTGTCTGATTGCCATTGTCTTCAAAATATTTTTGAAGTTTTTAGCATTATGCACCACTCTTTTTGAAAAAGCGGTGCTTGGCCTCAAACCGCATGGTCCAAACATGCAGCAGGGGCCCAAAGCACTTGACTAGAGCAGGATAATGCTCCACATAATGATGTTTAGGATGGAGCATAACCTCAGGGAAAACCTCTAGCAGTGCCTGTCTATGATCACTGATTTTGCACACAAACAATTCTAAGGTTTCATCAGTAAATGATGGGCACAATGCTAACTCTACCACCTCTTTCAGCTCCATCAAAACTGCCCATGCCTCATCACCCTCTGGTACTACACTGCCAACAAGCAATGGAAGAAGTCGGAGCAGAGTGGCATTTTCATGCCCATTACCTCCAATCGTTCCTCGAGAAAGAAACGTTTTGGGAAGTGGCTGAGGTCTATCCATTTTATCAGTGTGTTGATATGGGAATGATGTAATCTTATTGTTCAAATACTCCAAAGTGAAGTACTTCAGCCGGAGTATCTCTTTAAGACAAAGAGAAAGCTCCATGGGAACGATTCCTTCCAGAAGATCATGGAATATATTAGGAGGAAACCCCATGATTGTATGGAAGTAATTCAGGGACTCACGCAAGACACAGCCACCTTTAACACCAAAGTGACTGCTCAAAGTGTCACTTTCTTGAACAGCTTGCACATGTAGGTCATGGCTGGCTTTGGTTCGCTGAGGAAACTCTCTTTCTGACTTTAGTTACTTGAAACTGTTCAACTGAGCCCATACATAATCTGCAAACATGGCCTGCTCTAAATGACTCTACAAAGCCACCTAATCCATGAGCAGCCAAATTGTCAGCAAAAACACAAGACAGTGCCTCTGACATTCTGACCAACTCTTTTGATGAACACCGTCTTTTTCCAGAGCATGAACATCACGCAGCAATGGAGCAAGTACAGTTGCATATCCATGCTTAAAGGTCTGTCACTTTTACCAGTATTGCTAGCTTTTATAGCATGTCATGCTGATCTGTATTTTGGTGGCACATTAGCGAGGACCCAATATACAGTGCAAAGTTTGTGAATTTTGCATGATGTGCCAAGGGGATTGTAAGTTTCAAGCTCATTATATAGTTGGAGTGGTAGGATGAGATCCCCTGTTCACAGTAACTAATTTTCAAGGAAATGTGAGCCATTGGAGCATGATACATATGGACCAGATGCAGTATTTGTTTCAGTAATCTTGTTAAGAATGTCTGTGTTTTTAAACAACTCTTGAATCATTGAAAGGATAGGAACATACATGTTGGTATGTCCAGATTGCTCTAATACTCCACTGGCATTACGTAAGGATAGTTGTCAATAAAGGATTTTCTGCGTTTGGATGAACTCAACTCGGCACCTTTAGAGGTTGATGTAGACAGAACATTGCAGTCCATGATACCGGCAACCACTTCACTCAGTGTAGGTTCTGCAATACTGTGGCAATATCTTTGCAGTATATCATTAACTGCCTCTTTGATCAATGGCTCAGATAAGAAGATCTGACTCAAGTGGTCTACTATTTCCTGAGTAGCTGTATTTGAGACATGGAGGATAGCCTGCATCTTTAGGAATAAGGACTAGGGAGGTGTTCCAGGCACGTCCAGCTGGGAGGCGGCCTCGGGGAAGACCCAGGACTAGGTGGAGGGATTATATCTCCAACCTGGCCTGGGAACGCCTCGGGATCCCCCAGTTGGAGCTGGTTAATGTGGCTCGGGAAAGGGAAGTTTGGGGTCTCCTGCTGGAGCTGCTGCCCCTGCGACCCGACCCTGGATAAGCAGACGAAGATGGATGGATGGAAGGTATTTATGAACAGAACACATTCATGAATTGTTGACTTGAATACGGCAAAAAGCTTTAGTTTGATAAAAACAGGCAAGTAGAATAAATGATGATATGTATATGTTGGAGTGCGTATGATTCAGGGTTACCATACTAAAACATTGTGTGAGAAAACAAAAAAACAATTATTGGTATTTAGAGGGTGGGGGGGATAGAAGAATTCATTGGATTACCTGGTATCTTTATCACATCTCCAGTTATCTTCCTTAACACTAGAACAGCCATGCCGGTCATTTTGACCGTTTTGAAATGTGTAAAAAAAAAAATTTACTAAATAAAAAAAAATACAATCCTGCTGGTACCTGACTTTTCCTAAAAGTCTATTTTCATTTAAAATAGTTTTTATACACATTACACAAAAGACAAAAAATACAATCACTTACCTATTTTGGCCATACGCGGTCATATTGACCACTCGGATTTTCGTGGTATTGTTTTTAATCTTTCGCCCGGTTGAAGATGCATATTGGTTGCTTAGTAACTATCATCGTCTCTATCAGAGAAATGTCACAAGCGGTCTTGAGTAACAAGTGTGGGTATCACCGATGGACCGAAGGCAAAGCCAGACTCTATAACGTAGGCTATTACAATAAATACGGCATGGATGGGCTCTGTTCTGAATCAGAAGGCTCGCTCTGTGGCTATACACGTAGATGGCCGGTGGATGTCTACGTGTTCATATAACTTTATAAATCCTACAACTGGCTGGAATCATTGCACACATCCTCTCCAAGGAGTGCACTAGCAGTAAAATTGCCCAGAGGAAGTTCATGCAGCAGCTGGCAGAGGAACTGAGAGCGGACTTTATGGAGGAAAAAAGGGTAGCGGCGCACGGTCCGAGCAGCGCTGCGCACCACAGCAGACGCAAAAACGGAGGCAGTGCCAGGTTAGGTTATAAATGTTCAAATAAGATACTTTTAGATGTTATTTGCCTGTTATGAGTTATGTTGAATGAATGTCCATACCATATTTGTGGATATGAATGTAGCCTATGAAATAATTACAGTTTATGCCATGATATGAATTATTGAAACATTTAGACTACTACTCAAATGTATAATTAAACTTGTTAAAATGTACATTTTGGTGTTTTTTCGTTTTCCTAAAGATATTCTAATACAATGCATACATTAATATCACAATTAGGTATTTATCATGAGAGATTATAGAGTTTGGAATCTGGCGGTCAAAATGATGGCTGACGGCAATTCTAGTAGTTATGGAATTCCGGCACTTCTAGTGTTAACTCTGTCTTAACTTCTTGAAACTGGAACAGAAGAGAAGTGTGTCAAATTATAAATACTTCCATTCATAAATTTTACCTGTTAATCTTTTCATTTCATTCATTTGATTTTCGAGTGTCAAGCTACTAAAGCCATCAAGGAAAATTAACATTACTGTAAAGAAAAGCACTTTACTGCATGGTTAATCAACAATAATGCCATTTCTACAAACTAAAGCCTTACTGGTAAGGGTTTTTAATTTATTCATCTTCATCATGAAAAGCAGCTTGCCTCCAGTTTGTTTTAAAACCGATGCAGCACAAGTGGGCGGGCACGGGCAGTTGACTCACGTTCTGTTAACTGCAATCTCCGTGTCTCAGTCTGCTCACACAGAATTTAAAATAAGCGTCGCTAGAAGCTACAGAGAATGCGGACATGCAGTGTAGGAACTCAGTTTGAGCTTAAAGAGGACCTATTATGCTCGTTTACGCTCTTTTAATGATTTCCACTTCGACATTAGACATTCTTTTGCATGAAAGAGACGTTACATTTAGCATATATCGTCACAGGTAACAAGCTAACCATCGCAAAGATGATCGCGGGACCTTAGCGCTGCACTATTGAAAGTTTCCATCAACATAAAACGCTATCGCACAAAAGGTGTCTGTTAGTGCTTCTACTAACGACTAATTTTCTAACACCACCTTTAAGCGGGGAATGAGCGTGTAATTGCTAGATTCATCCATCGTCAAATTCTTCAGTGAGTCTGGTAGTGGTAGGTCGCTAGTTGTGCTGCTGGAGTGTGTAACGTTAGTGGTCGCACTAAGTGGCTAGCCCTTTAGCAGCTAACCTATATCTGACTTAACGTCACCAAGTTGCCAATGCACTACAAGACTCCCGTGATAAGCCAGTGAAGGGCGGGGGCTTGGAGAAGGTCTACACTCTCTGAGACAAACACATCAACAAATGTATAAAAGACGTAAAAGTGAATATTAACATTCAAAGTCCAGTGATGCTGACTGCTGCCACATGGGTAGTAACGTTCTGCGCCTTCTGTTGCTTCCCGCCTCCCGCAACCGCGTACAAACTTTCCTTCTTTTAAAAGTGTATGGTGTACTTATTTTTCCTTTACCTTATAGGTTAGGGTTACATACTCAGTTTTAGTATTGTATAGTATTATAGTGCTGAGGGTGCCACCGCTGGTTGTTGCTGCAGGAAGGAAATCTTCAGGAAGAAGCAAATATGTGTCCCCTAAAGCAGAACACTTAAAAATACTGGAAGTGGCTGAGGGGGCGCAATATCATTGGGGAAAATGGGAATTCTAGTTGAGAGATTTTGTCTATTTCTTTAGACTAAATTAGTTTGTTGGTGTACTTGGTAATTTGTTTATATCAAGACCAGTGGTGATTTTAGTGTGAACATTTTGCTGGGGCCACACAATATTCATACCAGAAAATTTGATGATGCAATATAAACAGACCATAGATATATATTATTGAACTATACTTGCACGACCAATAGATCACCAATACCAGTGATGACAAACTTCCAGCCAAATAATGGCTAAAACAACAACAATCTAAAACACCACAAACAACAAAGCTCTATGTGATGACATGTCTTACCATACTAACATTAGGACCACTTAACTGTTTTAAACATCTCTGAACAGACAATAAAAATGCAAAGCATTGACCCCAACCCTGAGCGGAAAGTAAGAAACGTAATAAACAGAATGAAATAAAAATCTTGGGTTTGACCATTTGTAATAGAAACTGTAGTGAAAGAAACTGGGAGACTAAACTATGTGAAGTTAAAGTAGTAAAAAAAAATTGGGAAAACAAAAATACTAATAACTCAAGAGTCAACATTATCAAAACTTTCAGCTTATCCAAACTCCTGTTTTTAGCAAACATCCTTCCTCCCACCCCAGTCTCACGGCAGTTCGTGATGGCATCACGAAAACAAGTCTATTGGATCGTGATACCGTCACAATATTTTGAAGATTTTGGTGATGGTGGTCACGTTTTTTAAACTAATGTATTTCAATAGGAAGCATCTTTTGTGATCACAGCACGATTCTTTCTGCCAGTCGGCTGCAGCAGAGAAGCTGTATACAGCTTTGCTATTATTGGTATTTTTAGCCCAATAACCGCTGTTTTAATCAACTTATTAACCAGATCTTATCATGGTTTAGATGTATTTATTTTAATGTTATTATTTTGGTCTATTTCTGTCTCGATTTGTCAGGAAAGGCTTGGACCCAAATGCAGTTTAAGGTGATTTATTAAACAAAAATGAAGTACATACCAAAGAAATCCAGAAAGCAACAGACAAAAACTAATTCCAGAACAGCAGCAGAACAAGATAACAAAACTTGAACTCAGAGACAAACGGTAGACTCCAGACACAAACACACTCACAGAACACACAGCAACAGAATACAAAGATCCAACACCAGACAAAGCCAACACAGAGACTAAATAAACCAGGTAACGAGGACTAACAAGGGACAGGTGAGACTAGGCTGGGCAAACAGGTGAAACACATTAGGGCAATCACAAGGGAGGGAAAACTAAAGACAGGAAGTAAAGTAGACGAGACAAGGGAGACAAGACGGACTTCAAAATAAAACAGGAAACAGAACAAAACAGAAAATCACAATCATGACAATTTCGGCCAGGGAAGCTGTATTGCTTTGTTGTTTATTGATATTTTTAAAACTATAACGCTACATCTATCAACATTTATTTAGATGTTATCATTTTATCATTTTAATAATATTATTTTGGTCTTATTACCAGTGAAATATTACAGTATGCTGTAAGACGGAACAGTAGGCTACAATATGAGCTGAGCTGGACACATTGAAAGCCGATATCCCACAATGCAATGTGTGCATTCATATCAGAGAATCGGACAGTGATCAGCGGGTCTTTAACGAAAATATCGCTTTAATGTACATATTTAATCAGTGGTTTTGTCACCAGCAACAACACTTTCCTCAGTTTTGTTCCAGTAAGTTATGCACCGTAATAACGTTTTAAAAAATCCATGAAATATTCCGGAAGTGACGTGGTAATTACTGCTCGGCGGATAGGAACTATACAAATACATAATATTCGTAATATTGATGTTTTTGTCTAACGTATTTGAGGATTTAAACAATGAAGATAACATTAATAATAAAATACAGTTTCATGTATTTGTCTCATGTACTGTTTGCTCGGTCGGCGGCAATCTGAAATGAAATGAAGCCCATTCACGGTAGACAGCAGAAACACAGGAGTCGAACATGTCCTCCCACCCACCCCGGAAGAACTACAAGTACACTAGCTTTGTAACAGGTTCTGGGGCGCGTCTAGAGTGGGAGTTGTAGTTTTTAAATATATTGGTATATTTCTCATAAGCAGAAGTTGGCAGTGTAGAATTTTGGAGAATATAACTTATTACCATATTTGACAGTGCTTACACTGTGTAAACTTTGGAGACCATATCTACATGACACCTAAGGTCCAGAGCTTTCTAGAACAGCTGGTCCTATGTTGTAGCACCTTCTGTTGCTAAATGACAAGCCTTCAAACATGTACTGGGTTCAAGGTTCAGAGGTCAATATTTCAAAGCAGGAGTAATGTATCCTCTTCAGACTGACATTTGTTACTCTCCAGGTTGAGATCTTTCCAACGATTTGTTTGCTATAGTTTTAATTTTTACATATGGAGACCACTTTGCAGGCGATACTTTATTGTCCCCAGAGTGATATTTGCCTTGAGTTCAAATGCTTCACACATAACACTTGACATATTGTTTTATCATACAGCTATACTTAGAATAAAAAAGCATTAACAAAGTGATATGTAGCCAGACTTAAACACATCACACAGCCACAATCTATTGCTCATCTTTCACAAACAGTGACAAGAGCAACCTACACACAACCCTATATGCATCATATTATGAAGCTATTGCACAACCGTTGCAGCCTCAAGCAACATTATTTAAAGTTTTAATTGAGGTAGGGCCAAATTAGGCCTATAGTTTAGAAAATTTAGTTTACATTGGGGTACCCTATTTCTTCTGGCAGAAGATAAGAGCTCATCTGGCATGAAGAATAAAGATAGATCAGACCATATTCTCTGTGTTTGCCTGGAGAGACAGTCACCTGACAAGCAAGCTTTAAATGAGATGTTTTTAGATATTGCCATGCTGACGTATTAAAATGCTCTGTAATGCAGCCTTGTATAACATAAACCCTCTGATTCACCGTGAGTCTGCTCTAAATGATAACACACACTTTCAACACGGGCCTTCCAGCCAAAGGTGTCCATATCAACACCAAGGTGCCTATAGGAGCAGAGCCGATTGATTGGTTCATCATTTATGACCTCTGATACCCTCTGACCCATGTCACGACCCTTTCCACAGTTTGTGAAATGGTTGAATGAGATTGTTGGCAGAATATGCAAAAGTATTTGTGTCTGTGTGCAGTAGGCTAAGGTAGAATTGTGCCAAAAATGCCAAAACACATTTTGTATATGTACACATACCCATACAAAGCTATATACATCTTACTTTGTGGACAAAAACCTCGGCAACAATCTGCTTATCCTTTTAATTTCCTGAAAATGCTTCCTAAAACTAATCCCTTCTTAATTTTGAAATAGTAGTCTCAGTAAAGGCTAAAAAGGTCAGGATGGCTACAAGCTGCAACCAGAGTGATTGATATGAGGATCATCTTCTGAATATAATAATTAATATGTTAGGCCTACCATAAATTGTTATTTCAAAAAAGTCATTTATTTAGTTCCCACACATAAATATGCTCATGTTTTTTCCCTTTAATCTTTGCTATTAACATTCATCAACCCCAAAATTTAGAAAATTGCATTTTTAAATAATGATGCATGGAAGATAAAATAAAAAATGCTTCTCTTTGTAAATAGTTTATTTTTAGTTTTTCACAACAGTACAAGTCAAAGCAAATGCACATTTGTCAAACAAGCCATTAGGCTGTATTTCTAAACACTCAACTGTAGTTTTTTTTTATATAGGCCTAGTATTTTTCTGCGACAAGGCAAATCAAAGTGCTTAGCATAAAACACATTTTTTTCATTATTGGTATTTTTATTGTATAAATTCTCACGTACAACGTGCAGCAATCTTTCATAGACGCGGAGCAGTAATTACTATGTCACTTCCGTAATATTTCGCTGATTCTTTTAAACGTTATTACGGTGCATAACTTACTGGAACAAAACTGAGCAACGTGTTGTTGCTGGTGACAAAACCACTGATTAAATATGTACATTGAAGCAATATTGTTGTTAAAGACCAGCTGATCGCTGTCAGATTCTGTGATATGAATGCCCGCATTGCATTGTGGGATATCGGCATTGAATGCGTCCAGCTCGGCTCATATCGTAGCCTACTGTTCTGTCTTACAGCATACTGTAATATTTCACCGGTAATAAGACCGAAATAATATTATTAAAATAAAGAAATTAATACCATGATAACGTCTAAATAAATGTTGATAGATGTAGCATTATAGTTTTAAAAATATCAATAAACAACAAAGCAATCCAGCTTCCCTGGCCGAAATAAACCGAAATAATAACATTAAAAGAAATATATATAAACCATGATAAGATGTGGTGAATAAATGTTGATTAAAACAGCGGTTATTGGGCTAAAAATACCAATAATAGCAAAGCTGTATATAGCTTCTCTGCTGCAGCCGACTGGCAGAATAAATTGTGCTGTGATCACAAAAGATGCTTCCTATTGAAATACATTAGTTTACAAAAGTGACCCCCATCACAAAAATCTTCAACATATCATGATCACGATCTAATAGATTTATTTTCGTGATGCCATCACAAACTGCCGCGCGTTGTTCCTCCATCTAACAAAATGATAATTCAATTAAATTAACAGCATGTAAATTTGGTTTGGGGTACAACTAGGGAAGTACCAAAAAGAGAAATCATGTATAAAAGTAAAGAATATGGTGGGTTAGGGGCAGTAGAAATGGGAATAAGAATGTATATATTTCCTTTTGTTAAAAATGTTTCAGCAGCCATCTCCAGGAATGCTCTCTGGGTCGGTGACCGCTCCAAGTGGAGAAAAAGGAGAGAGAGAGCCAGACAAGGTCCAGAATAGAACCTGATTTATGGTGATTTTATGTATGAATATGAAAACCTTAAAATAGACTGGAATAGCCTCCCGAATAAAATGATTTTTAATAAATGAATGATTTTAAATATGGTGGGTATATAAATTATAAACATATAACATACAATGAAGGAACCCAGCTTTTGTTTTAAAAATAAGAACCTTTCAGAGAGCATTCGCAATGTGAGATGCAGACTTCCTGTTGTGTCTTGGACTTGCTACAAAAAATGCCCTTAACAGCATCTTTTAATGGACTGCTACAGAGCAAAAGAAGTCTGGGAAAAATTCAAAGTGTATGGTGTAAATTTTGATCTTTCATATAAAGTCTGTTATGTACTGTATCATAGATGATTTATTATCAGATAAGCACAAGGAAATTGATACAAATAATCATATGTATTGTTTGTTTTAAATGATGGAAGACAAGATGCTGTATGATTTTACAACAGACTGTTGTAAACAGTGACGATGTGTGCAAACAGGTGCTCACTGAACTCAGGAGAAGACCTTTAGACCACAAACAGCTTCTTCCTTGGAACACTTTGATCTTGTGATCTACAGCACTTTATGAAAGACTCTATGCACTGGATGCACTTTATTAGCTAATTTTGCACATTAGTACTGGTTTGTTCATTATTTAAGTTTTTTAATGTCTTATTAATTATTTAATTTTTTTGGTATGATACGTAGCCTACTGTTTGTATAGTTATAACTTGTATTTTGTAAAACTTTAATGAAGCTCTATTAAAAAGAAAAGAAGCATCACTGGTTGTGACAGTACTTAACATTGCACAGCAGGTAACGTTAGTCTACCGTTAGCTAGTAGCTGGCTTAAACACGGTTAAAATGCTGACAGCTAAATGGTGTAAATTGTGACTGCAAGCTGGAAAGGATTTCAACACCAGGAGGTATAACAGTCTGCAGCTAGAGACACAGAATAGACTAGCTGCACTATGGACACTGGTGCTGTTGGTGATCTCAGAGAAACACAGATTGGGCTTAATGGTGCATTCAATTGGAACTCACAAGTTCATGGTGCATTCAAAGTTATTGTAAAATATCCTTCTGCCATATAGTGGTTATTGTTTTTTTTAACATTTAACAGCAATTAATTGGTGAAATGAGTTATTATGTCATTATTACATTTTATATAAATCATTTAAATTTGACCATATGGCCTTAGCAATAAACAAGCTATTCTTTAATGTCACTGACTGTCATTTTGTGCTCTTATTTTTTTTAAGTATCGGTTCATGCACCGTTTAGGCACCAGCACCGTTTTAAAAGTATCGTTGTGAGCCTTTATTTTCCTACATGTGAGGTTAAACACAATTACATTGTTACATTACATTGTTTATTATTATACCACCTAAATAAAGCATTATACATTATTTAGCTGACTAATGCACTGTTGCTTTAATGCACAAGGTCCATTGTTTTGTGATGAGCTAGTTAAAAAAAAAAATTGTAAAGTGGGGTACTACATTGTGTTACATTCAGATACATTTTCAGATTTTTGAGCATACAGTACTTTTGAGGTTATTCTGGAGAATATTCTAGACAGTATTTGTCATTGTTTTGGATTGTTGCAATAATAATTAACATTTGCATAAAGCAAGTGTTGGGAATTCGTAGGTGTACAGATCTAATTATTGGCAAATTATCAAAGATGTTTTATCAATATTAATAAAGTTATGAATATGGTTACTAATAACTGTATCGACAAACAATCAAAACGGGGCACCACCCTGGAACTTCAGGGGCCAATAACCGAAATGTGAAAGTCTCATTTAGGTGGTGTTCCCTTTAAAATACAGATCTTAACTTGGTTAATCTATCTGGTATTCTTTAAAGGAACAAAAGGAGGAGTGAATTTGAGCACTGATCTGTGTTCAACCAGCAATTATTACAACAAATACACAAAATAATCACAACAACTGCTATTTAAAGTATAATAGAATTTATTTAACTTCAAAATCATCAATGGGCAATCAATAATTCTTCGATCAATCAAAACCAATATACCTCTTTTATAAAACTACAACCAAAAGCAAAACAGCCAACCGACATGTAGCAGGCATGTGTATGTGGGTGTGTGTGTGTATGTGTGTGTGTGTGTGTGCGTGTATGTGTGTGTGTGTGTGAGGAGGGGGGTGAAGTGACCGTGGGGGTTGCTAGGATGATACATTCACAGCAAAACAGATTGGACTCAGCGGTCCAATCAGATTAATAAATCACGCGCGCAGCAATAGCACAAGTATTAATCTTTCTCTGCCCAGAAAAGCTCAAATTTACGTGTGTGTTCAGAGATAAGATTTGAGGTTGTTTCTAGCAGCAGTTTTGTCGCTAAGATGTAATTGCAGGCAGGTGTAAACTGTGTGTCGTAGATAGATTGGCAGCTCTAACTTACAAGATGCCTTCACATGCTCCAGTCCACACTGATAGCAGTTTAGTCTAAGATGAGCTAATGAGCTAAGAGCTAATACATCCACGAAGATACGGGCCGTGTGGGGATACGCACAGTGGTGGAGATGACAGAGCTGGGGAGGCAGTGGCTAGCTAATGTGGTCAACAGTGCTAACACAGCTAGTGGGGAGGTGCGACGTTTTCCACAGTGAAGCCGTCTTGTCTGCATTTGCAATGTTGTCTGTATTAGCATGGTTAGCCACGTAGCGATAGCATTCAATCTAAACAATGGACCAGTCTGTGTCCCACCTGAGCTGCACACACCGGCTGCAGCAGTTAATGGAAGAGGTCTCTCAGGATCTCCTGTGGGTGTGGGAGTTCTTTTTTTTTTAATTTGGACTCGAAGTTGAACGGGCTTCCTTTTTCTCTCTGTGGTCCGCCATTGTGAGTCAGCAGTAATGAAATTTAGCACCCGGCCCGATTAACGTACCGTTTCTTTGCATCTTTCCTCATCGGAAGATACCAATTTCCGAGTACAATAAAACGCAGCAATAACCGGCAATGCCAAGCTCCTCCTGGGCAGACGGGGAGAGACCAACCGCTGCTGACTGACGTAAAACGCATCACTAACTGTGCACTGAATTTGAATTTAGGGCTGGAAAGTCACCACAGACAGTCAGATTGTATTACTTGACAAAGCAGCAAATACAAGCGCTATCATTAGTGGGTCATTTACTCAATCACCATTGTTTTAACTCACGTTTTGATAGATAGATACTTTCTAGAGAATTAACTAGATGAAAATGTTACAGACAAAAACTTTAACTATGGACAATCATGCGATCAATCTAGGGCTGTCAAAATAACGCGTTAATTTCGATTAATTAATCTGAGAAAAAATAACGCGTTAAAAAAAATAACGCAGATTAATCCATTCCATATTGACGTTTGACCCGGAGCCATTCTAGCCACCATTGGACTGTAAAATGAAGGAGGGAGACGAGAATGTTCTGCCTGGATTATTAATTGGAACATTTACTAAAATCTTCTTCCTGCCAACCCTGGCTACCGAAATCTGGTGCCACTGATATGTCTGCGCTTCTCTCTGAAACACAAACACCGCTGCACATGACGCTAGTTAACACTATACTCGACAGCAGCTAACGTTAGCCTACCGCTAGCTAGTAGCTGGATTAAACACGGTTACAATGCTGACAGCTAACGCTAAACGGTGTAAAGTTTGACTGTGTTTTACTGTAGAGGATTCAACACACGGGATGTAACAATCTGTAGCTGCCGTCGGAGAAACAACACAGACGGTGTGTTCAATGAAACTGGTAAACTACAGCCTCGTAGTGCATTTGAAGTTATTGTAAATGTCACAGAGTATGTAATTAATTAGATTACATTTTTTAATCAATTGACAGCCCTAGATTAATCACAATTAAATATTGTAATCTATAGATAGCCCTAATAACAATACAAAATACATTTGACTCACAGATAGCTATCACTTAGCATTTTTTTCCTTTTGAGCCACTCTTGGTTGAATGATCTGTTTTTTAAACTTTCCCTTCTTGAGATATGATTATGTCATCCAGTAGATATGGTCCCAAACATTTTTATTTGCTGAAGGTAAAGTGCTAAATCATACTATAATTGAATAATTCACACGATTCATGACTATTGTTGTAATGTTAAAGTAAGTTTAACTACAGTATCAGTCCCTTAACAAGACTTGCACGCCCTTCAACCAATGGGATGCTTGAGGGGCCCTGGCTGTCAAAAGGTTTGCGTTGAACACGCGCATATCGGTCCAGAACACCGTGGGTGCAGTAGGGCCAGCTCTGTCGTGCCACACCAAGCACAAAGACAAAAAAAATCCAAAGATTTTCTGTTATACTACTTTCCAGACCCCATTATAGTTAAACAATTAAATAAACATATATCCTTTCTTCCTTATTATTATAACTTTGTCTAAATTTCTGTGTAGGTGAATAAAAAAAAATTGTTGCATAATCTACAAAATAATTTACAAAAAGCAGCTTGTCTATACATTACACATTATGGTTGCAATTTAGTTTTGTAACAAAGTGGGAATCATCTTACTGTCCAATATATAACTGTGAAGCTGGTGATCGTAACGTTAGCCACAAGAATATTCCATAATGTAACATATTGTACATTGCAGAGCGACCTGTAAAGAATTTAAGCTGTGTCCCAATTCAACAATTTAGGCTACACTGTTGCTACATTGCATGTTTCCATTACGAGGAAGTCAAACTTGCGGTTTCTGTCATATGTCTGCCACGGTGGTTGTAAACAGCAAAGGGCCGCAGGTCGGAGTTCAACCCACATCCGCTGTGTTGAGGACTAAGCCTCTTTATATGGGCGCGCGCTCTACCAGGTGAGCAACCCAGGCGCCCTGTGTCTCAAATTCTTTTGCGAGTAACTAACTTGAGTACTCTGTAAAATTTAATGTGAGCATGCAAATGTTGAAATGACTGAAAACACCCATCCTTACTAGTTGCCTTGATATATTAGATTAAAGCTCAATGCATACGTATTCAGGAAGATATTAGCTAATTTGGCATCCTTTTGGAGCATCTCCAATATTTACCTGTGTTTTACCACGTCTCTGGTCTTGCAGCTGTTTAGAAAGATGCTGAGTTTTTACATATTGGACCTTTAAAAATGGTGTGATCAGCCATTATATGTCTGTTTAGCAGTTTGTTTCATTTTTGCACACTGTTTCTCTGAGTACAATTGTGTTCATTAAAACCTTTACAAACTACTTTGGTTGTCTGTGTGTGAAATCTCTGCGTTCTGGGTCAGAACAAGCCCCAAATTACTGGAAACCAACCAACAATTATTCAATCAAGTAACTCAGCTGTCTTCTCAAATTACAACTCTGTCTCTTTCCAGTGCTCCTAGTGCTCCTCCTCCCACTCAGTCAGCGTCCTCTGCCATGGAATCTGCACCATTCTTCCGGGAACCCCCTGTGACATCTCCTGAACCGTTCTCTGGGGAATTGAACAAGTGTCGTGATTTCCTGCTTCAATGCGGGTTCATTTTTCAACAGAGGCCACTGTCTTTTGCCTCAGAATCATCAAAGGTACACTATGCACTGGGGTTACTCAGGGGAAAGGCACTAGTTGGGGCTGAAGCTATGTGTTCCAATCAACATCTCTCCGGATTAACCTTTTCTGATTTTTCCTCACGTTTGTGTACCGTTTTTGACCATCCAGATCATGTTGGAAACGCTTCCAAGAGATTGTTGGACCTCAGACAGGGTACACAAAGTGTGGCTGAATACTTTTTTTGAGTATAGATTTTTGGACATTAGCAGCTGATTCCAAATGGAATGATGAGGCACTACAGGGAGTTTTTGTTCATGGTTTGAATCACACTGTCAAAGATGAGCTAGCTCTTCGCGATGAACACAGTAAGCTGCATAGTCTTGTTTCTTTGGCTATTAAGATTGACAACAGGATCCGAGAGACGAGACGGGAGAAGAGTGGACCCGTTCCCATTCGGGTTTCCAGGACACCAAGACCCAGTTCATGTTCTCCCCATAGAGAGCTCTCGGCAGCACCTGTCCCCGCTGCGAGAAATGAGGGGAGCCCATGCAATTGGGTGGAGCTCGGCTTTCCCCAGCTGAGCAGCTACGCCGCCCGACAGGCAGGTGAGTACCTGTACTGTGGCAGCTCCTCCCATTTTCTGCTAATTGTCCTGTACGCCCAAAAGAGCAGGCTCGTTAGTGAGAGTGGGTACACTAGCGAGCCCCATTCCTGTAACTGAGCCCACATCCCCTCGTTCCAAACTATGGTGAATGATGTGCTAAGAGACGTGTTAAATCATTTTGTTTTCGTCTACCTGGACGATATTTTGATTTTTTTCTAAGTCCCTTAAAGAACACGTTTCCCACGTCCGTCTCGTCCTGCAACGTCTGTTGGAAAACAAACTTTTTGTTAAAGCAGAGAAGTGTGATTTCCACCGTGAGTCAGTCCCCTTCCTTGGGTTCATTATTGAAAAGGGCCAGGTTTCAGCAGACCCCGACAAGATTAAGGCAGTATCTGAATGGCCCATTCCCCAGACTCGCAAACAACTACGTTTTTTGGGGTTTGCTAATTTCTACAGGAGATTCATTCAGGGCTTTAGTCAGGTGGTTGCTCCCCTCGCCAAACTCACTTCCCCTAAGGTTCCGTTTGTGTGGTCTCCTGAAGCTGATCTAGCCATGAGTACCCTGAAAAAATTGTTTTCCACCTCCCCTGTGCTCATTCACCCCAATACTACTTTGCCTTTTGTGGTGGAAGTGGATGCTTCAGACTCCGGTGTTGGAGCGGTTCTATCACAACGCTCCCCCACAGATCAAAAACTCCATCTTTGTGCCTTTTTTTTTTCCAAGAAGTTGTCTCCAGCAGAGACACTATGCCGTGGGAAACCGGGAGTTGCTGGCCGTGAAACTGGCGCTGGAGGAATGGAGGCATTGGCTGGATGGGGCGGAACAGCATTTTGTGGTATGGACTGACCACAACAACCTGGCCTTCATCCAGTCTTCTAAGAGACTAAACTCTCAACACTGCACAGCCGTTCCTCACAGCTGCAGCTCATCTCCAAGATTCATTCCAGCAATACTTAAACCCGGGCTGATCACCTCGTCGGTGCCAGTTCGTTATCTACACCCATGTGGTAACTTGGCTTTGAGTTCTCTGTATACTCTAGTTGTGACCGTGCAGAACAAGCCCCTAACAAAAGACTTCTCTTAGAAAACTGTACAGTGGTGCCTCTGTCGCCATTCCACCAGACAATCTTGGATTAGCAAGACCAAAGGTCACTGTAGTCATGCCACTATGCACAGTGGATGAGCTCTAGGAGACTGTGATGTTGTTTGCATGGAATGCACATTTTACCTTTATGGCAAAGCCTGATAAAAACTAATTGAAATAAATTGTTTTGTGTATCTTTTTTACACAACATCGGCCATTGCTAATAACATACACAGTACTAATCTAGCATACTTTCATTAAATAAATCAATTCAAGCTAAAATTTAAGTCTACAATTATGCTATACTGAGCCTGATCTATTTATACCAGAGATTTTCTTAAAATGAAGTTAATACCTTTTAGAAAAATGTCACCTGGGGTAAAACTCCCTATGCTGCTACCCTGATTTGCATTTGTATAGCTCACAGCATTTTCATTTACATGTTAAAGCCTCCCCTATAATTAGGGGAGGGGAGGGTAATGGGAGGACAACTGCCAAGCAAGGCCCACGGCAGTTTTTCGGTATTGCCTGTAAATTGCCGTTTACAGTCAGTAAACCTAAACATCCACAACAATCTACAGTGCCGCTTACTGACAAAAAATCCCACTTTTCATGCAGTGAAAGTCACCGTTTCCCTGGGTACTGGACTACTGGAATACTCAGGCGCTGGCTGCCAGATGCCAGCATAACTAGAGTAGCTATATTTACAGTTTGAATTTCGTCACGCCACTTATATAACATCTACCCCAAGGTCTTATAAAGCTAACACTGGTTTCGATTTCAATTTAATGCATTTTTGTGAACATTAGGGGGTTTTGTTAACTGCTACTGTCCCTTCAATCCTATGTGTACAGATCGCAGCTAGTTAGCTTCATTTTCGACGTAATTAGAGTATATTTACAGTTTGAATTTCGTCACTCCACTTACATAACATCTACCCCAAGGTCTTATAAAGCTAACAATGGTGTCCGATTTCAATTTAATGCATTTTTGTGAATTTCAGAGGAATTCTAAGAGGAGGCTATTAGCTCTCATTGATAGAGCTCCATCCAGCTGCAGGCTCTATCAATGAGACTCATGGACAAGAGGCGTTTATTTCCCCGATCGTTTGTTTAAATAACTCAACACATTATAATTACACACATTATAAGATTAACTGGAACCTGTGGTAAGAGATTGCTGGCGTAACAAGCAGACGGTGTGTTCAATGAAACTGGTAAACTACAGCCTCGTGGTGCATTTGAAGTTATTGTAAATGTCACAGAGTATGTAATTAATTAGATTACATTTTTTAATCAATTGACAGCCCTAGATTAATCACAATTAAATATTGTAATCTATAGATAGCCCTAATAACAATACAAAATACATTTGACTCACAGATAGCTATCACTTAGCATTTTTTTCCTTTTGAGCCACTCTTGGTTGAATGATCTGTTTTTTAAACTTTCCCTTCTTGAGATATGATTATGTCATCCAGTAGATATGGTCCCAAACATTTTTATTTGCTGAAGGTAAAGTGCTAAATCATACTATAATTGAATAATTCACACGATTCATGACTATTGTTGTAATGTTAAAGTAAGTTTAACTACAGTATCAGTCCCTTAACAAGACTTGCACGCCCTTCAACCAATGGGATGCTTGTAGGGGCCCTGGCTGTCAAAAGGTTTGCGTTGAACACGCGCATATCGGTCCAGAACACCGTGGGTGCAGTAGGGCCAGCTCTGTCGTGCCACACCAAGCACAAAGACAAAAAAAATCCAAAGATTTTCTGTTATACTACTTTCCAGACCCCATTATAGTTAAACAATTAAATAAACATATATCCTTTCTTCCTTATTATTATAACTTTGTCTAAATTTCTGTGTAGGTGAATAAAAAAAATTGTTGCATAATCTACAAAATAATTTACAAAAAGCAGCTTGTCTATACATTACACATTATGGTTGCAATTTAGTTTGTAACAAAGTGGGAATCATCTTACTGTCCAATATATAACTGTGAAGCTGGTGATCGTAACGTTAGCCACAAGAATATTCCATAATGTAACATATTGTACATTGCAGAGCGACCTGTAAAGAATTTAAGCTGTGTCCCAATTCAACAATTTAGGCTACACTGTTGCTACATTGCATGTTTCCATTACGAGGAAGTCAAACTTGCGGTTTCTGTCATATGTCTGCCACGGTGGTTGTAAACAGCAAAGGGCCGCAGGTCGGAGTTCAACCCACATCCGCTGTGTTGAGGACTAAGCCTCTTTATATGGGCGCGCGCTCTACCAGGTGAGCAACCCAGGTGCCCTGTGTCTCAAATTCTTTTTGCGAGTAACTAACTTGAGTACTCTGTAAAATTTAATGTGAGCATGCAAATGTTGAAATGACTGAAAACACCCATCCTTACTAGTTGCCTTGATATATTAGATTAAAGCTCAATGCATACGTATTCAGGAAGATATTAGCTAATTTGGCATCCTTTTGGAGCATCTCCAATATTTACCTGTGTTTTACCACGTCTCTGGTCTTGCAGCTGTTTAGAAAGATGCTGAGTTTTTACATATTGGACCTTTAAAAATGGTGTGATCAGCCATTATATGTCTGTTTAGCAGTTTGTTTCATTTTTGCACACTGTTTCTCTGAGTACAATTGTGTTCATTAAAACCTTTACAAACTACTTTGGTTGTCTGTGTGTGAAATCTCTGCGTTCTGGGTCAGAACAAGCCCCAAATTACTGGAAACCAACCAACAATTATTCAATCAAGTAACTCAGCTGTCTTCTCAAATTACAACTCTGTCTCTTTCCAGTGCTCCTAGTGCTCCTCCTCCCACTCAGTCAGCGTCCTCTGCCATGGAATCTGCACCATTCTTCCGGGAACCCCCTGTGACATCTCCTGAACCGTTCTCTGGGGAATTGAACAAGTGTCGAGATTTCCTGCTTCAATGTGGGTTAATTTTTTCAACAGAGGCCACTGTCTTTTGCCTCAGAATCATCAAAGGTACACTATGCACTGGGGTTACTCAGGGGAAAGGCACTAGTTGGGGCTGAAGCTATGTGTTCCAATCAACATCTCTCCAGATTAACCTTTTCTGATTTTTCCTCACGTTTGTGTACCGTTTTTGACCATCCAGATCATGTTGGAAACGCTTCCAAGAGATTGTTGGACCTCAGACAGGGTACACAAAGTGTGGCTGAATACTTTTTTTGAGTATAGATTTTTGGACATTAGCAGCTGATTCCAAATGGAATGATGAGGCACTACAGGGAGTTTTTGTTCATGGTTTGAATCACACTGTCAAAGATGAGCTAGCTCTTCGCGATGAACACAGTAAGCTGCATAGTCTTGTTTCTTTGGCTATTAAGATTGACAACAGGATCCGAGAGACGAGACGGGAGAAGAGTGGACCCGTTCCCATTCGGGTTTCCAGGACACCAAGACCCAGTTCATGTTCTCCCCATAGAGAGCTCTCGGCAGCACCTGTCCCCGCTGCGAGAAATGAGGGGGAGCCCATGCAATTGGGTGGAGCTCGGCTTTCCCCAGCTGAACGCTTACGCCGCCGACAGGCAGGTGAGTACCTGTACTGTGGCAACTCCTCCCATTTTCTCGCTAATTGTCCTGTACGCCCAAAAGAGCAGGCTCGTTAGTGAGAGTGGGTACACTAGCGAGCCCCATTCCTGTAACTGAGCCCACATCCCCTCGTTCCAAACTATGGTGAATGATGTGCTAAGAGACGTGTTAAATCATTTTGTTTTCGTCTACCTGGACGATATTTAGATTTTTTTTCTAAGTCCCTTAAAGAACACATTTCCCACGTCCGTCCCGTCCTGCAACGTCTGTTGGAAAACAAACTTTTTGTTAAAGCAGAGAAGTGTGAGTTCCACCGTGAGTCAGTCCCCTTCCTTGGGTTCATTATTGAAAAGGGCCAGGTTTCAGCAGACCCCGACAAGATTAAGGCAGTATCTGAATGGCCCATTCCCCAGACTCACAAACAACTACAATGTTTTCTGGGGTTTGCTAATTTCTACAGGAGATTCATTCAGGGCTTTAGTCAGGTGGTTGCTCCCCTCACCAAACTCACTTCCCCTAAAGTTCCGTTTGTGTGGTCTCCTGAAGCTGATCTAGCCATGAGTACCCTGAAAAAATTGTTTTCCACCTCCCCTGTGCTCATTCACCCCAATACTACTTTGCCTTTTGTGGTGGAAGTGGATGCTTCAGACTCCGGTGTTGGAGCGGTTCTATCACAACGCTCCCCCACAGATCAAAAACTCCATCTTTGTGCCTTTTTTTTTTCCAAGAAGTTGTCTCCAGCAGAGACACTATGCCGTGGGAAACCGGGAGTTGCTGGCCGTGAAACTGGCGCTGGAGGAATGGAGGCATTGGCTGGATGGGGCGGAACAGCATTTTGTGGTATGGACTGACCACAACAACCTGGCCTTCATCCAGTCTTCTAAGAGACTAAACTCTCACCAGGCCAGATGGTCCATATTCTTCAGTAGGTTTAACTTTACTCTTACTTAACGTCCAGGATCTCACAATGTAAAACCTGATGCTTTGTCCAGCCCGTTTTCCATCTCTGAGTCCAGTGAACCAGAGTCCATCCTGCCCTCTACCTGCGTTGTAGCTGCAGTTCGCTGGGAGATCGAATCTCTGGTCAAGACGGCCCAAGTATCAGACCCCGGACCAGCAGATGGACCTTCTGGCTAGCTCTATGTTCCTGTATCTGTGCGGTCTGAAGTGTTGCAGTGGGTCCATTCTTCCCGTTTCGCCTACCATCCAGGGATGCAACGTACCCTTATGTTGCTGAGAAGACATTTTTGGTGGCCGTCAGCAGAAGCTGATGTCCGGGCTTTTGGGGCAGCATGTACCATCTGTGCCCGAGGTAAAGCATCCCACCAGTCTCCCTCGGGTCTGCTGCAACCCCTTCCGGTCCCTAGTCGTCCCTGGTCACACATAGCCCTGGACTTTGTCACTGGTCTCCCTGTGTCCGAAGGTAATGATACAATACTCTGCTCACTATGTAGCATTACCGACTGCCAGTGAGGCAGCAGACCTCTTAGTCTTACGTGTATTCCGTCCCCATGGAATACCTGTAGACATTGTTTCTGACAGAGGCCCACAGTTCATTTCTCAAGTCTGGAAAGATTTTTGTTCTGCTCTCGGCGCGACTGTGTCTCTCCTCAGGATTCCATCCACAATCAAACGGCCAGACTGAGAGAGCCAACCAGGACCTGGAAGCATCTCTTCGCTGTGTGGCGGCTCAGCATCCATCTTCTTGGGCGAAACACCTTCCCTGGATCGAGTATGCCCACAACTCCCTAATCACCTCTGCTACCGGCCTATCCCCTTTTGAGGCGTCACTAGGGTATCAACCTCTGTTTCCTGATCAAGAGAAGGAATTGGCAGTTCCCTCTGTTCAGGAGAACTTACGTCGCTGTCATCAGGTTTGGCATGATGCCCGTGAAACGTTGCTCAGGACCACAGAGCAGAACAAGAGTTCGGCAGATCGGCACAGGACCCCAGCTCCCCAGTACCAGCCTGGACAACAGGTGTGGCTTTCTTCCAAGAACATTCCCCTGCGGATTGAATCACGCAACCACCTGTACGCATGATTGATGACCACCCGGCCTACACTGTCCAAAGGCTTTTGGATGTTCGGCAGCGGGGCAGGGGGCTCCAGTACCTTGTTGCCTGGGAGGGTTATGGACCAGAGGAGCGTTCCTGGATACCCAGAAGTTTTATTTTGGATCCGCAACTCGTGAAGGACTTCCATCAAGCTCACCCTGACAAGCCAAGGCCTAGAGGGACGCCGAGAGGTGACTGTTGGGTGTGGGGGGTCCTGTTATGGGCAGCTCTCTCTCCACCTGTGTGTATCTGTGCTTTTCCACCTGGCGTGCTGGAGGTGTGTTCAGAGGAAAGTAGGTCAAGGGGCATGGCCAAATCAACACTGCACAGCCGTTCCTCACAGCTGCAGCTCATCTGCAAGATTCATTCCAGCAATACTTAAACCCGGGCTGATCACCTCTTCGGCGCTAGTTCGTTATCTACACCCATGTGGTAACTTGGCTTTGAGTTCTCTGTATACTCTAGTTGTGACCGTGCAGAACAAGCCCCTAACAAAAGACTTCTCTTAGAAAACTGTACAGTGGTGCCTCTGTCGCCATTCCACCAGACAATCTTGGATTAGCAAGACCAAAGGTCACTGTAGTCATGCCACTATGCACAGTGGATGAGCTCTAGGAGACTGTGATGTTGTTTGCATGGAATGCACATTTTACCTTTATGGCAAAGCCTGATAAAAACTAATTGAAATAAATTGTTTTGTGTATCTTTTTTACACAACATCGGCCATTGCTAATAACATACACAGTAATTAATCTAACATACTTTCATTAAATAAATCAATTCAAGCTAAAATTTAAGTCTACAATTATGCTATACTGAGCCTGATCTATTTATACCAGAGATTTTCTTAAAATGAAGTTAATACCTTTTAGAAAAATGTCACCTGGGGTAAAACTCCCTATGCTGCTACCCTGATTTGCATTTGTATAGCTCACAGCATTTTCATTTACATGTTAAAGCCTCCCCTATAATTAGGGGGGGGGGGATAATGGGAGGACAACTGCCAAGCAAGGCCCACGGCAGTTTTCGGTATTGCCTGTAAATTGCCGTTTACAGTCGTAAACCTAAACATCCACAACAATCTACAGTGCCGCTTACTGACAAAAATCCCACTTTTCATGCAGTGAAAGTCACCGTTTCCCTGGGTACTGGACTACTGGAATACTCGGGGCGCTGGCTGCCAGATGCCAGCATAACTAGAGTAGCTATATTTACAGTTTGAATTTCGTCACGCCACTTATATAACATCTACCCCAAGGTCTTATAAAGCTAACACTGGTTTCCGATTTCAATTTAATGCATTTTTGTGAACATTAGGGGTTTTGTTAACTGCTACTGTCCCTTCAATCCTATGTGTACAGATCGCAGCTAGTTAGCTTCATTTTCGACGTAATTAGAGTATATTTACAGTTTGAATTTCGTCACTCCACTTACATAACATCTACCCCAAGGTCTTATAAAGCTAACAATGGTGTCCGATTTCAATTTAATGCATTTTTGTGAATTTCAGAGGAATTCTAAGAGGAGGCTAGCTAGCTCTCATTGATAGAGCTCCATCCAGCTGCAGGCTCTATCAATGAGACTCGCGGACAAGAGGCGTTTATTTCCCCGATCGTTTGTTTAAATAACTCAACACATTATAATTACACACATTATAAGATTAACTGGAACCTGTGGTAAGAGATTGCTGGCGTAACAAGCTCGCTGACCGCGCTCTCACTCACACACACCGGCTATTTAGCAGGAAGAGTGGAGCTGCAGGCCCTGGACCTCTGTCAGGGCAGCGGCGTTTGGTAGTCCATTAACCCAAAAAACGGTGACTTTGTGCGGGTATGGAGTGCCATGGGCTGCCAGCCGTGACAGAGCTCCATCTACCTCACAGCAGGCCGGGGTCTGTGAAGGAAGGCAGGCCGGGCGGCGAGGCAGCAACACAAGCAGCACCGGCCGCTGAACTCCGACACACAGTCGGACAAAATTTGCAATTAGAAAAACGGCCCATATTTGACCTCTACATAGTTGATTTCTCACATAAAAAAGTCTCAGAAGTGAATTTAGTGGTAAAATAGCAGATAAACAATGTATACAATTTCTGAGATCTGTGCGACCTATTCAGAAGACTAAGCTGACCTCAGATCAGTGGTGTAGCCTATGTAAATGTTTGGGCGTGACAAAGATAGAGACTAGAGCCAAATGAGGAGGAGCCGCCTAGTTGACGTCAACTAGGCAGCTCGTTGAGATTTGCCCGTTTTCAGAGGCAGTTTCAAATTATGAGGAAAGAGGTGTCAATGGGATTTTGAGGTTCTATGTATGTCCTAGTTACCCACTAAACTGTCATTATTCAACTATGACATGGTAAAATCGGTTTTGCATTCAATCACCCCTTTAAAAAAATAACTTGTTTACTGCTTTTGTGCTGACCTCCCTTCTTTATGCTCCTGAATAAGCTGGGCATAACAAACACTGCATGAAAATTGGTATTTTCATCCCCATAAACGCCCGGAAATCCCCCTAATTTTCGGCAGTTAACGACAATTTACAGCCTGTGAACGTTGCGTTCGTCTGTGCCACATATTGATAGAAACGAACCATGACGTATGTGGAGAGCTCCTGCGGAGTGTGAATGGCTCTAATTACCATATTAATAGCAGCGACACCGCGCCTGGCCAGAGAATGTCTGACCTAGCTTGACTTTCCTCACTCAGTATTGGATGAAACCACTACTTTTAAACAAGAAAAATCACTCATGATTGGCAGGTCTGTCACGGGTTAGGCTATTGGTCACCCTGGGTCATTATTATAATAATACACCACCACCACCACCACATATGTTTTTGGACCATTTTGTTTGTACTGTATAAGCAAAGTGTTAGTGTTACATCTCAGTTAGGGTAGGTACTTGTAGGAATTGTGCAGTAATGACAGATTCACACATTTTTCTTTTGTTTACAGTAAATAAATAATAAACAATTACAAATCTTAAAGTTCATAAAGTAACTTTCTTCTTCTTTCTTTCTGCATTCATTTGGTTCCCAATTAAGATACACTGGTAAGAATGGCTTTCCATTGTTAATATGTACTTAACAGTTCTGAAATGCAAAATAATAGAATTGTATTCGTGTGATAAAACATGAGATTAATTGTGATTAACTATAGAAATTTGGCGATTAATCACGATTAAAAATCTTTATCGTTTGACAGCCCTACTACATACAGGTACTGGTCATATAATTAGAATATCATGAAAAAGTTGATTTATTTCAGTAATTCCATTCAAAAAGTGAAATTTGTATATTATATTCATTCATCACACACAGCATGATATTTCAAATGTTCATTTCTTTTAATTGTGATGATTATAAATGACAGCTAATGAAAATCCCAAATTCAGTATCTCCGAAAATTAGAATATTACTTAAGATCAATACAAAAAAGGATTTTTAGAAATGTTGGCCAACTGAAAAGTATGAACATGAAAAGTATGAGCATGTACAGCACTCAATACTTAGTTGGGGCTCCTTTTGCCTGAATTACTGCAGCAATGCGGCGTGGCATGGAGTTGATCAGTCTGTGGCACTGCTCAGGTGTTATGAGAGCATAGGTTGCTCTGATAGTGGCTTTGAGCTCTTCTGCATTGTTGGGTCTGGCGCATTGCATCATCCTCTTCACAATACCCCATAGATTTTCTATAGGGTTAAGGTCACGCAAGTTTGCTGGCCAATTAAGAACAGGGATACCATGGTCCTTAAACCAGGTATTGGTAGCTTTGACACTATGTGCAGGTACCAAGTCCTGTTGGAAAATGAAATCTGCATCTCCATAAAGTTGATCAGCAGCAGGAAGCATGAAGTGCTCTAAAACTTCCTGGTAGACGGCTGCGTTGACCCTGGACCTCAGAAAACACAGTGGACCAAAACCAGCAGATGACATGGCACCCCAAACCATCACTGACTGTGGAAACTTTACACTGGACTTCAAGCAACGTGGATTCTGTGCCTCTCCTCTCTTCCTCCAGACTCTGGGACCTTGATTTCCAAAGGAAATGCAAAATTTACTTTCATCAGAGAACATAACTGTGGACCACTCAGCAGCAGTTCAGTCCTTTTTGTCTTTAGCCCAGGCGAGACGCTTCTGACGCTATGTCTTGTTCAAGAGTGGCTTGACACAAGGAATGCGACAGCTGAAACCCATGTCTTGCATACGTCTGTGCGTGGTGGTTCTTGAAGCACTGACTCCAGCTGCAGTCCACTCTTTGTGAATCTCCCCCACATTTTTGAATGGGTTTTGTTTCACAATCCACTCCAGGGTGCGGTTATCCCTATTGCTTGTACACTTTTTTCTACCACATCTTTTCCTTCCCTTCACCTCTCTATTAATGTGCTTGGACACAGAGCTCTGTGAACAGCCAGCCTCTATAGCAATGACCTTTTGTGTCTTGCCCTCCTTGTGCAAGGCGTCAATGGTCGTCTTTTGGACAGCTGTCAAGTCAGCAGTCTTCCCCATGATTGTGTAGCCTACAGAACTAGACTGAGGGACCATTTAAAGGCCTTTGCAGGTGTTTTGAGTTAATTAGCTGATTAGAGTGTGGTACCAGGTGTCTTCAATATTGAACCTTGTCACAATATTCTAATTTTCTGAGATACTGAATTTGGGGTTTTCATTAGTTGTCAGTTATAATCATCAAAATTAAAAGAAATAAACACTTGAAATATATCAGTCTGTGTGGAATGAATGTATACATTATACAAGTTTCACTTTTTGAATGGAATTACTGAAATAAATTAACTTTTTCATGATATTCAAATTATATGACCAGCACCTGTGTGTGTGTGTGTGTGTGTGTGTGTATATATATATATATATATATATATATATATATATATATATATATATACATGTGTATTTATTCATATTCATATGATATGCTATGTTGTATATTCATGTCATTGTTATCCTAAGGAAAATGATTTGCCAGGAACGTGCTGTTTATTCAAAGATAGAGCTTTATTAACACAAAACACAAACGCAATCAGAACAAAAACTATGTACAAAGCATAGGAGACACACAGCACACAACACACACAACAAATCTCCCACGCTCATGAGAAGACAAATCCTACAGTACCGTCAACTGTTTGCAATCAATCAATCAATAAAGACAATGAGTACTGTGCAATGCACTGCTTATGGACACAACACATCTATGAATGCACCTGAAAAATATTCACATTGACCAAAAACAGATCTAATCTAATCTTACCCTCTTTTCTTCTCAACCGACTCCAAGCTGAACTCTTCACAGCTTGTGCCCGCGATGCCAGATCTGGTGCTCCTGCGTGCTGTCTCGTAATATGTAAGTCACAGTAAAATTAAACAAGGAAGGATAAAACAGTAAAAGTTACTTACACACAATGGCGTCATTATCAGCATCATGTAAATCTGGACTTGCAGACATAGCTCCAAGCAAATAGGAGGTCTCGGCCTGGTTATGAGGCGAGGTTAGTCTGTAAAAAAATCTACGGTTAAGATCAGTATCTATTAACGTATCTATGTCCTTATACAGCAGAATGAATGAAATGCATTCAATGAAAGCATAGTCTTTAAATCTTACCCTTGCTCCGGTTCGTAGCGCCTACAATTTGTCTCTGAGTTGTGAAGACGGCGTACTGTTTCCTGTAAATTACTCGCCCCGCTTAGCTCTGCCTAATAATGAATTGCGCTGAAAGCAGGCAGGCACGCACGCAGCTATGCTGCTCGCGTTTACACTTGCGTGCATGGCGGGGTTTAAAACATTATTGCCAAAGTCTAAGTAGCCTGTTTAACATCCAAAGACGGTCATTGTACTTCTCAAGAGTTAATAAACAGTACAGACTAGCTCGCCGTTTCGTTAATAATCATATACTTACGTTGTCTTTTCCTTTTCTGTGGGCGCATCTTGAACAACTCCTGTGTGTTTCCTTTTTAGGTGCTCGTGCATCGTGGTTGTGCTCCCGTGATAAGCAAGTGAAGTTTGACAGAGTGTACAGACCACTCTTTTACCAGTTGGCCTGAAATACTCCCATACTTTGGAAGCTTTTGGTCTTATTCTCAGACTTGATTCGGAGGACTCATCTGCCTCCGCCATTTTTCAAATCAAAGCAGTGAAGGCGGAGGGAGGGGGATGAAAGAGGATAGCAGATTAACCAGCACAGATTGGTGTGGAGGTGAATTACAGTGAGCTGTTTGAGACAGGAGACCAAAAATAAATAAGGGGTCAATAGTAAAATGACATGTCGACCACAAAAATTGCCGTCGACTTAGATTACGGACTAGTTTATTCTTTTTGGTGTTTTTCATTTGAGCATTTTAATGGAATACTGGGAAAGTTTAATAACAACAATAGGACAATTGAAATCCAGATTATGAGGCAATTTCAGCAGAGCCAACAGTTTCATATGCCATGGACATATGAATATGGTGCTGAATTTGCCAGTATTTTAGGAAGACAATAGTGTTGACAAACTGACCGAAGAGTCGGTAAATTAACCCGACCTGTGTCACTGAACCGGGAGAATCGAGTGCCATACGTCAATGAACCGACTCACTCCTATTGTTTTCTTTTACCTCATTTGTGCCATTGTGTGTAGCTGGTATTCTTCTGCTACTGTGTGTGTAGTAATCTAGCTCATTAACGCCTCCACTGGAGTGGTGGTGGTAGAATCAATCAGGAAATGAGCTACCTAGACCGTGCACCAGGCTACTGAACAAGACCAAATGTAACCGTGCAACCGGCCGCTCGAGTCTATTAAGCGGTGTCTTCGTTCTCGGCAAGTTTGAGTTATTAACCAAGCCTTGTTTCTGGTGCATCTTAGATGATTGTGTTCATGGCAATTCACACATTATCGATGGGGAAGTATATCACATACAAATACACGTCATGTAATCTTGGTAGTTATGTTAAGTTAAAAGTTAGAGAAGTGAATGTTGCTACATAAAAGGTAGGCTGTCACGAGGAGACTGCGCACCAGGCTACTGAACAAGACCCTGAGGACCGTAACCGAGGGTACTGCATGAGTCTATATTCAGGGTGTCTAGGTTCTCGGCAAGTTTGAGTTATCAACTGATCCCAGAAGCCTTTATTTCTCGTGCATCTTAGATGATTGTGTACATAGAAATTAATGAGCTACATTATCGATGGATATCACATACAAATACACATCATGTTATCTTAGTAGTTAAGTTAAATGTTTGTTACATGGTAGGTAGGCTGTCACCAGGAGACCGCGCACCAGGCTACTGAACGAGACCGTAACCGTGCCTAATGCATGAGTCTATGTAATCAAACGGGTGTCTACGTTCTCTGCAAGTTTGAGTTATGAACCGATCCCAGAAGCCTTTATGTCTCGTGCATTTTAGAATTGTATTCATGGAAATTCATAGGCTACATTACCAAGGGGAAAGTATTATATCACATACAAATTCACATAATGTTATCTCGGTAATTATGTTAAGTTAAATGTTAGAAGTGAATGTTGCTACATGGTAGTTAGACTGTCACGAGGAGACCGCTCACCAGGCTACCGAATGTAACTGTGGCCAGTGCGTGAGTCTAGTGTCGGTCAGTATGAGTACATACATAGTATGTCGAGACCGAATGTAACCGCAACTGTTCGAGTCTAATGTAATTAAGCGGTGTCTTGGTTCCTGGTGGGGGAAGTAAACGCGCAATCACACCCCCCCACCCTGCCGCCGACGCCAAGGGCACGCAAACCGGTGACCGAATCTATTAACTCGGTAGGCCAACCAATGACCGTCCGGTTAAACCGATTCGCATAAAAGAGTCGGTTGTCCCATCACTAGAAGACAAATGGTTGGGACTTGTAATGGAAGTTTCTGGTCCAGCAGGGGTAGAGGTTTCAAAGTTTAGTGAATGTAACAAATAAGACAGTCTGAGAACTGAACCAAGTTAGGGTTTCGTATTTATTAGGATATATTTGCAAATATAGGAAGAATAACAGAGTCACAAAAGCGCAAGCAGCTCAATGAGTAGCGATTCTTCAAATGAGTCAAGGAAACACTGAGCTTAAATGCACATTGGAAAAAGGGGAGTGACAATTCAAACATGATCTACCTACAACAATGGTTTACATTTTCTCACAGACAGTGTCCAGATAAGGTTAACAGGTTATAGGTTAACATGCACATAAAGATAAAGATCTTGTCAGATACCTTTCTAAATCTCCCAAGGTGTCATAAACCCACTTCACCTAATCCCCTATCCCCCACGTTCACCTCTGAGGTTACATTCCCGTACTCCGTAACTGGCAGAGGGAGGACCCGGATCTGAGAAGGAAGATGGTTTATAGTGTCCTTGTAGTTTATCAGTTTAAACAAAGGGCCTATGCTTCGTCTCCCAGACTTTCTGTCTCAGCAGTTAAGCAGGATCTAATCAACAGGATAAGGGGAGACAAACTGTTCTTTCAATAATGCTGAGAGAAGGCTATGTGTTAATAAAAACATAAGAATTAAAAGGAACAGTGCTTAAGTGTAATTTTTTGCCATTACACTCCACTCTTTTGATTACAAACTAATCACGATACAAAATTACCTTTACATTGTATAAGGATACATGCGCTTAAATGTTTTTGTGAGGGGACAAAAGAAAAACCCTCTAGTAAAAGCAAGCCTCACTTCTATGAAAAAGAAAACAATAAAAAAACAAATAAAAGGAATAACATTGTATTGGAGATGGTGTCCAAATCATAACTGTCAACACCATATGTGGGAATGTGAAAACATGAAGGATCGGTGTGCTGCAAAACCTGATATGGAACAATGTGTGACAAGAACAATGAAGAAAACATTTTCTTGACTAGTGGAATAACACAGCAAACACAAACAAAGAATGCAATAAAGAAAATGCCCATCGGTACAATGAACCTTGCAAGCCAGGCGTTCCACCCTCCTCCCACTAACCATGACCACCAGTCCCAGCCTGTAATCTCATCAGGCACATCTCGTGATTTTAAGTCAGTTAGGAGTAGGTTTAGTTGTTGGATAGTGTCAGTGATATTCCCTTCGATATCTGGAATGTAAGTACAATAATGATCACCGATCACGTGACAGAGGCCACCTTGGGCGGCTAGCAAAAGATCAAGGCCCATCTGATGTTGCAACAGCATGTTATGCATAGCTCTCATAGCTGGAGGAAAATCATTGAACCCTGAAACCACGATGGCAGTTAGATTCTCAAGACTTTCGTGTATTGTGTCGATGTTGTGTGTATTCGCGACTACCCAGTACCATGGCAATAGGCCCAAAGACAAATTTACCCTCGCCACCCGTCATTGCTCGCTTTATTCTAATGAAACCACCCGAGGGGGGTATGTACTGCGGGTAGTGGTGAGTGGTGTGTACGAGGGAGGACATAACCATAATAGAAGGAGTCAGGTATATTAAAAGCACATCTACCGGACCATAGGGGAGGCAGAATTTGATACCAGTAATCGCTGCAGAGCCAAACACAGTCTACTAATGAGCCTGCACCAGAATCATCTGGCCAGCGCATCAAATGAGTTTTGGAGGGATCTAGAAGGGACGCATTAAGATACCCTGGTTTGGTGTGTAAGCACACGCTAACATTGAATTCCCTTGACCCACACGTACTGTTCAGTTTGTTGACAACCAATGGTTGAACCTAGATATCGGGAACCTGGACGGCGAGCTCGTTCAATGCAGAGAGCGTGTGTCAATTTATTCATTAGGCTGTGATGAAATTGTCCAATGCTATCAGCTACCATCCCATTCTTAGTCTGTATCATTGTCCCATTTGGAGCGCGCACCATGCGTTTAGCGAACTCAGTGCATGCAGGCGGTTGGGAGGAGGCAGAGTAGAACTGTCCTCCCTCTGTTTCAACATCTTTGAGAGCAGCTAGCACACAGATAGCTTCGGTTAAATTTAGCGGTTGTGGCTTTACTGGAGTAGCTTGTTTCTGGGATAGGGCAAATAGTGAACAAACATAGCAGGACTCGTTGTAACCCGCATCACGTGTGAATTTTCTGATTGTGCCCAACCAAATGTTAGTGGAGAATGCGCCATCATCTTCATTAGAGGATGAAATCCATTTGCTGGACATTGCGTCTAATGTTTCCGTTAGGTGTGGGTGATAAGCGACGTCAGGTGTGGGAGGTGGAAGTACCTCCAGGTAGAAAGAACCGCAGGGGTCTTTCCCATTAATCCACGCACACACAACAAAATAACCTTGGTCAGTAGGTTGGGCGTTTCTCAGTGTCAATAACATTGCAGGTGAGGAGAAATTAATTCTCTGCATCGATAATCTTTGGGTTAAATTTGTATGGTCTCTAGGAACCGTATGACCCCAACTAGGTCTACTTGTGTGCCAAATAGCATATGCCCACGAGAAACATGTAGGCCCCAATCTAGGATCTTCCACTAAGGGTACATAGCATATATAGATTTCTATCAAACCCCATTGCGATTTCCCCCCCACGCACATAAAATAGTCACATGGTTGGAGCAAGAAGGTGGACGTGGTGTTAGCTACTACCGTGATGTTGGGTCTGTTGTAATTATTGTACCGCGGATGCCATTGTCGTCTGGACATAGAATATGGTGAGCGTGCCACACGATGTTTTCCCCCTTTCTCTGCTACGTGAGTGTATTCAATGTATGCGGGTGTAGCAGTGGCATTAGGAAAAGAGGTGCTGGAAAAAATAGTTACTTCAGTCAGTGGTTCATCATACATTGCTAACAACACAAAATCCCGAAGCCATACATACAGTAAGGAAAAACAGAGTGGCAGCGAACATAACATCCTCAAATGTCGGGAGTAGGTGCCATTTCAGTCTTCTCCTGTCTGGCTGCTCCATTTGTGTGTCAGAGCAGCAGCTGCAGTGCTGTTGTATGGAATGTATGGAATGTGCTGTGTTGTGAGCGTCAGAGGAATGTCAGTGAAACTCCCCGTTGTGTCAGCTCTGAAGGATGTATCTCTGAATGGATGTGTAACGTCACTTCTGTTTTTTGCAAAAATGGGTTAACAGTACGATACCAGTAGTGTTGATCAGGCTTCTTTCTTTTTGATGTTTTCCGTGAAGAAAACTTTTTCCCGCTGATGTAGGGTGGCACAGAAACGCCGTTCTGTCAGGCCTGCCCTATTCCTTCCCTGCAGGTGACACAGCAGGGATCTGCTCGTCACTTGTTGCAGGTTCTGGAAAACCTGTTCTCTCCCCTGGATCTGGAACCTTCCTGCAATGGGCCGCGTGGATCCACGTTGCTCGTTCGGACACTTTTACTGCCGTGTGCGTGACCAAGAGGATCTGATAGGGTCCTTGCCAGCGTTTCGACTGCCAGTTCTTCCTCCTGAAGTCCTTCACCACCACAAAGTCTCCGGGCTGGAGCTTGTGTAGGGGACCCTCAGCTGGTTGAGGCAGAGCTGCAGAAACCTGGATTCTCCCTCAAGCGCTGTGGATGCGGATCTCACCCCTTCTGCACCTCCACCACTCCCTTCCCCCGCATCACGTCAATCTGCAAACTGGGCGTTGTTGCTCTGGTCCCATTGCTGTCTGTTCTGGCCATCCCATCTGGGTTTAGGACAGTCTTTTCTCCAGTGTCCCTTCTCCCCACAGTTGAAACACGTTTCTCAAACTCCAGAGGGAACGTTGCCACGCCCTCTTCCTCTTCCCTTTCCTCTGCCACGGCCTTTTTGTTTTCTGAGAGACCAGGTCTGAAACAGTCTTCATAAGTGTCAGATAGGCCTCAAGTTTCTTGGCTTTTCTTTGTGCTTCAGCTTTGTCCGCTGAGAGTGATATGACTTTCTCAACATGTTTTGCGTGTCTGACGATTTCGGTTAGTCTTGCATCTTCCACACCAATACACGTTTTCATCACTTCTTCTCGGATGCTTGGCAGAAGTCCCCCTAAGAAAGCATTCTTGAAATGTGACTCCCACAGCCCGATCACCTCTCCCATTTCGTTTGGCATGGTGATGCCGCTGTGTCGCTGGAAAACTTAAGTCAGCCTGAAAAAAGAAAGCGTCTGTTGGCTCACCTATCTGCTGCCGGGTGCTGTTGATACGAGCCATGTCAGTGCGGTCTGGGAAAGCGGTTTGCATCGTCGTTAAGGTCAGGGTGCGTGATAGCTGGATCAGTGACCAGTTCATTAGGGAAATACCGTTTAATTTTAGCATAGTCCATTGGGCCCAGATTTCGGAGCATGAGTCGTCGTATTTCATTCATAGTGGCCAGGAGAGTCTCCACAAACCTAAACAGGCATGTGCCAAAGCGTTTGCCAGAGTCTTTGCATGCCGGCAGGTGGCTGATAGCATTTCCGAGGTCAGTCTCTGTCCAAGGTCGGTATATGAGACCTATTTCTCCTGTCGCTGTCGGGACCTGGAGCATTGGGTAGAGATCCGCTTTCTCTTCCTCCTTCTTGTCTGGTACTGGATGGGCTGCGGCTTGTGATTGGGTGGCTGAACCAGGTGCCTGTTCAGCATTGTTGTGGCCTGCCTGTTGCATGGATCTGGTTTGCGTCTGGAAGGGCACCCCTTGTGCTGGAGCTGGTGGTAGTGGTGGTCGGGTGGTTGGTAGGGCTGCAGCTCCTCGGTGTGATCAACATCCCTTATGTTCGGATAGAGAGGAGAAGAAAAGTCAATAAGAGGCTTGCGCGCCTGTTTTTTATCAGCGTCATTGGTTTTTAACAATGTCAGTTGTTTCTGCCCTTGTTTCTTTTCCCTACTATCTGCTTCTTTCATCCACATGTTAAAACATTCTTTGTTTTTCTCTAGTTGTTTCAAATCTTCCGTCTTAATTTTGGTTTGCTTCTTTAGTTTTTTCTCTTGTTCCTCTAAACTGTCTTTTAACATTTTAAAAGTTTGCTTATACTGAATGACCTATTTTCTGGGACACCGCAGGTGTTTGTCCAGTATGGCAGACAATCCAAACAGTTTGAGCCGTATTTCCGCACCATTACATCCACCTTGGGTCCCGTAGGAGTGTGTGACCCGGATTTGCTCGATCCGTTACCCATTTTATTGGGAAGAAGTACTTCTTTAACTTACTTATAGTCGTCACTATAAGGCCAGGTTTCTATCTTATTTCGGAAAAACTGTTTATTAGATTTACTTCAAAATCTAATTAGATTTGTTCCTAAAATCTATAATGAAAGTCACACCCGTGTGGATTAAATCTTTGGTGTAGAAATATTGCTCGAACGATCACAATTGTAAATGCCCAACCTTAAAGGATCACTCAATATTTATACAAAACAACCTAACACTGGTTATCTTACTTTAGTTTCCAACGTCAGTATTTGTTTCTGCAATGTACTACAGCCAATTCAAATTACTCTTAATTCAATTTAAATCAGAGTTTGATCTTACCCTGCTGTGTGAAATTGCTTCTGTTTTTCTTGAAGATCAGTGTGGAGTCAGTAGAGCCCTCCGCAGTGTCTGATCCTCTCTCTCTGAATGCCTTTTTGGGCGAGGTAGAGGTAATCGTTTGATCCCGGATTGCAGGTCCTCAGTCACCTACGGAGCCGCTCTTGTCTGCCTCTCCACAGCTGATCCCACTTCTGACACCAAGTTGTAATGGACGTTTCTGGTCCAGCAGGGGTAGAGGTTTCAAAGTTTAGTGAATGTAACAAATAAGACTGAACCAACTTACGGTTTCATATTCATTAGGATATATTTGCAAATATAGGAAGAATAACAGAGTCACAAAAGCACAAACAGCTCAGTGAGTACCGATTCTTCAAATGAGTCAAGGAAACACTGAGCTTAAATGCACATTGGGAAAAGGGGAGTGACAATTCAAACATGATCTACCTACAACAATGGTTTACATTTTCTCACAGACAGTGTCCAGATAAGGTTAACAGGTTATAGGTTAACATGCACATAAAGATAAAGATCTTGTCAGATACCTTTCTAAATCTCCCAAGGTGTCATAAACCATTCACCTAATCCCCTATCCCCCACGTTCACCTCTGAGGTTACATTCCCGTACTCCGTAACTGGCAGAGGGAGGACCCGGATCTGGGAAGGAAGATGGTTTATAGTGTCCTTGTAGTTTATCAGTTTAAACAAAGGGCCTATGCTTCGTCTCCCAGACTTTCTGTCTCAGCAGTTAAGCAGGATCTAATCAACAGGATAAGGGGAGACAAACTGTTCTTTCAATAATGCTGAGAGAAGGCTATGTGTTAATAAAAACATAATAATTAAAAGGAACAGTGCTTAAGTTTAATTTTTTGCCATTACAGACTGCCATGCAAAGACACAGCTGATATATGCTTTATGTGAAGCACAGTGTTTTGGACTTCTCTTAGAAAACTGTACAGTGGTGCCTCTGTCTCCATTCCACCGGACAATCTTGGATGAGCCTGACAGACATATCCCTTGTGTCACTCACATTGACTGTTTTGCCATGACATGCAAATGGGTAACATATCTGAATGTAACTTACTCAATCAATGGATCTAGAGCAGAAAGGTCAGCATATGTATATGCTAAGTGGTGTGGAAACACTAACAGTTTTGAGGAACCCATCCTTGACCCTCTAGCAGAACTTCGGCCAGCCATTATAAAGTAAGTAAGTAACCCTCTAGCAGAACTACGGCCAGCCATTATAAAGTAAGTAAAGTTTATTTGTATAGCACCTTTCACAGATAAAAATCACAAAGTGCTTCACAATAAAATGCAATACAACACAAGAATTCACAATACAAGTAAATTGAAATACAAATAGAAAACATAACAAACAGCCATAAAAGCCCCTCGACTAAGTAAAAGCCTGCTTGAACAGCAGAGTCTTCAGCTGCTTTTTAAAAGATTCGACAGAATCCACACAACGTAGCAGGAGAGGCAAGTCATTCCACAGCCTAGGAGCCACTGCTTGAAATGACCGATCGCCTCTAGTTTTAAAATTAGTGCGGTGAACCACTAATAGCATCTGACCTAATGATCAAATGATCAAATCAGAGATGTATGAAGGAACTTGACCGTGCAAGGCTCTAAAATTAATGACCAGGATTTTAAATTGAATTCTATACTGGACTGGTAACCAGTGAAGTGCTGCTAAAACAGGTGTGATGTGCATTAAAAGCCTTGCAGCAGAGTTCTGAACAGTCTGGAGACGATAAAGCTGATTCTTACTCAGACAGGTAAAAAGACTGTTACAGAAATCTAAACGTGAAGAAATGAAAGCATGAATGATCATCTCTAATTCATCCTTAGTCACAAGTGTTCTTAACTTAGAAATATTTCTCAGTTGGAAGAAACAGTTCCTAACTAATAATTTAGAGTGGTGATCCAACGACATAGCTGAATCAAAAACCACACCTAAGCTCCTGAGACTTGGCTGGACGGACAAGCCTAAGTCCCCAATATGCTGCTTTATCTCAGGGATACGACTTTCAGGGGCAATAATTAGAGTTTCAGTTTTATCTGAGTTCAGAAGCAGAAAGTTGTCACATAACCACTGTTTGATACTAGTCAAACAGTTTATTAAAGATGACAGTTTAGAGAACTCAGTTTCCTTAAACGAGCAGTACAGTTGGATATCATCCGCAAACAGATGGTACGATATGTCACTAAATTGACTAATTATCTGTCCTAAAGGAAATATGTACAAGAGGATAGATCAGTTTATAGTTGTTAATGTTGTGTCAAAAGGTACTGCATTTAAAGATGTTATTGCGCAAGTTTCCTGGCTTCATCACCATCCGGACAGACATTTTTTGGAAAGCCAATAGAAGTTTGGAGCTTGCAGGAAACACCTACCCAGCATCATTTCTGCCTGCGCATTGCTGGGAGATGTGTGTATCCACTGTGCATTTAAGGAAGACCAAAGAAAAGGTCACTGTAGTCATGTCACTATGCACAGTGGTTGAGCTCTAGAAGACTGTGATGTTGTTTGCATGGAATGCACATTATACCTTTGTAACAAAGCCTGATTAAAACTAATTGTTGAAATCAATTGTTTTAAATTTAAATTTGTTTTGTTACATAACATTGGCCATTGCTAATAACATACACAATAATTAAATTTGTACTTTCATTAAATAAATCAATTCAAGCTATAATGTAAGAGTATATAATTAGGCTATACTGAACCTGATCTATTTATACCAGAGATTTTCTTAAAATGAAGTTAATACCTTTTAGAAAAATATCACCTGGGGTAAAACTCCCCCTGCTGCTACCCTGATTTGCTTTTGTATAGCTCACAGGATTTTCATTTACATGTTAAAGCCTCCCCTAGAATTAGGGGGAGGGGGGTGAAGCCAAGCAAGGCCCACGTCAATTTCCAACAATTCACGGCAGTTTTCGGTGTTGCCTGTAAATTGCCGTTTACAGTCGTAAACCTGAACTTCCACGACATTCTACAGTGCTGCTTACTGACGAAAATCCCACTTTTCATGCAGTGAGTGTCATGTAATTGTAATTAGATAAAAATAATTTAATATACATCTCTTCTTTTAAGTAGAAGCTAAAATTAGTTTATGTGAAGCTGCTTGCTCTTGCAAAAAAAAGAAAAAAAAGTATTAAAAGGCAGAACATCTTTAAAAATGTAGTCAGCTGCAGTGGTAATCATTGCTTATAAATATAACCCACTGAATGCAGAAATATATGGATGTCTACAGTGTGTTTAGAGCTGTCTTTTAGATGGAGCAGGCTTTTCTTCAGGGTAGCAGTGTGTATACATTGGATTTATTTGGCTTTACGTCCATGATGCCATTCTGGTAACAGTGAGGACAGTTTCCTCACAGTGATGAATCACATTATTAGTTATGCTTCTTTAATTTAATTTTTAAAGATATTTGTCTTCCATTTCAACCCCTTAAGACATCCAGAAGCTGTGACTCATTTTTAAGTACTGGATCTTACTGGCATTGCACAAAAATAACTTTGCATAAAAAGTAGCCATTCTTTTTTTAAATTAAAACAGTGTGGATGTTTTGATTACACAATAATTGATTGTGAAAAATATCTCCACATAAAGAACGTTACCACTCGCTCCACGTCGCAAATTACTCCCAGAAAGTGCAGCTTATGATTTGATTTCAGCCTTAAAGGTAAACTATGGTTAACCGATAGTCTACCGCTAAAAACAGGTTCAAGAAGGAAAGAAACACAAGCTGTCAGCCATTATTTTGCCAGATTACTGCAATACTATTTCATATTCTGCTCTGGTGCCATTTTATCAAGGAGATCATATTTTCCATAAAGAGTTTCTTATTCAGACTGGGAAAATAGAGTGGAAGACAGAGCAGAGAAATTCATGGACAAGTTGTCATGTTAATAAATACCCAGATCCATCCAGACCCGACAGCCACATTTTACAGTTACTCCATATTACACTCACCAGAAATGACTTCACTTTTAACAATAAACACTATCTCCAGCTTTGTGGGTGTGTAATGGGCCGGAAGTATTCCCCATCATACGCTGACATCTACCTGGCCCATTGGGAGGAAACAGTATTCCATAAACTCACCATCAAACCTCTGCTTTATTTCTGGTACTTGGACGACATCTTCGGCCTCTGGGACAACACTGAACAGACCTTTTTGACTTTTCAGACGAAAACACTAGCCACCAAAGTTTATTTTAAAGACGCTGACCGCCATGCTCTTCTCCATAAGACCAGTTATCACCCTAAACACACGCACAGAGGCCTCATTAAGTTCCAGCTGATACGCTTCCACAGGATTTGCACCTTCCCGCAGCATGTGGAGGAGGGCACTAGTACACTTTTTAGTGCGATGAGGTTGAGGGGTTACTCGAGGCACTTCCTTAGAGGTATAAAGGCGGAGGTTAGCGGCAGTCTTACAAATAAAGAAAAAGACATTATCCGGCCGTCTAGCTCGACCCTCGTCCCCCTGGTTATTACCTACTCTGAGAGTCTGAGGAACCTGATACCATCCATCAAAAGGAATTTCCAGGGGGCGGGGGAAGAGTGTGACGTGCTGAGAGACTGCCTTATGATCTCCGCCTACAGGAGGAACAAAAATCTAAAAGATATTTTAGTCCATACCAACCTCAACAAAAATAATGACCCTAGGGAAGCGCTTCGGGATTCGGATGTTGGTTTTATGAATCTCCCCCACATTTTTAACCCCCACAGCAGAGTTGGTTTTAACCTGTGGCAGGTCCTGCAGCACACAACCATTAATGTGGTTTATGCAATTAGGTGCAGGGCCTGCCACAAATTGTATGTGGGGGAGACAAGAAATGCATTATATTTAAGAATCAAGCAACACTAGTATATTTTAAATAAGGGCGATGGCACAATGGTTTTATATGCACATTTTAAACTCCACGGCTCTCAAAATGTTCAGAGCATGGGCCTGGAGAGCAACAGAGCCTGGACCACGGCTCAGCGTCGGGCGGCGGAGAGGAAGTGGATCCATCTTTTAAAAACCATAGACCCTACGGGTCTAAATGAAAAATGGATCCACTTCTCTTTTTAATCTAAGTTTTTTACAGGGTATTTATAGAAATACTTCCTCCCACTGCTCTGGTTTCCTCTCTCCTTAGGTTTTATCTGGACCTCCTCTGCAGTGCATCATACCCAACCTTTTAACCCCCCTGCATGCTTTCTTTTCCTTGTTTTTCCTTTGTGTTCTATTTTAAATTACCTTTTTTATTGCTTTAATCCATATTTATGATTAATAATAACTATTTGTTATAATATTTCCATATTTGCGTCTTTTATAGCATGCTTCTTAGATTTTATTATTCTTTCCTTTCGGGGGTTAATTTCTACCTGCAGAGGAGGTCCTACCTAATATGTTAATGTTTTTGTAGTTTTTTTAATAAATATTTTAAAGATGCCTTGGTTGGCCTTATCTATATTTTAATAATTTGATTGTGCTTCTGTCTTTATTGCTAATATTTATATTTATTATTATTATTATTATTATTATTACAAATTGAATTACTTGCATTAACATGATGATACATATCATTGGTTTTATGCATTTTACTAACAGTGTGGTTTTATTTTATGATGTATTTTAAATTATTTATGGATATTTATTGTGTGGCACTTTTTACTTTTTAAAGCACTTTTAAACACAGCACTTATTACAAATTTTTAATGGTATGTGTATATATTTTTTAACCTCAAGGGCAAGTAATTCATACAGTATTTTAGACCCTTTAAATGTTTTTATTTAAATTTTTGAGGTTAAATAATATGTCTTTAATATTGGAATAGAATTTATTTTGTATCACGACGCCAGGCTATTTATTTACATAACTCTCTCTCTTTATATATATATATATATATATATATATATATATATATATAATTTATTTTAATTATTTATTTTGTAATGTCTCCGAGAGACCAAGGTAGGTGTGGAGGTGACCTTTTATTTAAAGTTTTAATCTCCCGCTGTCCATCCTGTCCAGTGGTTCTTTTAACCTGCTTTTAATATCTGGCCGTCTTTTAAACAGCTTTTTTATATAACCAAACCCGGCTTTTTAAGGAGATTTTTAAGTGTTTTATTCACACCAGTGGTCCCCTTGTGCCCGTGCCCCTCGCAGCGCCCATCCTGGGCGTTGCGTTTTAACCCAAACATAACCGTAACTTGTCATGACAAAAACCGAATGACACTTACTAAAAGAAGCGTTATGTCATAAACATTTATATTTATAATGTTTATGACACGTTCATGACAATGTCATGTCATTCTTATGTAGATACCTTCAAGTAAAGTGTAACCCAACCTTCTAATATCTCATCTTGGATCTTAAACTTATCTGTGATTGTGACAAAAATTGATTGTCTTTCTCTTGCAGTGAGGGCTGCCCTTTTTAAACCTTTGATAAGTAGTGATTCACATAAGGCCCGCTCGGTGGGAGGCTGTTATCATCTCTTGACATATTGAATGCTAAAAAAAAGCAGACTGATCAAACATGCTTTAAATCAGCATTGGCAGCTCGGGACAAAAATGCTGTTTAAAAATTCCATTGAATCAACACGTTTAAGACACACTTTTATAGTCCTACATATTCACTGTGGATATCACACAAATTCCACCGTTTACATTTATTCTTGTACACTGTACACTGTACACTGTACTATATATGTAACCTTTAAAAGACCAGTCTGAAAATGGAAACTTTCATGGTACCCTAGTACCATTTACCTGTGTGTCTTAACAGGTAAATATTTCCATTGTTCCACACATAAAATATGAATAAAATATGTACATAGTCTCCATGACGTCACCTAAAGATTTCTGAAGAGCCAAAATGAAGCTCAATGTGGGCTACTTGGGCCTGACATTGCTAATCCAAATATGTGCAAAGAGGTGGAGCGTGGATGCAGTCTATGCGTGGATACAGTCTATGCTCACCTCCTGTGATGGCAGCAATGGGAGTCGTTAGGCCTAGGCATCCCCGTCTACAGCCCCGAATGTTTTATAAATAGCCCCGGATCTCTCTCTCACTCTCTCTCTCTCTCTCTCAACAAAAAAAGAATAATAGAATAAAAAAGCACATGCCAATTATGAAAACAAGTTTTTTCCAAGTCACTCGCAGTTCTTACTTTTTTTTGTAGAACTCATGGTAGAACTGTAATTTTGTCCTGTTTATTTTCCAGGTGAATAGAATGGGCAGCCACGTGCCGGGTCTGACCAGCATGTTGTATTTGTTGCTGTCACCTAGCAACTGTCTCTAAGAAAGCTGTGAAGGGTGTAATTTTCGGGGGAATCATAGCCAAAACAGTCTAATACATTGATGCCATCAACCCCAGCCAGGTAAGTTGTGGCATTCCAGTCAAAAAGAAAAGCCAGGACTAATGGCCTTACTTTCCTGTTACGTCTTCCTTTTCGTGGTCAATGTACTGTTAATGATGGGCTTAGCGTCTTTGCTAACTTCCGGTATAACAGAAAACAACAAAATAAAAGCACTATAAAAATTACAATACAAACTTTACACATAGAACAATTATGTGTATTGGGGTCATTTACATAAGTTGTTATAACATTATGAATTGATGGTTAGCTTTCCAATTTATAATTATTATCATTGGTACTGACTGGAAACGGGTTTCAGAGCAAACTGACGCTGTAGCTGTTATGACCCTGTGTTCGGTTCTGGTTTTGTTTTGTTTTTTGTTTTGTTTTGTTTTTTTTGTGTTTTTTCTCCTCTCTGCAGGGGTCTGTTTCAGAAAGCAGGTTTAGTGAAAACTCCGAGTTTGTTTACCCTGAGATGAGGGAAACTCTGGGTTTTCTGTTTCAGAAAGGGAGGTTAATCAAATCTGAGAGAGAGGGGTAACTCCAGCCCGTTTCAGAAAGAGAGGTAACTTAACCTCAGAGTTAGTTACTATGGTAACTGAGCCTGTGAACCTAACCTGGTCGGGAGCAGGTTTTCTTTAGTCTCCTCCCTCTGACACAGCGCTCTTTCATTTCCTTATTCATTCATTCAGTCTGTATCAGGCGCATTTTAGCGCAGTTTGTTATCTGCATGAATAAAAAAAACAGGGTTGGTTTATTAACTGTGTTAGGCAGACTATAAAACGTTTTTATTTTCTCAAAACATGGCAATTCATTTTGTTGATGATCCCGTTGATGAAGAAGCTGTATTACTTCGTATAAACATACGTCGTGAGATGATATTGAGGCCATGACTATAGATGCATTTTCATTTACAGATACTAGCCTACTTATTTGAGCGGTATTGTTTTTCTTCCAAGTCTATCAGTTATGTAGCCTTCATAACCTTATCCACCCTCATATCGCAAACGTCACCAATCGTGGACATGCTCTTACATCCCAGCAGATTCTTTGTGTCTCATTAAATTTTTTTTTGCAAACAGCAGTTTTCTTTACAACATTGGTAATGCAGAGCATATTACTTAAGCCATTGTATAGCAAAGTGCCGTCACTTGCTCTGAACTGTTTTTAAAACGTTTTTGTAGTGTTCCCTGGACACAAACCAGTAAGAGCAATTAAAAATGAGTTCCACAGTATTGCAGGTGAATGATGTAAACCCTTTGAAATGTCCTCATTGCAGCTTCACCCTGTCTCACTCCTGGATCAATCTCTGATGCATCAGGGCAGGTGAGTTGGTTCAGTACCACTCCTTTCAACAGAGTCTTCAGCTTTGGTGTGCTCCTGGGAGGTGACCCTGCAGCATCTCTTCACTTGACCTCTCGTCACTACTGCTGAAAAGGCCTTCCTCTGTAGCTTACTAATGCTGTCCCTGGCGTCAATTACCACTTCCCCAGCTGACTTTATTGGCCATTCTTCTAATGGCCTCCTCAAAAACTCCGGTCCACTTTGCCATGTCTCTTGCAGATCCTTCAGAGCAGCTTCCCTAGTAATGATGTCCGCTATATTGAGGTTCTCTGGGATCCACCACCAGTCTTCAACTGACACAGACTTATGGATTTCTCCTATCCTGTTGGCAAAGAATGTCTGGTAGCCATAGCTGTCTCGCTGAATGGCTGCCAATACTGTGGTGACACCAGCACTCTCTCTCCATTCGGCCATGCCTCTCCACATACTTTCCACATGCCTCTCCACATACTTTCTCAGTCTGGCTGCAAACACAGCGCCACAGACCTCAGCTTTCACAGCATCTCCTTTCTGGTCCAGTGGCGTCAGCTTGGCCTTGGATTCCAGCAACCTGATGTCTATACCTTCATCTGTTTCCCATCTAAGGTACAGAACAGCTCCGTAGGACTTGTCACTGTCATATGAGAAGGTAATAGCCCAGGGTTTTGCCTTCCAGCTTAGTGGTGTAAGGCTTCTATGAAACTTTACCCAGCTGTGCATATTCTTCAAACAGCTTGGTGGCCTCCTCCCTGAGGCCCTCAGAAAGTGGCTTGCCCCAGGTGTTTTGGGCCAGATTTCCACTCCCTGTTTCCTGGAACGCTTTCCTAACAAGGATGGCACCTTTCTGCTTTAGTGGTGTGACCAGTCCAATTGGGTCATAGAGCCCAGCAACCTGACTCAGCAGTAGTCTTCTAGTGAGAGGATCAGGTGATTTTGATCTCACCTCCTCCATCAACAGGTCTTGGCCCGTTCTCATCTTCCCTCTCTTTCTGGAAAAGTTGATTGATGCCATTATGAAGAGCTTGTCTTCCTCTGCTAGATACCCAATGCCTAATGCCTTATTGTCCTCATCGCTCATCTGATTTGGCAGAACAAGCATTTTGTGCATCTTGGAGAGCGTCCTCGTCATGAGGTCTATTACTCCACTTTCCTGCCTCCCACTTGCTGCCTCCCAGCGCAGACTGGACCCATGGCTTCAGAGAAAATCCACCTCAATCTCTTCAGGTCTCCTTAGCTCCTGGTGAACTTTGGCAATCTCCTTCAGCCCATAACAAATTAGTTCATGGGCCATCTCAGTTCCCTTGGAGGTTTTGATTCGAACTCTGAGGAGTTATCTTCTTGTGGCTACTTTGGTAGCCATTCCATCAACTCCATGCACAACAAATGTGATCTTCTCACTCCTAAGACCTGCATTAGCATGGCATACTTCCATCAACACCATAATGATGGGGTGTTCTCTCAATCCACCTTCTTTGAGGAGGCTCACCTGGCACTTGGCAGGAAAGCTGACCTTTGACGACTTATTGGTGAAGGCCTTTCTGCATCTCTCAGCTAACTCTGGTGTAAGTTCACCCAAGAATTTCTTCTGTTCCTCAGTTAAGAGGTCTCTCAAATTCACGCCTCTTGTTGTTTCCTCTTGGACAGAGGAAAAAGTGGTGATCTGAGGAGCCTCTCTTCTTGCAGTCTGCATTCCTGCACAGATAAGTGTCTCTGCAGCCGTCATCATACTTGTGGCATCCCAAGCACTCCCTGCAGGCACCAATCCTTTTCACAGCAGCTTCCTTTTCTGATAGCTTCAGACCCTTGAACTTCTTGCAGAAGAAAATCCTGTCCTTATGTTTCTCATCTCCACAGATAATACACCCCTACTCAGAATCCTCTTTCTTTGTGGCTTTAGTCGAGGCATATTTCTTGTTGAACTTCCTTTCTGCTTTGTCTGGCTTCTCTGGCTTGTCTGTGATTCGTAGCTGCTCTAGCCTCTCGAAGATCTCCTCCTGCTTCTTTAGAAAAGCTAGGAGCATGTCAAAGTGAAGTCAAGTTTCTTGAGTGACACCGTTGCTAGGATCCACCATGAACATCAGCCAGTCCTTCTTCACAAACTCCGGAAGCTTGCTCTCTAATGACTTCACCAACAGTGGGTTTTTGATGACGCCAGTACTTCCTAGATCTGTGAGATCAGTGAGCACTTTCTCTATGGTCTGGATAAGGTCTACTACTTTTCTCGGCTGATTTCCTTTAACAGGCGGAATCTTCTCAAGCTCTTGAACAATCTCCAGAGCAATGGCATATTTATTACTATACCTATTTGCTAGCACTCTGAAAACATCATCCGCTGTGCTATAGGTTGACAGGCAAAGATCTTTCACATTTTTTTCCTTCCACACTATCAAGAAGCTGAATCTTTTTGACCTCTGGTAAACCAGTTGGCTTTCCCTGCTTCTGAAGGCTCTCCCAGTCTGACCTCCTGTGGTGGAAGTCTCTTTTATAGCCGCTAAACGTGGGCAGTTTGGTTGGCTTAATTTTCACTACTGGTATTCTCGGTCAAGTTGGTTCCTGATTCCACAGCAATCCTGCGTGCTCTGGCAAACTCAGCTTTTCTCATGTCAAGCTCATTGTAAGCCATTCTCAGGGCCTTGCTCCGCTTCCAAAAGTCACTTGCCTCTGCTACAGGAATCCATGACTCCCAGGCTGCGTATGCGCTAGAGGTTTCTTTGATCAACTTTTCCACTACAGTAAGGTGGACTTCAAATCCTTCACTGTTACTGCTTTTCACAGGTATTCCATACGCATGCCTACCGGCTTTTTCTGCTTCTTCAACAGCAGCGTCTAGCGTGTCTGATCCATATCCGCTCCAGAGGTTGGATTGCTTTACGTCATTGAACTTTTGCTCACATTCACTGGCAGATTATTTTAGGCTTGTTTCCTGCTCTTTACTAAGCTCAGCATCTTCACCATCTTCATTGCCTACAAGCTCTGCTTCTAACCCAGTCTTGTAATCATCATTGGCCTCAATGACTTTCCTTGAATCGGCAGAGAGCTTCACAAATTCTTATCTGAGTTCTGACTCAGTTAAATCACCTGCTCTCTGACAAAGGTAGTTAGCTTGCAACTGTTCTTTCTTTAGCTGCTCCAGTGTTTTGCCAAGAGCTTCAACTGCCATCTTGATTTTAATAATTTCTTCACTTTCTCCAACTCTTGAATTATTTAATCAGATGAACTGATTGGATTCCTGGTACCTCTTGAATAACCTTGCTGTTCAGCCACTCTTCTCTGCATCCACACTCTGGACTCACTGCAGCTGTTAATCTTCTAGTCTTGATGCAGCTCCTTGGCTATCAAGCAGCACTGCGGTGGGTTTCAGGTGGCACAATGTCAATCTTCAGCAAAAAGGATCAATCTTCCAATCTTCAACTGCACCGCGGTGTTGTTTTTCAACTGTGCCGTTGATTTTCAACTGTCAAGTTCTCAGGGAACTTTACTTCTACCCAAACTTGAAAAAGGCCTTGGCCATTAACAGGGTTAAATGGAATCAACTCAAACGGCTTCTTCTTTAATCTTCCTTCTTTGCTTTATTTAGTTAGTTTTCCATGTTCAGTTAGGATTTGTTGTTAGTTAGATTTGGTTACAATTTGCAGTTAGGCAAATAATCAGAAGTTATGCATTTGGTCAGGTTGAAAACCTTTACAAGAAGAGAGAAAACAAAACACAAAATACAGCAATTACTTAAAACTGCCTACCATCAAATATACAAACGAATATAAAGTTCTCTTTAACCTTTATTTTAATTTCACTAAGCAACATTACTTCAAAAAACAGTCATTACCATGGTATTACTCCCCAGCCCAGTCTCATGGCAGTTCTTGAAATTGTTACGTTACTGAAGCTATTGATTTGTGAACAGGACACAATTATGTCATTTTTTTCGTGTGGTGATTACAAATTTTAATTTAATGTATTTAATGGGAAGCATGTTTTGTAATCACAGCATGATAGGTGGAACGGTAGGGATTAGTATGAAAAGCAGAAAATCCGCGTAGGGAGGTTGGTCGGGGTGGTGGATGGGTCAAACAACACAGGACACCCTGGAGACTGGGAATCGCGTCCGGCGTGTTGCAGTTCCTTTCAGCGTTATTCTCTTCCTAACCACAACCATCCGATTGTTGTCGGTGTGTCCTGCGTGTGACGGTACCTTTCCCAGTCTTCTTTTCCTAACCTCAACCGTCCCGTTGTTGTGGCGTTTCATGTCCCCGTTGTTGCGTGCCACAGAGACCGTGGATCATGTCCCTGTGCCCGGGGATTGCGTCCACGTGTGGCAGTCCGTCCTGTTGTGTGTCATTGAATTTCCCCGTTGTGTTTAATTTCCCCCAGAGCAGCCCAGTGTCATGGCAGTTCGTGAAATGGTAACGTTCGAAAATCGTGACCTGTACACGAAATAAACGAGAAAATCGTGACCTGTACACAAATCAAGAAATCACAATAACCTGACTATTTACGAACTGGCGTGAGACCGGGTTGTACTCCTATGCTACCACTATCACGCTGTTACATGAGCGCAAGGCAGTGTGGTGGAAGTTTCATGCAGCAGAGTGAGTAAAGATGTCTTCAATAACAAAAGATAAGGAAAATCAAACTGTCTTTGTTTTATTACTTTCAAGCAGAAACACAACTTTTACAAAACCTCATCGTGCAATGTGGAAGAGTCATAAGTATTATTGCTCGAGAGTGGACAGCTGGTTTCACCACACTGCTGCAGAGTGCAGAGAAAGTGCATGCAGAATGTCAGCATCCTTTATACACAGACAGAGGAACACTCAAAGAGGAACACCCAAACCTTTTTGGCTGTGGAAAAACCTGTCGCAAAAGTGCCTGCCAGAGAGAAAGGAGACACCAGACATAGGCAGGAACAAATCCCACGACAGCTGCCTGATCAGGATGTGGATAGTGACATTGAAGACAGAGATGAACTGGTGTGGAGGTTTCCACGTCATCACCACCATGAGAGGGTATTGGCTAATCCAGCACCTGAGGTCAGTGAGCATGAAGTGGAGAATTTCCAGTCAGATGACAGTGAGCCTGCTATACATGATTCTGGAGAAGAGGACCTTGAGCTTGGTGTACCACAACATGATCATAACCGGCTGGAGCATCAGGATGACTATCCATCCACTTCAGAGGGACAAACTCCAGGTAGCGACAAAGACTCAGACTCAGAAGAAGAGTCATCACCCCGGCCATTAAACATTTACCCACAAAGGACGAGACGACCACCCAGGGTACTGACTTATGACACATTGGGTCAACCCACCGTCAGGAAGACAGGTTTAGACAAGATTGAGGTACAGATCCCATCACCCTGTTCTCAGAATCTTTGGAGGCCTTGGACTCTCACAAATTTAGAGACAATTTCAAAGATACTGGTGTGAGCGACTGAACAGACATTGCATAACAAAGAAAGAAATGCAGTCATACATGTCTGGACACACGGAAAGACTACGAATGAACTCTGCACTGATACCGTGCTAGAATTAGTATACAAATGTAAAGATGTTGGTGGACATTTACTTCATGGTGTCTAACATGCAAAGACTTAGATGTGGGGTGACAGATGATAAAATAGTGTTGGCCGTTAATTGAGAGTCTGTTACAGAAAAGGATTAATCTAAATAGTGTGGAAATGTTTATAACTCTTGGAAAATAATTTTGATGGTTTAATCTGCTGAGGTAATGGCATTGAGTTTCAGTTAACAGTAATCACCTCTCCTGCAATCATTAAATGTATACGAGTGAAGGGAAGAAGAACGTTTATAAGAGACAGTTGAAATGGCTTTCGGTGATAACCATTTGACTATTCAAGAATAGACCCATGATACAGTCTGTTAATTGCTGTTTATTGTATAAAATGTCGGGTGACATTGTTTTATTTTATTTTTTAAAGTGGGGGAGGCTGTGGCGCCAGGTTTTGAGGTTAATATGTTAATATTGAATATATGCTGTCCATCCTAATGTTAGCTATCTGGTTAAGTCCGTGTATGTCTGTTAGGCGAGCGTGGTGTGTGAGCAGTTGTGATTAGGTTTCTTTCTTATTTAGTTCTTCTTTTCTTTTTGTTATTCAATGCCAGATGTTTGAAATGGATATCTGAATATAATCTGTTAAACTGATGTGTTTAGAACCACTGTGTAGTATGTAACTGGGGCAGCTGTAATGATGCAGTGTATTTTGTGTTCAAATGAGAACGTGAGTTTAGTTTTGCAGAAGCGTCTGTTAATGTCGGCAGCCATTAGGCTTGTGGAAACTACAGTGCAACTTATATTGTCTTTCTTGTGAGTTTTTTTTTTAAAATTAAAATATGTGGCAACAGATTCATCCTTCTGTCGTCAATCTGCACCTGCTACACTCACGTCACATTTACGTTGTCTCTCTCAGTTTGAGGCTGCGCAGTAATGCTCAGCGCTCACTGGAAAAGTGCTTCTAATGGCCTTTACTGGTCTCCGTCCAGAGCAACGGGATCTGTTGGTCCATTCTTATATACTGTCTATGTTCTCACCATACCCGCTTCCTGTTTACAGAACACAACCGATGCAATTGGTCGAGCAGCAGCAGAAGCCATGCAGGGACCCATCCAGGCAGCCTATAAAGAAGCCTTCCAGGACATTGTGCTGCCTGTTTTTGAAAGAGGCTGCCAATCCATGTTTCAACAAATCAACGACAACTTCAAACAAGGCACACAAGAATGTAAATCTTGTTCATCTTCTAAATCTTATCAAACATTTAAATATGTGGGTTTGTCAACAAATAAATATCAAAATATAGTACAGTTATCAAGATATGACCTAGATCAGAGATCTTCAACAGGGGGTCTGTGACCCCTGGGGGGTCCTCAGTCACTGCAGGGGGGCCGCCAACATATTGGGTAATTGTTTTCCAAAAAATTAAGACAAAATGTCTGAAAATATGCATTAAAATTAATCTAACATCACAACATTATTAGCTAAGATAAATACAAAAAACATTTATACAATATATGTATTAGGGGGTCCGTGCTCGTCTCTCTTTCAGGTTATGGGTCCTTGGCCTAAAAACGTTACCCCTGACATAGATGACCTACTTTTACACAAGGTTAACTTTGTAAATTATACGTGCATGCTGTCCAGACACAAAGTTTTAAAACTGTTCCTTCAAGGTGTTCTGGTGACTCACCATGGCCTTTGTCCTTTTTGAGACACTTTGTATCGGTACTTTCTTTACGTTGGTTGTTCCCTGTATCTAGCCTTGAAATCAGGGTCTGTTTATCTGGAAGTCTAATTAAATAACCATCTCTTCCAAAAAGCTCAGGGACAGCTTTTGTGATGACGCCTTTTTAGACTGAGCCAGGGCATTGATGTGTTGATAAGCAGTCTATTTATTCTGAGATTGTGCTCCTGCCCACCTCGGTAAGCTTGCAGCTAGATGTTTTTTTTTTTTTTAACCAAGGCTGTCATATTGTTCACAGAGGGGAGACACGCACAGTAACTCTGCAGTAAATAGGGAGAGCACAATACCCCTCTGAGCATGTGTGTACTTGTGAGCTTGTTCCAATTTAAATTTAATCCATGATCAAATTCAGGGTTTAGCTCTTTGTGTGGAAATATTGACTGTAACTTTGTGAATGCTGCATTACCATTTGCACTGCCATCTAGTAACTGTGCAAGCCTTCAGCCACATTACTAAGACCATTAACATAAAGTAAAGCACAAGCTTAACCAGCACTAAACGTTTTAACAGTTTCCTATAAAATGTCAGTAGCCTATAACATGTTAATTCTTAATGAAATATTAGTTTGAAAATAAAGTGCAATATTTTAAATACAATGAGAAGAATATGGTTTGATTTCTTATCAAAAGGAAAAGTGCCAGTGTTACTAGTTTTCAAACTAGCACTGCCCTCATCAATCTATTTTCACATTCCTCTGCAAGAAAATAAGAAAATACAGAAGTTTACTTGGTTGCTAAAATGTCAGTGGATATTATAGTGCAGCTCAACGTTACTGTAATCATATGCTGAAATCCTGCATCCTTCACAACTGCATATCTTTATTTATAAACCTGCCCACATCTCTCCTTGCGCCGTCAACAGACACACTGGCATGTCTTCGTAAATGCACCCCCGTATTGGAAGTAAGTCACATGAAAGAGGCACAATGCTTGCACACAGTCGCCGCTTTATCCAAAGCGGCGAGACTAACTAACTGAGACTGACAGCTGAATGCTGCACCTCAGCCATGCCAAATGCAGTTTCACTATGATGCTAGAATCAAACGTTATTCTTAAGGAAGTTGGCTTTTGTCAAGAAATCTGTACAGCAGACCCTGTTGAGCCATTAAAATGAAGGTAATAATCTAGAAAACGTTCAACAACATTAGTTGGAATCCAAGAGGATCATATTGTCTCGCTAGAATCCGGTAGATATTGCGCATTGTAGGCTAATTTTCTGACATAGCCCGCGTCCAACAGTTTTCGGATCTCCTTGTTGTAAATAGTAGCACTGTTAGGGTCCTTGGACAGGTGTTTCTCCGTTCCACGTAGGTGACCTAACACAGCCTCTTTAGGTGCTTGAAGAGGTGGGAGATTGTTCTTCCAGAGTAAGGGCGTGGCATATTTCTGGACTCCATTCACTTCCACTCGCACAGTTTTCTCCTCCAGCATCCTAACATCTTTATCTTGTTTGGAATGTGTGATGAGTTTCTCACTCCGGTACGGCATGACATCTAACTGCCACAGCTTAGCGACATTGTCCATTAGTTCAGATGAAGGAGTTATGATGTTGGTGAAGAGACAATCTGCAGTAGAGGGATGGTGTAGGAGGAACTTAGATGGGCCTTGCAATGTCCAGCCAAGTGGAGTTTTCAGAGCAGCCGGTCCTCCAGGTGGGCCCAGGCGTACTGGTGCTATTGGATTAATCAAGTGTGGGAAGTCCGATCCAATCAACAGGAGAGGCTGGACTTGACTGAAAGAAAGAATCGGCAAATCTCTCAGATGTCTGTATCTTTTCTGTAGGGCTGCCGTAGGGTGCGTATGCTTTGAGAGACCCAGTTCCTCTGCTGTGAAGGCGTTCTGAATCTGTAAGGATTTCTTTGGTCGTGTAACAGAAGAAACAGAGAAGGACACGGAGTGTCCATGGATGACACGCACGTCTTGGCGAATAGTTCTGAGAGCTAGATCCTCAGGTTGTCCATCCAATCCCAGATTCTGTGCTGCCGTATGAAGAAGCATTGTTCTTTCAGAACCATCATCCAAGATGGCATAGGTTTGCAATGTCTTTTCACCATTTCGCAAGAGCACCTGAACCATCTTTAGAAGCACACTACTTCTCCCCGTTGAATGATCAAGGTAATAGGTCACAAGGTGAGCTCCCGCACAGGATCTGGTTGTGCGCTTTGCTGTCTTCTTGGTGGGTGAGGTGGATCCTTCCCTCTTGCTGATACAGATGGTGGGAAGTGATCAGTTGGTAAAAGAGGAGGATACGGTTCTTCCATTTCCTGATATGTGACTGGAGGTGGAGGATCAGGCCATGGTGGTAGATCTTCATCACCATCCATTGGCAAGGAAGCCTGATTGACCCCCTGGATTACAGGGGGGGCTAACCTGGCAACTGTGGCTTCAAATGGGGTTCTATCCTTGGTATGGTACCCAATGTCTGCTTGTACTCTGATGAAAGGGAGAGACTTGCAGGATATCGTCCTTTTGAGCTGATAAAATACTGAGAACATGATGCATTTCTCTCCTTAGCTGAGGATTTTCTTCCTTAATCTCCTGCATAGCTGAGAGCATAGCATTAGGACTTCTATCTGGAGAAGGTATGTAGTAGGAACCTAGCTGTTCAGCTCCATAAACTAATGCTCTGTCTCGAGTCTGCTGAAATAATGTCCCTGTCCCTCGCTGGAGTGGCTGTGCATTATGCTTGAGAAGTGTGGTGGTAATGACCGCCGTCCTACAAAATCTACCTCATACTCTTGTAGATGGCGTGGAGGATGAATAGTTCGGCGAGGGCGAACTACAAGAGTTTCTTCATCATGAGATGACATTGTTGCTGTGGAAAATGCAGATTCCGGCTCAAAGGACCATTAAATGTGATGAAGAAGGTGTTGGTTAAATAATCACAGGCTTAGGACCTCCTATTTAATGATGAATTCTTAGGTGTAATTGCTTGATTGCGTTTGCAATCGCCACAGATAGTCCGGTAAGAACTGGGGAAGGAGATATCCTCAAATGGTGCTTTATTAATTACCAGCCACACACAATGCAAGCCCCTCTGTATGAACTGAATTCAGGACTGTGAACTGACGTGTGGTTTCTGTAACATGATGAAAAGCAGAAATAACACTTAATACTTTAATTGTCATAATAATTATGTAATTCTCCTCTATTCATTTACATGAAACAGCTATTAAACAACACTGAACAGAAATAGCTTACATATGAATTTGACTTATGTATTATGTGTACAGCAGTAACATATTAAGCAAATATAGAGCTTAATCCATTTTGAAAGCTAGCAGCCTCTCTGATCCCCGGCTGGCTAGCAGCCTCCCAGAGTCCCGGCTGGCTAGCAGCCTCTCTGATCCCCGGCTGGCTAGCAGCCTCCCAGAGTCCCGGCTGGCTAGCAGCCCCCCAGATCCCCGGCTGGCTAGCAGCCTCCCTGAATCCCAGCTGGCAACCGCCCCTGAGCCCCGGCTGACGCCCAGCCTCCCTGAATCCCGGCTGGCGTCCAGCCTCTCTGAACTGGCTATGACCATTCCCCCTGAGACTTTGCCGGTCTCCGGTGCCCCTGAGACTGCCCGTGAGACCTCCTGTTTGGCCGCCAGAAGGATCTTGCCTTCGCCGCCGGTCGCCTGAAGGATTCTGCCTTCGCCACCGGCCGCCAGAAGTGTTCTGCCTTCGCCGCCGGCCGCAAGAAGGGTTCTGCCTCCGCCACTGGCCACCAGAAGGATCTTGCCTTCGCCGCCGGCCGCCTGGGAGTCCTCGATGGCCTGTTCGGCCACCGGAGGGGTTCCCCCCTTAGGCCCTGCTGGCCTAAGCAGTTGTCCCCTGTCCCCTAATGCCTGCTGCCCCCAAGTCCCTGATCCCCGAGTCCAGTGCCCTGATCCCCGAGTCCAGTTCCCAGTGCCCAGTGCCCACTGGTCCCCCGTGCCCTAGTGCCCTCTGTCCCCAGTTCCTGAGTGCCCTCTGCTCCCTGTCTCCAGTGCCCTTTCTCCCCACTGACTCTCTGTCTCCCCTGGACCCTCTCTGTCCTCCTTAGGTTGTTTTTTGTTTTGTTTGGGACGTCTGGGATCCGTCCCTTGAAGAGGGGTACTGTTGTGGTTTTGGACTTTTCTGTTGACTGTTATTATTTCTGTATGTTATTGTAATTGTATTCTGTGGTCTGTGTATATTTTGTTGTGTATAGTTCTGTTCCCTGTTTTGTATTATGTTGATAGTCTGGTTTTCTGTCTTGTCCAGTTTTACTTCCTGTGTTTTTCCGCCTTTGTTGATTACCCTGTCTCTCCTAATGTGTTTCACCTGCTGTGTCAGCTACCCCTCATTACCTCATTATCCAGTGTATTTAGCCCTTGTGTTTCCCTTGTCTCTTGTCAGATCGTTTTGTGTCTGTTTTATGTCTGTTTGTGTCCTGTTCCTGTCAGTTGTGTGTTTTTCAGCATGTTTTAGCCTGGTGCCTTTTCTTTGGATCCCTTTGTTCTTTGGATTCCTTTTTGTCTTGGTTTTTGTATAGTTTTTTGCCTGTTGAAGCCTCAGGACTCCCTTGGTTTATTTGTGTTTTTGTTCAATAAACCCTCGTGTCCAACCTTTTACCTGCCTGCATGCACTCTCCCTGCGTTTGGGTCCTTACATCCCTGGGAACCACAACGCATGTGTGCCAGACTGCCGGTAGGCTACATTCATTTAAAATTAAACATTGCAGTTGGTGAGCACTGATCGCGGTTACGTGTCAGTTAAACTTCTCATCTCCAATCCTATCTATAGAGCTCCAGCCAGCTCACAGCGGGGTCTGTGAAGGTGGAGAGGCCGGGCAGCAAGCCAGCGACCCCGGCAGGCTGTGGAGCTTCTGCACTCCGACACAGTCTGACCAAATTTGTGATTAATCAATTTTTGTAAAACGGCCCATATTTGAGCTCTACATAGTTGATTTCTCGCATAAAAAGTCTCTGAAGTGAATTTAGTAATGAAATAGCAGACAAACTATGTATAAAGTTTCTAGTTGTTGGCCACAACAGCAATTCATAGTTGTTGTGATTGTTGCAGCGCTTTGCACACCTACACACTTTGAATTTCTGATTGGGCGGGCCAGCTGTCAATATGGTGACATAGTGGGATGTGTAAGATGAGAAAGCAGAGGTTAACTCATGTATGTCATGGTTGTAAAAAAACAGTGGCTGGCATCTTTGCCAAGCGCAAACCTGTACAAAAGGCATCAATAATTTGTTGGGCAGGGTCATGCCTTTTTTCCCCAATTATTTTGGAGGGTCATTGAAAAATGTATTGCTGTCGAAGGGAGAGTCAAGTCTATTTTGACTAAAGATATCAAAACTCCTCCAGTAGCCCCTCAAATAAAAAACGAACAGTCCCTTATTAAATAAGGGACTGTTAGTTTTTTATTTCATTTATATTATTATAGCAATTTGGACTGGCAGAAAGGCATTTCACTTCCGGCATTGTTTATTTTTTAATGAGCCAGCACAGCTGCATGCATAGGATTGTGGGTGCTTTGGGAGCGCAGCGGATACATACTGTACATGCATCCTTGGAAATTCTCTGAACGAAGGAGTCAGTCCTTGGTGGAATGCCGAGGATCCTCGACATTGGAAGAGTCCTTAGACGGACTTCGATGACGTAGCATCCTCGAAATTCAGCCGTTAAAGGATCCTTCCTTGACTGTGTTTGAGACAGAGACGCTGTAGCAATGGGCAGTATGAAAAAGATGTTTTTTTAACAAAAAAGCATGTAAACCTTTTTTACTGTAGTAGACCCCAAGAGTACAAATATAATGCTAAAAAGGAGTATAATAGTGGCTCTTTAACTCATCATCCTCCCCTCTAGCCCACACTTAACAGACTTTCTGGGTATTAAGTCTCACCAAAACTATCTGCATGTCTAAAGGCAAGTGAGTCATTTTTTGTTATTTGTGTGAACCAACCCTTTAACATACAGTACAGAAAACTGTCCTCTCCTGCACTCTATAAAACTGTAATTGCAGCGTCTTGTTTTTCTTTTTAGCAGATAAGACTTTCATCATGGTTCCCCGGAGAGCCTGTCCAAACTTAATTAACGCTGGCTAACAGTCCCCTCTCTCCTTCCGTCTCTTTCTTATGCCCTCTGTCTCATGCTCTCGCTTCCTTTCTCAAGGAATAGAGAGAGAGGGGTGAAGAGTCATCTCTCTCTCACACACACACACACACACACACACACTAAGAGGACTAGTAAGACTAGTAGAAAGCCCTCCACAGGAAAATGAAAGCTGGACTTGACTCATACAAAACAAACAACCATTGCGGGGGTTATAACTGTTGCTGTTGTGTGTTCTAATTCACTCGTTGAATTGAATAGTGCGTGTGTGTGTGTGTGTAAGGATCAAATTCCTTGGAGCGGTGTAAGCCCTGAAATCGTGCTCTGATCTTCGGTTGAGTAGCCCGCTCTTTGAATTCCCATTTGTTTGACTTAGAGAGATTAGCCATTAATTACTGGCTTGAGAAATTAAGCACACACATGCACAACCTCATAAAGAGTGTGGTGTAGAGCTGTTAAATAGTGCTTATTACAACGGATGTACCACACGGGCCCAAGGGATATAGAGCTGAGACAGCATTGTCTAAACACACACACACAGTCCAAAAGAAGTTCTGGGGCAAATCGGGCAGGTTTTATCAACCTCCCGCATGAGAGCGCAAGGGATTAGCACCGGAGAGACAAGCTGAGACAGGATGAAGAAGATCATAAACACATGACACCTGAGCAAGCACAAAGGCAGGCTGTTTAGTGTTTTCACAGAGCCCATCAAAGCTTTCCAAAAGCCTTTACATCACTGCATTTCAAATTGTCTAAATGAGTCCTTTGACAACCCCTGAGAATAGAACAGAATGACACATTCGAAAAGATGTTGATCTAAAGCTGCACTTTCATTTTTCCATCTTAACAATGGATAAAATCACAATGTGTAATGTAAAATGGGTTGCTTGTAATAAACTGCTGAGTGATAATTCACCCACTCACCTCTACAAAACGTCTTTCAGCCCACTTTCCATAAACCCACTGTATGTATGCTACCTACCCTTCATGAAAGGGTAATTTTCAGTATTTTCAACCCTATTTTCCCCCATTCATTGTTTCCAGGGAGTTTGTTGTTTTGGAGTACAGAAAGACTGAAAAACATAACTGCCGAAATGAGCGGGGATAAGAAGCCAAGGAGTTAGAAGACTCAAAACAACCCGATGAACACCATGGAGAAAAGTGAACTGGAAGATACTGCTGTTCGCGGGACAGATGAAGATGGCCACCATTAAAGAACAGGCCAGTCGGGCAATGAAGCCAAGTTTCACTCACTAGAAAACCTTAGCATGGAGATTCGAGGTATAAATCGGAGTTAAAAGAGCATCTCCTCTCATTTGGTGAGGTTCTGCGCAGCGACATGAAAGTGGACTTTGAAAGCTTCAAGAAAGAATTTTACCAAAGATTCACTTCACTGACCGCAGAACAACAACTACAGCACACAAGAGTGACCAAAGCGGAGACATGGGTTGAAAAGCTGGAAAACTGGGCTCAGGAGGCACACGATGCTCTTACTTTCACTGGAACAACAAAAAGTCCTACAAGAAAAGCTCACGGACCTAGAATCTCGGTTAAGGCGAAATAATATCCTTATTTACGGAGCTTTGGAGGGGGCGGAGGGAGAGTCTGTAGTCAAGTTTGTGGAGACTCTGCTTAGACGGGAACTCTCTCTACCGTAGGACTTCAACTTGCTAATACAAAGAGCCCACCAATCACTCACTCAGAAACCCGCTGATGGTGCCTTGCTGAAACCTATTATTGTGAGTTTTCTACTAAGGAGAGAATCTTGAGGGAAGTGTGGAAGAAGAAAATCCACCAGGGAAGTCATTTGTCATTCGACCACGACTATGCAACTGAAATTGTGGTTAAGAGGAAGGAATACAACCCCGCTAAACGGGCTTTAAAGGAGAGAGGAATCCAGTTCCAGACGCTGTTTACCAAGATGCAAATCCATTGGGTCACGGGAACCCGAACATATAACAACGCAAGGGAGGTGAGGGCTTAACTAGAGAGGCGCGGTATCATGGAGATGGTGCCCACTCCAGTGGTGGACAATACATCGCCGGAGGCGCAGCTAAGAGCAGCAATGGAGTGGCAGCGCAAGGACGGGACCTGGAGGAGTGACGTGACCACAGCGCTGTGGGCCAAGGAAAGGTTTCAAACTCTGATTGACTGATTAAGTTGTGAAATGTAAACTAAACTGGTAGGAATGTTCTTATTATAATGTAAACTATGCAAATTTTGACTCCGTGCCCATTAGATTACTCAACAGGACTATCTGGGAGCTGTATTTATGCTAACGGACTTACTTCGAATGACCATAAGCGTCGGCTCAAGAGTTATTTTTTCTAAGTTAGGGCCCTCTTCATGTAGGAGGATTTCCCCTATATCTACCAATGAGATCAAAACACGCGAGGGACCGAAGAGCCCCCCCTCTATTGGAGCTCAGCTGTTATATTTGTTCCTGTTTCACGTTTAAGTCTAGGTTGTAAGTGGGACCACTGCTGTTTGTTTCGTTTTTCTTTCTCCCTCTGTCTACATAAATGACACAGCATAACATTGTAGAGATAGCGTCTGTCAATGGTCTGAATAACCCAGTTAAACGAGTAAAAGTTAAAATCTGGTGATTTAGTTACAGCAAATACATTTGTCCTGACAACAATATGACAAATTGAAGAGGTTTGGTTATGAAAATTCTAAGGCTGTCAGCATTAACGCGTTAATCACAATGCGATTAAGGACCGAGCATAACGCGTTAATTTTTTTTTTTTTAATCACGTGCCGGCATTTTTTAATTCATTTTACACTTCACTCTGCTTTGCGTCGTGCCTAACAGGCTACTATTTTGACCCTTTGCAGCACCGTTACTTATCATCAAGCTGCCACTTCCTCATAACATATCCTGCTGCTGCAGGCTGCAGGCATGATGGAAAAAGATGGCAGCAATAACTCTAAATGGAGCTTTTTATTTTCCAAAACTTCCGGATGGCTCGTAGACAAGTCGAAAGCCATATGCACATTGTGTAAAGCCGAATTAAAATATCACCGAAGCACATCAAGCTTGAGCTACCACCTACGGAGCTAAGCATATAGTTCAGTTAACGTGATGCTACCCGCTAGCATGCTACCCACTCAGGCAAAGCAGTATTTTGGAGAGTGCTACTTACCGACCTGTGGATGAAACCAAATCCCCAAAAATTACTACAGCTCTTGCGAAAAGGGTGGCAACTAACTGCAGACCTGTCAGCATCGTAGAGGACTTGGGTCTTAAAGACGTACTACGGTTGGCATGACCCGTCTCATTGCCGTCGAGGGGGACAGAAGCCCCACACACAGCCTGTATGACACGGAGAAAGCAGCCACAGTGGAACTGCTGCAAACGCTGTCTCATTAACCGGTGATCACTGGACGTCAGTGAGTAATCAAAATTATTTATGAGTTACTAAACACTAATGACTATGGTAAGGATAAGGATTTTTAGTTTAGTTATGTACTTGGAGGAATTGTGCAATAATGACAGATTCACACATTTTTCTTTTGTTTACACAGCAAATAATTACAAATCTTAAAATCAAGTTCATAAAGTAACTCTTTGCATTCATTTGATTCCCAATCAAGATACACTGGTAAGAATTGCTTTCGATTGTTAATATGTAATTAAAAACTGTTCTGAAATGCAAAATAATAGATTTTTAATCATGTGATAAAATATGCGATTAATCGTGATAAAAAAATTTTTTAGCGTTTGACAGCCCTAAAAAATACCTTCTCCACTGATTACAAAAAGGGGCCCAAAAGAGGGGTTGCCATACTGATATCTAACTCCCTTAACTTCAAAGTCACAAAAGTATTACATGGTAAAGCGGGGAGATATGTATTAGTGAAGGGGGAAATAGAAAATAATGTGGTCACCTTAGTCAATGTTATGTTCCACCTAGCACTGACAAGTCTTTCTTAAAACAACTTCGAGACTATAGCTCTGGAGTGAAGGATTTGATTTGTGCCTGAGATTTCAGGTTAATATCAAGGGCAGCCTACAAAAACAAGGTTAGACAGGAAAACTATGAAAAGTTGCTTATTAAATTGAGAAATTTAGAACACAAAATCAGTAAAGACGGATCAGCTCTACAACAAATATTAACAATCAGGCAACAAATAGACGACATTCTTAGTAACAAGATTCACTAAACAAATCTATTATGAATCTGGTCCTAAAGCAGCCAAATATTTAGCTCGGCGTCTTAAAGTACAGCATGCCTCAACTATAATTCATAAGATTAGGGACCCACAGACAAAACTACTATTATATAAAAATGTTTTTAAGAATTACTACCAAAATTTGTAGTCGCAGCCCCCATCAAAATGAAGGAATTTCTTAACGCATTAGACTTACCTTGTATAGGACAAAATGTAAAATTAATTTGTAACATTACTTAGAAGGAATTAGATGATGCAATCAGTAGATTAAAAACAAACAAATCACCGGGCAGTGATGGATTCCCTGACGAATGGTATAAGACTTTCAGAGATGAATTATCTCCCCTACTCCTTACCTCTTTTAATCTGACACTTAAGGAGGGAAAGCTCCCCCCTTCATGGAAGAGGCCAGAATTTCAGTTATTCCAAAGGAGGGGAAAAATAAAGAATGTTGCGAGTCCTATAGACCTCTCTCTATTCTTAATGTCGACTACAAAATATTTACGTCAATAATTTCCAAAAAGATTAGAACATTTTTTGCCAGATCAAGATCAGATAGGATTTATCAAGGATCGGATAGACTCAAGATAATATTAGACGCACCCTTCACATTCTAGACCAGCCTTGATGCAGAAAAGGGTTTTGATCATGTCAATTGGAACTTTTTGTATCAGGTATTAGAGAAACTAGTATTTAAAGAACAGGCAATAAAACACATTCAAACTCTCTACCAAGATCCCACAGCTTGGATTAAAATGAATGGTAACTTAACAGACAGGTTTACTTTACAATGAGGGACTCTCAAAGCTGTTGCCTTAGCCCCACCTTGTTTGCAACCTACGTTGAGCCTCTGGCACAGAAGATCAGACAGAGCAACTGTTTGACCGGTATTCAAGTACATAAAAAAATGTAATTGCGCATTTAAGGATTATGCCTATGAAATGTCAAGCTACACTTTGCTCAGCTTTTAAAGACGTTACCTTTGGATATGGACAGGCTGAAGATGAGGCTAGTTGTGCTACAAATGGATCCTACACTCCGGTCCATACACTGCACCTTGAAGACCATCGTGTCTGCAGTGACCATTTGGGATGACTACTGCCAGCCAAAGAGGAGAAGACATTCTATACCAAAGCACATTTTCCTAAAGAGAAATGCTGTTCCAGGAGTGGAGACCTGCAGACAGAGTGGATGTAAGCTAATGCTATTAGCTAAAGTTACAGTGTTGACCTAGAGTCAGTAAGTTACACACAAAAACATGGCAGGATAAAGGCAACTTTTGTAATCTTGCCATAATGTAGTCAGACACTTATAATAATCTTAACCTGTCAATGTCAAAAACAACTGTTTCTAGTCAATGTACATTGACAGTGCACATTTGCAGGTCAGATTGCAATCTTGCTCAATTATGGACCAATTCAAAGAATTTGGTTCACATTCGTCACTTTGACACAAATGCATGGGAAAATAGTCCAGGTTGTATATAGTAAATGTAAATTGTAAATACAGGACGTTAGCAAGAGCACAGAAAAAATGACTAGAAGACAAAGCGAGGAACCTAAATACAACTTGGGAGCCTAGTTACCACACTGGTAGGTACAACGAGTTGGTGCTGGTGGAGACCCATGCCCAGGAATAAATACTGCCAGGTTGGATAGTGGAATTAGAGGCAGCTGCGCAGGTAAGAATCAGTGGAATCGCCCGCAGCTGTACGGAGAGGTAGCTCTCCTGCCACGCCCCTTAACCTACTTTCAGGCGGGTCTGCCAAACACACAGGCAGACACCACAGACACAGTGGAGACAAACACACATACAGACACCACAGACACAGTGGGGACAAAACGAGGAAAGGGACACAACGGGGAGAGAACAGCTGCCCACATGACATGGTTACTTTTTGGTCAATGGGGATATTTAACTTTTACTGCCAAAAACAAGTAAAAACAAAGAGATAATTAATTTTATTATTATATTTGAAATATATATATTGAATGATGATGGTTTAATAATTTAATTTAATTTCATATTAGTTTTTACCTATTTTTTGGGGCCCCTGTCAGTCATGGGCCCTTGGAATTGTCCTAACTTTTCCCCCCTATACGGCGCCCCTGGTCCCAGGCCAGGATAGGAAATTAACTAACAATGTAAAGATCAACAAGCCACTGACAGTGACACATATGTTCAAATTTGATTCATTCAATGAATTATTACTTTTTGTCTTAAATCCACCAGCCATTTTCATATTATTATTATTATTATTCAGTATTATGTTAAGGGTCAATTTGATCCATTTCCGTTTTTGTGTTGACCAAAATACTGGTTAACCTATCTTTTTCTTCATGAAATTTTATGACATTTCCTCATTTAGGGTCATGAACTTGTCTGTTAAATCAGAACACACTGATGTGTAGTAGAATGTCTGTTCAGAGTTTGTAAACAAAGATGATGATGTGGGTCATTTTGACCCAGAGACTTTGTTGTGGGTAGGTAGTTGTCAAGACCCAAAATGAATATCTTTCTTTGATGCCCTTTATTTTGATTGCATTTATTTACAATTTGACTGGCTTTCAACACCCATTTAGAACCAGGTGAGTATGTAAAGTAGGAGGAGCTTTCTCACGCTTGTCCTCTTCACTGTTGTAATGTCATCTCTTTGACAAAATGAGCTCCAGAAGATTTGCAACTGAAGAAGTTTTAGCACAGATTTTTGATGGTAATAGTGATGTAGAGGAAGAGGTTTCAGAGTCAGAGGATCTTTCAGAGACCGAAGACAATGCTATTGATGATCCGGATCTTTCAAGCAACAATGTCTCTGGAGTCATTTCATGTGATATCCACAACACCAGAGCTGGTTGACGTGAAAGAGACAAACTAGCTGCAATCAGAGACGTATGGGATACATGGGTCGGAATTTTACCTGGCTTGTACAATCCTGTTCCCCATGTCACTGTAGACCACATGTGTCAAACTCAAGGCCCGCAGGGCCAAATCCGGCCCCTTGCAGATTTAGAACCGGCCCGTATATCAATTTGGGTTAAATTTTGGCCCGCCTAGTTGTGCGGCAAACCAAAAAACACAGGAAAGTGTTTTTTTACACTGCAATTACCTGACATTCAAAGCAGACATATGGCAGATTTGTCGACTCTGAGACTCAGAAATTCCCCCAGAAGCAGAGAGTTTTCATATTCAGGCTGCGAAACACATGAAAAAAATTATCGTTGTTTTGCTTGAATTGCTAAATTCTATGGCTAAGGAACTCTTTTGATGACTTTTGTCATTTTGTTTTCATGTCAACAAAAATGCGACAAAAAGCGTACAAAAAATGTCGGAAAAAGTAACAAATTTACGAAAAGGTGACAAATGTCTGAGAAAGCCACAAAAAAGTCGGAAAGAAAACAACAAAAATGAGGAAAAAAGCTACCAAAATGTTAAAAAAAGAAGAAGTGACATGCAGTAAAAAAAGGACATCTAAACTTTCCATGCCTTGCCTTTATTCTCTTTTTCCAGTGTGGCCCTTAGTGAAAATGAGTTTGACACCCCTGCTGTAGACGAAAGCCTTGTTCAATTCAGGGGGCGCTATCCCTTCCGACAGTACATGCCCAACAAGCCTGCCAAGTATGGCATCAAAATATGGGCATCCTATGATGCATAATATAGCTATGCATGGAATATGCAAGTGTAAAACAAGCACCTTGTGTGAAATGCAAGAATTACATCTGCAGAAAGCACACAGTTACATTCTGCACATCATGTGGAGAGTAATGGAAATGTGAAGAAAATATTTTGAGAAAATGGGACAAGTTCCATGAAAAAAAATTTTTGATGAGGAAAAAACATTCACTAAATAATTGCTAAATATAGTTTTGGAATTAAAAATGATTTGGATTTCTCCTTTCTAAATGTTCATATAATGTAAAATAAACTTCTTATTGGTTTTACCTCATTCTTTGACTGTTTTGAGTGTATTTACACCGTACGGGTCATTTTGACCCGTAACATCATCAATGTAATTTTTTTTCAACATAATACGAGGGTTAAGGGCCCGGTGTTGGCTCCTTATGCCACTGGTGGTACGCCTATGTAGCATGTCAAGACGTACAAAAAAGCTCATTGGAACCATACCATAACCATTGAATTAAAAGTTCGAAATTTGTGCGATTTTGGCCATTTCCACATGTACTTTAACGAACTCCTCCTAGAGATTTCAGCTGATCAACAATACATTTGGTCTGTGCCATCTTAAGACATTAAAGATGAAAAGTTATTAAAAGAAAAACTTGTTATAGGGCATCGCCGTGGCGGGGTGGCCATTTTGTGTGTTTCACCATTGAAACAGGAAGTGGGTGTAACTTGAGTGTACATTGTCCAATTGGCTCGAAACTTCTCAGGATTCATACCCTGAGGACATCTACAGGCCGATATTGGCTCAAAGTCATAATGCCCCCTAGTGGCAACAGGAAGTAGGCCTAAAAGTCAAGGTGCTATACTTTAATGAACTCCTCCTGGAGATTCATTTGGACTTCAAAGTTGGTCTGTTGGTAAAGATGAAAAGTTATTAAAAGAAAAACTTTTCGTCAAACGTTGTTGGCGTGGCGTGGCGGCCATTTTGAGTGTTTAGCGATGAAACTTGGCACCAAGCATCTCCAGACCAACCTGACAGAAAGTTATCAAAAGAATTTTTATAGGATAAAAATTGCGCCATTCGCACAGCAGGGCTGTGGAGGGGTCAAAGTGGGCGTAGCCTATGGAACCCAAGTCTAAATTTACCACTTACATTAATGTGAACAACTTTAAATTTACAGGGTGGATGAACAATGGGTCATGGACCACACCTACCAAAAATTACACATGTGGCGCTATAATGTTTTTTTGCCTTTTAACTCCCACATTACACATTGCACATTAGAAATCCTTACATCCAAGTGTTCCTTGAATCAAGCTGAATCACATGATATAGCCCACGCCCATTTCCGCTTAAAAGTTTTTTTTTTTCACAAACCAACTTTTTCGAACGCATCCTAGGCCGTGCGACCGATCTGCACGCAACCTGGTAGATAGCATCTCCAGATGGACCAGACCAAAAGTTATTCAAAGATTTTTGCTACGTTAAAGTATGCGCATTTGACGACCAAACAAATTTTCCTAGCTAGCTACCACACACATGTCATATCATATCTTGGCCAAATTAAATGTTATCAGCAAATAACTTGAAGTTGTTCAACATCGCACTACAATGCTCTGTACCAAATTTGGCGAAGATCGGCCTTAAGGGGGCGCTATAATCAACGTTTATTTGTTTTGGCCAATAACTCAATGCATTTTAATGGGAAATTTGCAATTGCAATATCTCTGCACTGTAAAAAAAACCTTACATTATTTTACAGGAAAATTCTTTTTCTTTGGTAAATTCACAAGATTATTCAATCCATCCACAAGAACTGGATGTAAAACACACAAAAATCATGTAAAATGACTTTAAAATACCCTCCTTTAGGCGTTTATTTTATGATTATCCAATCTATTTACGGTAAATTCCTGTTTAATACTGTTTTTTTACTGTACAAAAAAGAGAAGATAATGGGATAATACCTTTAGAGAAACATTTAATAATAGTCAGTACTTTATATAAACAATATTTGAGAGTATTTACAAGCAACTCTCCAATATATCTACATACTTTTACCATTAATGTATGTTGTTTACTTTAAATAAACATTAATTTATAGTTATAAAAGGCAACTCTACAATATATTTACTTACGTTTACCATTAATATATGAGGTTTACTTTATATAAACATTATGTTTTTAGTTATAAAAAGCAAATATCCAATATGTACACATAGTTTTACCATTATTGTATGGGTGTTCATTTTATATAAACATTATTTGACAGTAATAACAAGCAACTATCCAATATATCTACAGACTGTACCTCATTATTGTATGGGGTTTTACTTTATATAAACTGTTCTTTATAGTAATTATAAGCAACTATCCAATATATATATATACATACGTTTACTATTAATATATGATGTTACTTTATATAAACATTGTTTTATAGTAATTTAAAAGCAACTATCTGGTATTTCCATAGACTTTTCCTCATTGAAGTAGGGGGTTTACTTTATATAAACATTTTTTGACAGTAATAACAAGCAACTCTCCATTATATGCACATACATGTTTATTTTATATAAACTTTATTTGACAGTAATAACAAGCAACACCAATATATCTACAGACTTTTAGTACATGGGATTACCTTCATTAACATTATTTGACAGTAATTACTATTAATATCCAATATATGTTCACAACTTCCTCATTAGTAAATGGGGTTTTGAATGTACAAAAACCAAAAGGGCTATGTAAAAGTGCATTTTGCATCAACTACTTTTACATGCAATAAATATATACATTTTTTCTGCTGACATTTTACAGCATTGTCCAATCCATTCACTGCAGATCCCTTTTTGAGATGTATGAGATTTTAAGATGTATCATAACCAGAAAGTATCATAAAATGACCATTTACTGCTTGTTTTACAAAGAAATGCATTTAAACAGTGCTATCCTTAAAGTTCACAGATGAATAAACTTATGGGAGCAAAAACTGTCTGGTACATTGCATTATAGCAAAAGGGGAACTATGAGCTATTTGGGAATTCATACATGTGTGTTCAAAATGTCAGTGAACATGAAAAACTCTCTCCAAAATCTTTTCGTGCATCCCTGTGGAGGCTGGGGGCATTGAACCCGAGTGGACAGTGTTCAAAGTTTCCATTGCTGAAGCTGCGGTGAGGAGCTGTGGTCTTAGGGTCTTAGGTGCCTCAAGGGGCGGTAACCCACGAACACCGTGGTGGACACCGGTGGTCAGGGAAGCCGTCCGACTGAAGAAGGAGTCTTTCCGGGATATGTTATTCTAGAGGACTCCGGAGGCAGTTGCAATGTACCGAAGGGCCCGAAGGGCTGCAGCCTCTACCGTGAAAGAGGCAAAGCAGCGGGTGTGGGAGAAGTTCGGAGAAGACATGGAGAAGGACTTTCGGTCGGCACCAAGGTGCTTCTGGAAAACCGTTCGCCACCTCAGGAGGGGGAAGCAGGGAACCATCCAAGCTGTGTACAGTAAGGATGGGACGCTGTTGACCTCAACTGAGGAGGTAATAGGGCGGTGGAAGGAGCACTTTGAGGAACTCCTAAATCCGACTAATACGCCCTCTATGGTAGAGGCAGAGCTGGAGGATGATGGGGGATTGTCGTCAATTTCCCTGGTGGAGGTTGCTGAGGTAGTTAAACAACTCCACAGTGGCAAAGCCCCAGGAATTGATGAGATCCGTCCAGAAATGCTTAAGGCTCTGGGTGTGGAGGGGTTGTCTTGGTTGACACGCCTCTTCAACATTGCATGGAAGTCTGGGACGGTGCCTAAGGAGTGGCAGACCGGGGTGGTGGTTCCCCTTTTTAAAAAGGGGGACCAGAGGGTGTGTGCCAATTACAGGGGTATCACACTTCTCAGCCTCCCCGGTAAAGTCTACTCCAAGGTGCTGGAAAGGAGGGTTCGGTCGATAGTCGAACCTCAGGTTGAAGAGGAACAATGCGGATTCCGTCCTGGTCATGGAACAACGGACCAGATCTTTACTCTCGCAAGGATCCTGGAGGCTGGGAGTATGCCCAACCGGTCTACATGTGTTTTGTGGATCTGGAGAAGGCATATGACCGGGTGCCCCGGGAGATACTGTGGGAGGTGCTGCGGGAGTACAGGGTGAGGGGGTCCCTTCTCAGGGCCATCCAATCTCTGTACGACCAAAGCGAGAGCTGTGTCCGGGTTCTCGGCAGTAAGTCGGACTCGTTTCAGGTGAGAGTTGGCCTCCGCCAGGGCTGCGCTTTGTCACCAATCCTGTTTGTAGTGTTTATGGACAGGATATCGAGGCGTAGTCGGGGTGGAGAGGGGTTGCAGTTCGGTGGGCTGGGGATCTCATCTGCTTTTTGCAGATGATGTGGTCCTGATGGCATCATCGGCCTGTGACCTTCAGCACTCACTGGATCGGTTCGCAGCCGAGTGTGAAGCGGCTGGGATGAGGATCAGCACCTCTAAATCGGAGGCCATGGTTCTCAGCAGGAAACCGATGGAGTGCCTTCTCCAGGTAGGGAATGAGTCCTTACCCCAAGTGAAGGAGTTCAAGAACCTTGGAGTCTTGTTCGCGAGAATCGGCACAGCGGGTGCGGTATTACATTCAATTTATCGCACCGTTGTGACGAAAAGAGAGCTGAGCCAGAAGGCAAAGCTCTCAATCTACCGGTCAGTTTTTGTTCCTACCCTCACCTATGGTCATGAAGGCTGGGTCATGACCGAAAGAACAAGATCCAGGGTACAAGCGGCCGAAATGGGTTTCCTCAGGAGGGTAGCTGGCGTCTCCCTTAGAGATAGGGTGAGAAGCTCAGTTATCCGTGAGGAGCTCGGAGTAGAGCCGCTGCTTCTTCGCGTCGAAAGGAGCCAGTTGAGGTGGTTCGGGCATCTGGTAAGGATGCCCCCTGGGTGCCTCCCTAGGGAGGTGTTCCAGGCACGTCCAGCTGGGAGGAGGCCCCGGGGAAGACCCAGGACTAGGTGGAGGGATTATATCTCCAACCTGGCCTGGGAACGCCTCGGGATCCCCCAGTCGGAGCTGGTTAATGTGGCTCGGGAAAGGGAAGTTTGAAGTCCCCTGCTGGAGCTGCTACCCCCGTGACCCGACCCCGGATAAGCGGACGAAGAAGAAGAAGAAGAAGCTCATTGCTTAACAACAAAACTAAACTCTTTAAAGATTACTACGTTTTTAATGTTGGTTTTGAGCGGTATGCATCCCCACTAACATGGAAAGCGTTTTAAACAGTAACGTTAATACAGCTTGTCGGAGGAATACACAGCGTCTCTTTTTTTTTATTCACATCGTCTCCTACAGCGGCCAGCGGGGCGACAGAGGCAGAGGGATCACAGCGTTTGCTAACGTTAGCTTCTTGTCTCATCTGGGGTCTGATAAACAGTAAATTCATCAAAGTCAGTGTGCCCAATGCTATTTTCCGATAAACTGTAGTTAGGGACCCGCGTGAGTGCGGCCTCAGAGGGGAGAGAGAGAGAGCGGCTGACTGTTCGAGCCGTGTATAATTACGACTGTATGACATTTCATAAACAGCTGATTGAGCAGCAGTGCACCGCTGCTACATGCATATAGCGGAAACCCTGCATGTGCACGTGTGGTGTTGCTGTTGCGCGATGTAAATCATGCGGCGCCTGAGTGCATTTGACCGGCATAAAATCGCCATATGTCAGACTGACCAGCAGGTCCCCGGTCATGGCCGATGACGTGAAAATCGGCCAATTCCGGTCAATCGGTGCATCTCTACTTATGAGGATCACCAAACAACAACACGGAGACTGCTGTCCGAACTACAAACTGTAGTCTTTATTTACTCCTTTCAACCTTTACAAAGGCAGCACATGCCAGAAACATTCTTTCCGTTTTTACCTTTCACAATAAGCCTAAGACATATGCTACACTGTTTTGCAGAGGGAATTCAATTGAGTATTAACTGTATACTCAATTAGAGTTGGAGGAAATCTTAATAAATAGCTTACAGTAGCTTAGTGTTACAGCTTTTCCTGGGACGTATCCAGAGCTAACCCTTGTCCCTCCACTCAGCAGCCTGGAAACCAGACAGGACACCTTTTGGTGCTTTTGAGGAGCTGCTGCATTTATTTGTTCTCAAACTGCAGAATCTAGCTGCTGTACAATCACTTCATATCTTCACCACTAAACGTTAACACTCCTCTGCTCCGACTGCTCTCTCTTTCTCGTCCGCTCACACCACATCTTCCGTCACTTTCTCTCTCTCTTCAGCATCTGTCCTACTGACATGGTAGATGAGCTGGTGCGAATATCCAAAACTTTTATTGAAAACTTTTGCAAATTTGCATCGTTGCCGGTGTGAATAATTTTTATGTGAAATATTCACAGACGATTATTTTGCATATTGGCGTCGCTTATTCTTCGCGCCCCCGGTGTGTAACTGTCTTAAGTCACACGTGTAAGTCACAAGTCTTAACCTTCACCGTCTTGAACAAGTCCCAAGTCACTGTGTTTAGACTCAAGTAAGGCTGTACCAACAAAAAGGGGTGTAACTAGAGATGTTCCGATACCGATACCAATATTGGTATCGGCTCCGATACTGCCTAAATCGGGAAGTACTGGAGTTTATGCACCGATCCGATACCATGTAATAAAGCCCTAAAGAAAAAATACGTTAAAGTAGTTTATTTATGTTCTTTTTCCGTTATAACTGACTGTTAAACTGCATAATAAAAGAACATTCTGTGGCATTCATGTTTCACAAAGAGTTTAACCTGAGCCAGACCGACAACAAAGATAGAAATCACATCCATACAGGGATAGTAGTATACAGTTCTTAAAACATAATAAAATATATGACACACTGGTATCGGATCGGTACTCGGTATCGGCCGATACGCAAGTTCAGGTATCGGAATCGGTATCGGGAAGCAAAAAATGGTATCGGACCATCTCTAGGTGTAACCTCTCGGTTGTTGTTTTTTTGTTTTTGTTTACAAGCACAGACCAGGTAAAGCAGCTGTTAACACTGCAGGGGCTCATTTCAGGAAGCTTTAACAAACTCTGAGTCTAACCCTGATAATTGAGTTGATTTACCCTGAGATGGAAAACTCTGAGTTTTCGGTTTCAGGCAGCATGAATGGAGCCATGATACTACGATTTACCATGGTAACAACCACAAACAAACTGGTGGGCGGAAATACTCATGCACACATACAGCGAGTTTGAACATGTATTTAGTTAAAAAAGCAACACAGTGGCTGCTGCAAAAGAGAGAATTTGCGTGGGAGAAAATTGCTGCTAGAGTAAATGCGTTAGTTCCAATATAGTGTATATCATATTTAATCATAAGTATAATATTACTGGTGAAATGGTATTGAACCTATAATCTATAAAAATCCCATTCTGAGGCTGCAGCACCATCATTAACAAAATTATAATTCATAATCTTTTATTTCAAAGGGTTTACATAATTCACCTGCAATACTGTGGAACATCTTTTTAATGGCTCTTACTGGTTTGTGTCCAGGGAACACTACAAAAACGTTTAAAAAATGTTTCAGAGTGAGTCACACTCTTCTGACCCCAGATGTCATTCGGTACCTCCTTCAGCTGTATGTGGGTTTGTGGACTCCTTTGCTGCCTCCTTCTTAGCCTCTGCTGTGCTCCCTCTTGCTCTGGGCTATCCTTTTCTCAGCCATCTGATACATGAGTCTTCAACTTCACCCAGGCTATTCAGACCGTAAAGCAGGTTCTCAGGCTGGCTGTGGGAGAGCTGTCTGGTCTGTTGATCCTTGTCAAACTGAACACAGAATGAGAGCCATAACATGGGTGTGAAAGATGTGGTAAGGTACAGATGATAACGTGTGATACTGTATGGTGAACATCTATTTACTTTAGCTTTCTTTATCTCCTTGAGCTTCTTATCTTGTTATCCTCCTTTCTTCCATCTTGCCTAAACAGGGATTAAAGAATTAGGGTGAGATTTGAAAATTACTGTAACAGTACTATACATAGATTTATTTGTGGAGGCTTCCCAGCATTGACCACCAGGTTTTTATTTATTTAGATTTACAGCAAAAATGAAACTTAAAATACATATTTAATTACAGACTGAGTGCAATTGTCTGGAGGGAGAAACACTTATAAATAGAGCAGGTAGCCTATATCCTATTTCTGAGTTTGTTCAATTCCCTGTCCATTTATTTTTATGTGGAAAGCGAGAATGGAAATATTCTCTCTGGAAAGACAGAATGATAATGTTAAGTTGGACACACTGAATCACGAGTGAAAATAATGATCACGTTCAAATTAAGATGTTGTGGTCCACAAAGCAGACGCTCCGTTTAATGTCATGTTGTAACCTGTTACAGTTACTGTAAATCTTAAATGAAGCAGGGGTAAATTGTTAATTACAACGTGTGGTTCACTGTTCATAAAGTAGAACCAACGTAAAGTTAGTCAGCTGAGATAGCTTATTGAAAATTGAGGCATAACCTGGTAACGTTAAACGGCGGTTTACCGGTTATAAACAGTGATGTTAACTACATAGCGTTAGGAGCAACGGAGCGTTATGAAGTTTCCTCAATTACTAGTATTAGTACCCAGCTAATCAAGCTGACCTGCTAAACTGTCTACTACTAACCTTACGTTACTTAGCAAGTTAACGTTACTAAGTTAACTGCCACCTGTCTTTGTCAGGTCTGTGTTTGCACGAGGAAATAGGAACTTAAGTTAAACATGGAACGTTGACGTTACTAAATAACGTTAGCGTTAGTCAACTGACAAATATAATGTAGCTAGCTAGTTAACTGTTATATATTTAGCTAGCTAGCTAACATTATGATTGGAGCATGTGTAACAGAGTTAAAAATGTAGTGTATTGTTATATATGATTTTCGCCAAAAAAACAAATGAACAACCTTGGTTAATAGTTGTGAATGGAGCCACCCTTGGCCATTTGGTGTACTACAGATCTGCTGTGTGTAGTCTCGCGTTGATTCCGTACCCGATCAGAGAAGCTGTATACTTTTGATCGGATGCTGTAAATGTGTACATTAAAGCCTGAAGACAATGTTCTGATTTGTTTTCCAAAGGAAAAATAAAGAAAAGAAGAAAAATTCAACATTTCGCCTCTGTCTCCCCTGATGCTTGACCACTGTTACACTGGTGCCGTGACCCGGATGATCCCAGATCAGCTTGATGCAGATCGCCGCGCCGAGGGAGCTGCGTGGAATTTTCTGGGAGCAGTCCGGACTGCAGTTTTGATTGTGGTCAGGTACTTGGGGCGGACAATGCTCTAATGACTGAGGATTCTGTGTGAACTGTTGCAATTACATTTTCAAGTCCAAATTTTTTTTTTACTGTATATTTTTCTCATTTCTGTTTTTGTAGTGAAATGGCTAGTAAGTTGAAGCCAGATGATGAGTCTAACATTAGCCACTTCTCTTTAGGGAGGGGTAGAAGTCTAATGGGTGGTTATTTAGAGTCCAGAGAGTCTGTTGGGATGGATGTGGGTGCTTCTCCTGTGTTACCTGCGGGAAATAGGGTTTTTAGGTTAAAGCAGGACCCGACGGAATCGGCTAGCCTTATGTTGCAAGATAAGCCGCATCACTCGACTCCTGTTGATGAAAATGCCACATTGCATCAGTTAACTGATATGATCTCGCTGTTAGGCTCACAGATAGGCGAGTCTATTACGGCCTCACTTGTTTCTAATGGCGTTATTAGTGGGGTTGGTCAGGGTAATTCTTCCGTGCCCCGTACAAATGACACACATTTCAGTCTACACAACGCCCAGAACACCCAGCCTAGTGGTGGTACTAGTACCCTTGGTGAGAACACACATGTTGTTGTGCGGTCTGACAAGGAACCCGTCATTTTCAGGGGTGATAATACTGACAAGTACACAGTAACTGAATGGGTTGAGTTGATGAGAGCATACATCAAGAAACAGAAGTGTGACGTTTCATCACAGCCAGAAGTTGTAATGGGGAGGTTGATGGGGAAAGCCAGGGATGTAGTTAAGATAGGCCTGAGGAGTGACCCCTCACTTCAGTCTTCATGCACACCAGAGGTCATATATAGCATGCTGACACAGTATTTCAGTAGCACATCCTCATGCCTGCCCCTCCAAGATTTTTACTCAACTCTGCCCAATCAGAGAGAGAATCCCGTTGATTATTGGCTACGCCTTAACAAGGCTGCCGATGTAGCTGAAGAGGGTCTGAGGCGTCAAGGCAGACACATGGAGAATATGGGAGGAGAGATTGCCAAGATGTTTGTGAAGCACTCTAGAGATCTAGAGTTTGCGTCTGTGTTCAAATACAAGCAGATACATGACTGGACAACAAAGGAAGTACAGGAGAGGGTAGATGAATACCAATGTGAGCAGTTGTCCTTGGTGAAAGTACACGTGCCCAAGGTTCATGCGGCTGCACTGATTTGCCATGAAACACACACAGAGTCCCGCAACACTTCTGACATGGTGACGTCATGCGCTAATGTCCCCTCTCCTCCAGCTCTCTCTTTAGTGGGCGTATCATCTCCTTCCCCCTCATCTGCCCTGTCACAGAACCAGCAGCATTCTCTCTCTCTCCTATCTCTCAGTGTCAGCAGTCATATGTGCCGCACGTGCCACAACAAACTCTCTCTCCGCTGCCACAGTATCAGAGGCCGCCCCCATCCTTTGCACCGCGGGGCCAGTTGCCGCTGGGTCAACAGCAACGAAGCTATGCTTGGCGAGATGATGTCAATGCTCAGAGAGTTCCTGTCTAATGTGCAGATTGGACACGCAAGGCCCGCTGCGCGCCGAGGTGGCAGACAGAATCGTGGCAGCCCTGTCACGCTGCGGAGAAACGCCAAGCTCGCCGATCTCTACACCTGTCTGGCCCTGGAGGACATGGAAGCTCCGGAGCTCAGTGCGTCTGCCAGGCCTGCAGGAACTTCAGCGGCGACAGTAAACATCGAAACTGTGCGGGAGAGGCTGGAGCATGTTGGCCTGAGAGATCTTGACCTTATGTCTTGTGATGTGTCGACAGAGTGGCGAGCCAAGCTGGTGGACCTCGTGATCAAATATGAAGACATCTTCTCCCACCATCACCTGGACTGTGGTGAGGCCAAAGAGTTTGTGCATCGGATTCGGCTCACTGACGAGAGGCCGTTCCATTTGCCTTACCGACGTGTACCACCCGCTGAATATCAGACGCTCCGCCAGGTCCTCAGTGAGATGGAGGAGAAGGAGATAATCAGGAAGTCCACCAGTGAGTTCGCCTCACCTCTCGTTTTGGTGTGGAAGAAGAATGGTGACTTGAGGGTGTGCACAGACTTCAGATAGCTTAACAAACAGACGCTGAAGGATGCCCATCCCCTTCCCCACCAAGCTGACTGTCTGGCTGCCCTGGGTGGGAACACGTTATTCAGTACAATGGACCTCACGTCTGGTTTTTACAACATGCCGCTGCATGAAGACGACCGCAAGTACTCTGCGTTCACAACACCCATTGGCTTGTACGAGTACAACTGAGTCCCGCAGGGCCTGTGCAACAGCCCAGCCAGTTTCATGAGGATGATGACCAGCATATTCAGTGACCTGAACTTTCTTAGCTTGCTATGCTACCTGGACGATTTGCTAGTGTTTGGCACCGACTGAGGCATTGGCTCTTGAGCGACTAGAGCTGGTCTTTAGTCGGCTTCGCCTGCACAACCTGAAGTTGGCCCCAAAGAAGTGCTGGCTGCTCAGAAGGTCTGTGAAGTTTCTGGGGCATGTCATTGATGAGTCAGGTGTGTCAACTGACCCAGCAAAAGTTGAGGCCGTCAACAAGATGGTGGCTACAGACCTGATGGAACTTAATAGAGTGACCCCGTCTCGGACTCGTGTGAGGCCCTTCTTGGGAATGGTGAACTATTACCAGCACTTTGTGCCCAATTACTCCACGATGGCTAAGCCTCTCTTTGACCTCTTGGCTGGTCAGAAGCTGAAGCACAAGGGAAGACCCCGCATAAAACACCCTGCTCAGCACAGGAAGTTGACCCCTGCTGATTGGATTGGACCATCAGAAAGCTTTTGAGGATTTGAAGACAGCGTTACTGACCTCAGTGGTCTTAGCGCACCCGGACTTCACACGTCCTTTCGTCCTATCCACAGACACCTCCTTGGATGGCTTGGGAGCGGTTCTATCGCAAGTTCAGGAAGGTGACACTGTGGCCCGGCCAGTGGCTTTCGCCAGCAAATACCTTTCAAGAGCTCAGAAAAAGTACCCTGCTCATCGCCTGGAATTTCTGGCACTAAAGTGGTCCGTGTGTGACAAGTTTAGTCATTGGCTTAAGGGTGGTATGTTCACTGTGTGGACGGATAATAACCCCCTCAAACACATCATGACTAAGCCACGACTGGATGCCTGTGAGCAGCGCTGGGTGGCAAAGCTGGCGTCATATGTGTTCGATATCAAGTACATCCCGGGCCCCAAGAACACTGTCGCGGATGCACTAAGTCGTCGGCCTTTTGTGAAGTCAGCTGCTGGGAGGCAGCTGATCCGAGACCCCTACAGTGATCTCCTGGCCAAAGCAGTCCCTGTCTCAGCTGCACTGTCCAGGACACCTTTAGGCAGTCCGCTGCTCAGGATTACTTAGACTGTGAAGGAAGGGAGCCCTATGTATCTGATGGTGCCAAGAACCGGTCCTTCTCCAAAGAAGAAGTCTCTGCCATCTTTGAGACACACAGTCTGTGGGAGTCAGGTGCCAGGGTGCACGCTGTTGACGTACTCCAACAGCTTCCACAGCTGGTTCCCAATGGTGAAGAGCCCCTGCCTGCATTCACAGAGAGAGAACTGCGTGAAGGGCAGTTGAGTGATCCCATCCTCTCCAGGGTGCTGCACTATGTGGACCATGGCCGTCGTCCATCCAGGAGAGAGAAGTCCAAGGAGCCTGCTATGGTTATCAGGTACCTGAAACACTGGGAGAAACTAACCACTTGCAATGGCATTCTCTACAGAATATCCAAAGACCAGGTGTCCAGGAAGAAAAGACACCAGTTGGTGGTCCCTGACTCTTTTAAATCTGAGGTCTTCAAGGGCATTCACGACTGTGCTGGTCATCAGGGGCAGTTCAGGAGTTTGAGCTTGGCCCGTCAGCGTTTCTTCTGGCCTTATATAGATAGGGACGTTAAAGAATATGTCCGTCACTGCCCAAGATGCGTCATCAGCAAGACTGCCGATCCAGAAGGGAGGGCGCCCCTGGAGAGTATAAAGATGTCTTCTCCTCTGGAGATCGTGTGCATAGACTTTTGGACCGCAGAGGATTCGAACAACAAGTCTGTTGATGTGTTGGTAGTTACAGACCATTTTACCAGGCTGGCACAAGCCTTCCCCTGCCGTGGTCACTGTGCCAAACAGGTGGCGAAACAACCCTGGGACAAGTACTTTTGCATATATGGCTTTCCCGAGAGGATTCACTCCGACCAGGGGGCCTCATTTCAAAGTCAACTGATCAGTGAGTTGTTGAAGGTTGCCGGTGTAAGGAAATCCCGAACCACCCTGTACCATCCGATGCGCAACGGCAGTGTGGAGCGTTTTAACAGGACGTTGGGGAACATGATTCGCGCCCTCCCACCTGAAGCTAAATGTAACTGGCCCCGACACCTCCAGACACTGACGTTTATGTACAATTGCATGGTACATGAAACCACAGGCTATCGGTCATGATGGCAGATGGAACCTTTTTGTCCTCCCACGGGAAAGAGTCGAGCGACATCGCTGATGCGGATGGATCGATGCCTGTTGCGAGTAGGGAGGATGCTGGAAGTAGGACTCAGGAGTGGGTTGATAACCTGGCCACTGTGAGTGCAGATGTCCATGCAGAGTGTGGCTCCCCAGAAGGCGTCCTGAGTAACGGGTCTGGGCATACAGGCAGTTCGCACTCACAGTCACAGACAGAGTTGAGTTCTGAATGTAGAATGTCTCACGCTCTTGGAGTACGCACACACACAACGCAGAGCACCTAAACGATACACAAAGTACAGGGTCACCCTCTGCTCACTCAGCTTCAAACACCTTACACACAGTTAGGACTCGTGTTGGGCGTATAGTGAAACCAGTTAACCGTTTACTGTGTCAGATGTCCAAACAGGGTATTGTAAGCAATGCTGTTTCTAGGTCAATGTTTCAGATGTCCCAGTGAGACTGAGGTTCTTGATGTAATCTCAGTGTGTTTTGATATTTTGATATGGCATTGCTTTGCGTTACATAAGTCAGAGTCCAGGTGTAGGAACTTGCGTTTATCTGTGAGACTTGGTTTGTGTGGCGTGTAGACTGCATCCTGCTTCCAGAAGTTGGTAGTGAGTTTTGTACCACTCTCTTTCCACTTCATCCCTTTTTGGATACTGTTCAAGTTGGAGTCTATGTGTAACCATGTCATGTGGGTTTATTTATTTATTTTTTATAAAATCTTTTTTTTTGGTAGCGGTGAGCATGATTGTAGATTTTGGCGAAATTCAGGGGAGGTGGATGTAACAGAGCTAAAAATGTAGTGTATTGTTATATATGATTTTCGCCAAAAAAACAAATGAACAACCTTGGTTAATAGTTATGAATGGCGCCACCTTTGGCCATTTGGTGTACTACAGATCTGCTGCGTGTAGTCTCGCGTTGCTTCCCTACCCGATCAGAGAAGCTGTATACTTTTGATCGGATGCTGTAAATGTGTACACTAAAGCCTGAAAACAATGTTCTGATTTGTTTTCCAAAGGAAAAATAAAGAAAAGAAGAAAAATTCAACATTTCGCCTCTGTCTCCCCTGATGCTTGACCACTGTTACACATGGTTCACATTCAAGGCTAAAGTTACATAAGGACAGTCTTAATGTAGGCACATAAACGGCAAATGCTAATGTTATCCCTGCTGACATTTTTAAAATTGTGAAACGTTTGCAAGTGTTATCTTAACTCGTGTCCAGTTGATATCTCGTGAGGAAACTGCATGTAAATAAAAAGAAAAGTATTACTTTACCTTAAGTGAAAGCTGAATGTGAATCATCTTGGAAAAGTCCAGTGACTACTGCGTTTCGTTGGTTATTATCCACACTGTCTCTGCGTCGAGATGAGTTTGACATTAGCACAGCCCCCCATGAAGTCAAACAATATCATTGGTCAAGATCGTTTCTGCCCGGCATGATTCATCCAATGATTGTGCAATATTCAATTATTTGAATCTGCGCACACTTTCTTGATATCTGAAGCACATAGACCAGAGCCATAGAGATAGTCTTTCTCTATCACTCTGACATAGACTAAAGAGACAATTTCTGTTTACATTTCTGTTTTTTCAACCATTTTAAGGTCTTACATCGCTTCACGCCCAGATTATCAATGCTCACGTTGATGCTAGAAGCCTTGGTTGAACTGTTGAGCCCTAGCATCCCTTCCCAGTCTTTCACATATTGCATGTATTTCTAAATAAAAAAAAAATATATAGCACCAATGTAAAGCTTTATTCATACTGTGTCCTCCCTGTCTTTATTCACCGTATATTACCTCAGCCCATGAAAAACTCTTTGTTCCCTTTGACCTGTAGAAATTGGGGAGAGGCAAAATGATTTGAGCGAGCAGTAGACTGCACAATGACCTTGCATTTTGTTGAACACTGTGACTCACTTTGGGTCTTAATATTAAGAGAAAGTAGTTTTAACAACAATTTTAACTTCATAAGGAAAAGAACATGTATGCTACATATTCTATTTGAAGTACACCAAATACATAAAAAAGAGGTCTGTCCCGCATGCATATTAGTTTCTGACTGTGGGGAATTGGGAAAAACAGTAAAAACGTCCCCAAATTTCTGAATTGCTTATTTTCATGACATTCACTGAGCCTTGTCTAAAACAGTTTGGATATTGTATTGGAATGTTTTTTAAAGTGGATTAACAGCCTTTTATTAAAGGCCTACTCCTTTAGTTTTGAAATGAAATCACAGATAATTTCTCAAATAAGCATAATGTTGCAGATGTCCATACTGTTTGTCGGTAGGCATGACTTTCATAGGAGGGGACACACTTTCCTATCAACGCAGGGTTGAATTAAACTGTATGAGGGTTGGAACTAGCGGAACAAGTTAGGTTAGGTGGTGTGCAAGTTAGGCAAGCAGGTACATATTTGAGGTACTAGTGTGCATTAATATTGATTTTCCACCCCTTATAAAAGTGTAGCATAGCTGTGACACAGGCAATCCATTTAACTTATTAATGTTACACCTAAATGAAACACACATTGCCCAATATGTCCATCAATGCCTGTGTAACCATTGCAAGTCAATGGAAATTGTAGTGTAATTTCAGAGGCAGGGGTGGTCAGATCCCCAAGGTCTTGGTGAGGCATTTAAGGTACCGGACATGCATGAATATTCATTCTACCCCACATAAGAGGGAAGCTCATGCTCTGAGCTGTTTGCATGACATAGACAGGAACAAACATCAAAAGCCAGAGTGGACACAGTATAAGACATCACCGCAGACATCAGCAAAGTAAACAGTCAATGGAAAAAGATGTTGGGCCATGATTCTGAAATAGGCCCATGGCCTCCATGGAAGTGAAATGAGGCAAGAACATCAGATGCCCCCTAAAATATTAGGATGGTGAAGATGTAGGCTTACCCAGGCTGCAGGCTGCCTGGCTCTCTGTGTACTGTATCGTCATCCTGTAGGCCTATAGGGTTGTGGGCCTATGTGATGTGAACTGTGGCTGCACGATTCTTTTGTTAACTAATTCGCCAGACCAAAACATGATTATATAGTGATGAGCATATCACAGACTTGGACTAAAATAGACATCATGTACATCCAAGGCTTGTAGTTTAGTTGACTCTTGTATCTTATGCATTCCCATAACTGAAGCTATGGCTTTGTTTCCACAAATATTTAGGTGAAAGAATGTTTATTTTTACAAAGACAGATCTAAATACAGCATCTTTGTCCGCATTGGCCCCAGTGGTGATTTGGTACAGTACAGCTTTTTAAGCTTGTGTGCTGCCAAGTTGTTTTACTGTTTGTATTACCATAAATATGCTTGCAAAATATTACAGTAGTGTAGTTTGTAATATAATTACATTGATCCAACTATAATTGAGAACAATTGCTTGTGGGTTTTTGCTGTGGAGTTGTTGAGGCCATGCAGTGAGGGTTCATGTCAGCCTCATTCAATGCATTAAACGGGTATGGCTGGTCCTACCTGTCTCAGTACCTCTGTTAACCGCTCTTGAAATAACTGCAAAGCTAAATAGAAAGTCCTACTCTATTGCTAGAATTTAGTAGACTTGCATTAAGAGATACTGGACATGATGATGTTTGACAGCGATTAAAACACTAACACACAGTATGTATGAGACCACATTGAATAAGCTAAAATGGACCCTACATTATACCAATATTTACCCTCTGAAGAGTCTCTGATGCATATATTGGATAGTTAATTGTAAATATTGTCAAATGTTTTTACAAAGTAAACATACAGTACATTAATGGGATAAGTCTGTAGATATATTGAATAGTTGCTTTTAACACTATACAATATTGTTTATATAAAGTAAACCCTTACACATTTACGGGGAAAAGTGGTATTTTATATAAAGTAATGACTATAAAATAATGGTTCTGCAAGTTATTATCACATGTTGTTTTTTGTACAGTAGAAAACCAGTATTAAACAGGAATTTACTGTAAATTGATTGGATAATCATGTAAAACAAATGCCTAAAGCTTTTAAGATACTATTAATGGGCTGTCAAATAGGGTAATTTTCAATTAATTTGACATGATTTTTGTGTGTTTTACATCCAGAAATCTGTACTTTAACAGGGAGTTCTTGTGGATGGATTGAATAATCTTGTGAATTTACCAAAGAAAACCATATGGAAACAGCAGTTTTCATTTGAATTATGTAATTTTAAGGTATTTTGCAATATTTTTCAGTGTTTGTACAGATTTATACATTTGTTTAACATTCTAAATATGTTTTTTGATTACAATTCTTTTTAATTCTACAGTAGTTGGACTGTGAAAATACAGAAAATGTACAGTAGATATCTGTATTTTAAAAAGAAATTCTTTGTAGAATAACATAAGGTTTTTTACTGTCATTTGACGGTGTTTGGCAACTTTTGCTGCCCGACTTTTTACCGTTTTTTCACGATTGTTTAACGTTTATTTACATTAAATTTAAGGTTTAACTGTAAAAAACCAGAAAGATGCCTCAATTTTACACACCGTAAAATTATGTTTTTTTTTGTCTTTTTACATAAAATTCAATGTAATTTAACTTTCAAGACCATTAAGCAATGGAATTATCCTATTAAACAACTATATTATCTCATTATATCAATTTACAGACTAAAACCTTAATTTAATGGGTTTTTTTTAAAATAAAAGTATTTTTCTGTATTTTTATGGCATTAACACTTAAAAAACGGAAAAAATCTGTAAAATTATACAGTGAATTCCAGTGAAATAACTTTTTTTTTTACAGTGTGCAACAGTAAATGCTATCAACACAAAACATGTGATGCTTGTTCGGCATGCCGCTATGAGGCTCTGTACCAAATTTGGTAAAGATCAGCCATTAGGGAGCGCTATAGTCAACATACACAAGTTTTGGCCCTTTTACTCAATCAATGTTAATGGCATATTTGCAATGGGAATGTACCACAGACCTTGCAGCTCACACTTCTCAATATTTACTGATGTTATTTTTACTGCCTCCTACCGTTACGTTTTGGTTTTTGCTTTCGCGTGCTCCCCTGGTTTTCTACAATAAACACACTTCTTAACCCACCTGACAAAGTTTCTACAACCTTCACAGTGGACAAATGCAACTCTTTTAGCTTACTTTTTCAATCCAAAATCAACACCATTCATAGGCGCCGATACTGTGGGTGCTCCGGAGCTCGAGCACCTATGGAAAATACTGAGCACCCACCTGTGCCAGACTGCCAGTAGGCTACATTCATTTAAAATTAAACATTGCAGTTGGTGCTAAGTGGAGCATCTGTCTGCATCGTGTGATTGGTTATGTCGGTGGCATTGATTCTTAATTTACCACGAAGCTGATGCCGGTTACGTGTCAGTTAAACTTTTCATCTACAATCCTATCTGTATTTGTGAGAAGTGACGCTGTCCTGAGTTGAAAGCCTACTTTACGGCTTTATTATTGGGTTAATAGGCGTGTATGTTCGTGTCGGCCGCTGTACATTTCCTAAGGTTCTGAAATGCAAACAAAGTTTTACTACTTTTATTTTTTTTAAATAGCACGGAGGAAAACATAAATCGGCACCTATGACACCATTTACAACAACTTGACCACCTCCTCTGCTCCTTCAACCACCACACCTGTCTCCCCTCCTCCACCCTCTCAGTCACTCTCTCATTTCTCTCTGCTGTCCCCTGTGGTCAGGAGGGTTAAGAAGTTTTTTATTGTAGAGAATTGTTAAAGGTAGTCTGTATATGCATGGAGATGAACTGTTAACCACTACATTTGCAACGGCAATGTACCGCAGACCTTGCGGCTCACACCTCTCGATATTTACTGACGTTTGCCTCCCCACCGTAAGGTTTTGGGTTCCGCTTTTGCACGCTCCCCGGGGTGTCGGGGGCAACTGGCATCAGTGGCTTGGAACCCATCATAACTGCTTGCAGTTCTATCCATCCATCCATCCATCTTCATCCGCTTATCCGGGGTCGGGTCACGGGGGTAGCAGCTCCAGCAGGGGACCCCAAACTTCCCTTTCCCGGGCCACATTAACCAGCTCCGACTGGGGGATCCCGAGGCGTTCCCAGGCCAGGTTAGAGATATAATCCCTCCACCTAGTCCTGGGTCTCCCCCGGGGCCTCCTCCCAGCTGGACGTGCCTGGAACACCTCCCTAGGGAGGCGCCCAGGGGGCATCCTTACCAGATGCCCGAACCACCTCAACTGGCTCCTTTCGACGCAAAGGAGCAGCGGCTCTACTCCGAGCTCCTCACGGATAACTGAGCTTCTCACCCTATCTCTAAGGGAGACGCCAGCTACCCTCCTGAGGAAACCCATTTCGGCCGGTTGTACCCTGGATCTTGTTCTTTCGGTCATGACCCAGCCTTCATGACCATAGGTGAGGGTAGGAACAAAAACTGACCGGTAGATTGAGAGCTTTGCCTTCTGCCTCAGCTCTCTTTTCGTCACAACGGTGCGATAAATTGAATGTAATACCGCACCCGCTGTGCCGATTCTCCGACCAATCTCCCGCTCCATTGTCCCCTCACTCGCGAACAAGACCCCAAGGTACTTGAACTCCTTCACTTGGGGTAAGGACTCATTCCCTACCTGGAGAAGGCACTCCATCGGTTTCCTGCTGAGAACCATGGCCTCCGATTTAGAGGTGCTGATCCTCATCCCAGCCGCTTCACACTCGGCTGCGAACCGATCCAGTGAGTGCTGAAGGTCACAGGCCGATGATGCCATCAGGACCACATCATCTGCAAAAAGCAGCGATGAGATCCCCAGCCCACCGAACTGCAACCCCTCTCCACCCCGACTACACCTCGATATCCTGTCCATAAATACTACAAACAGGATTGGTGACAAAGCGCAGCCCTGGCGGAGGCCAACTCTCACCAGAAACGAGTCCGACTTACTGCCGAGAACCCGGACACAGCTCTCACTTTGGTCGTACAGAGATTGGATGGCCCTGAGAAGGGACCCCCTCACCCCGTACTCCCGCAGCACCTCCCACAGTATCTCCCGGGGCACCCGGTCATACGCCTTCTCCAGATCCACAAAACACATGTAGACTGGTTGGGCATACTCCCAGGCTCCCTCCAGGATCCTTGCGAGAGTAAAGATCTGGTCCGTTGTTCCACGACCAGGACGGAATCCGCATTGTTCCTCTTCAACCTGAGATTCGACTATCGACCGAACCCTCCTTTCCAGCACCTTGGAGTAGATTTTACCGGGGAGGCTGAGAAGTGTGATACCCCTGTAATTGGCACACACCCTCTGGTCCCCCTTTTTAAAAAGGGGAACCACCACCTCGGTCTGCCACTCCTTAGGCACCGTCCCAGACTTCCACGCAATGTTGAAGAGGCGTGTCAACCAAGACAACCCCTCCACACCCAGAGCTTTAAGCATTTCTGGACGGATCTCATCAATTCCTGGGGCATTGCCACTGTGGAGTTGTTTAACTACCTCAGCAACCTCCACCAGGGAAATTGATGCCAATCCCCCCCTCATCCTCCAGCTCTGCCTCTACCATAGAGGGCGTATTAGTCAGATTTAGGAGTTCCTCAAAGTGCTCCTTCCACCGCCCTATTACCTCCTCAGTTGAGGTCAACAGCGTCCCATCCTTACTGTACACAGCTTGGATGGTTCACCGCTTCCCCCTCCTGAGGTGGCGAACGGTTTTCCAGAAGTACCTTGGTGCCGACCGAAAGTCCTTCTCCATGTCTTCTCCGAACTTCTCCCACACACGCTGCTTTGCCTCTTTCACGGCAGAGGCTGCAGCCCTTCGGTACCTTGCAACTGCCTCCGGAGTTGTATGGGATAACATATCCCGGAAAGACTCCTTCAGTCGGACGGCTTCCCTGACCACCGGTGTCCACCACGGTGTTCGTGGGTTACCGCCCCTTGAGGCACCTAAGACCCTAAGACCACAGCTCCTCACCACAGCTTCAGCAATGGAAACTTTGAACATTGTCCACTCGGGTTCAATACCCCCAGCCTCCACAGGGATGCACGAAAAGCTCCGCCGGAGGTGTGAGTTGAAAGTCTGTCGGACAGGGGCCTCCTCCAGACGTTCCCAATTTACCCGCACTACCCGTTTCGGCTTACCAGGTCTGTCCAGAGTCTTCCCCTGACCCAACTCACCACCAGATGGTGATCGGTTGACAGCTCCGCCCCTCTCTTCACCCGAGTGTCCAAAACATACGGCCTCAGATCAGATGAAACGATTATAAAATCGATCATTGACCTTTGGCCTAGGGTGCTCTGGTACCAAGTACACTTATGAGCATCCCTATGTTCGAACATGGTGTTCGTTATAGACAATCCATGACTAGCACAGAAGTCCAACAACAAACAACCACTCTGGTTTAGATCAGGGAGGCCGTTCCTCCCAGTCACGCCTCTCCATGTGTCTCCACGTGCGCGTTGAAGTCCCCCAGCAGAACTATGGAGTCCCCGACTGGAGCCCCATGCAGGACTCCACTCAAGGTCTCCAAGAAGGCCGAATACTCCGAACTCTTGTTTGGTGCATATGCACAAACAACAGTCAGAGTTTTCCCCCCCACAACCCGCAGGCGTAGGGAGGTGACCCTCTCGTCCACTGGGTTAAACTCCAACGTAGCGGCACTTAGCCGGGGCTTGTGAGTATCCCCACACCTGCCCAGCGCCTCACACCCTGGGCAACTCCGGAGAAGAAAAGAGTCCAAACCCTATCCAGGAGTATGGTTCCAGAACCAAGACTGTGCGTAGAGGTAAGCCCCACCAGATCTAACCGGTAGCGCTCCACCTCCCGCACAAGTTCCAGCTCCTTCCCCACAGAGAGGTGACATTCCACGTCCCCAGAGCCAGCCTCTGCTGCCCGGGTCTGGTCCGTCGAGGCCCCTGACCTTCACTGCCACCCATGTGGCAGCGCACCCGACCCCAGCGGTTCCTCCCACAGGTGGTGGGCCCATGGGATGGAGAGATGTCCGCCACTTAGCTTTTTCGGGCTGTGCCCGGCCGGGCTCCGTGGCAAACCCGGCCACCAGACGCTCGCTGACGAGCCCTCCATCTGGGCCTGGCTCCAGACGGGGGGCCCCGGGCTTCCTCCGGGCAGGGTCACTTCATCCCTTCCTCGATTTTTTATAGGATTTTTGAACCATTCTTTGTCTGGCCCCTCAACTGAGACCACTTTGCCTTGGGAGACCCTACCAGGAGCACAAAGCTCCAGACAACACAGCCCTCAGGTTCATAGGTACACACAAACCTCTCCACCACAATAAGGTGATGGTTCCCGGAGAAGTGCTTACAGTTCTAGTTATTTTTTATTTTCCATTATTCTCATTTTTCTCCGCCTAAAACTCATGCTACAGCCTAAGCCATAAATGGTGGGGTGGTGCCGTTTTCAGTACTGATCCAGAACCCTGCAAGTTCAGCCACTTCCACCACTAGGTGGCGCTATAGCAGAAAAAACATGTTTGGCTCCCAAACCGTGCATTGCACATTAAAAAATACATATATCCACGTGTTCCCTGCATTCAGCTGAATCTGCTTATATAGGCCACGCCCATTTCCGCCCCACGAAAAATCGTGATTTATTGTAAACCTACTTTTTTGAACTCCTCATAGACCGTGCGACCAATCTGCACAAAACTAGGTGCTTAGCTTCACCCGACCGACCTGAGCAAAACTTATGAAAAGAATTTTTATCAGAAGAAAATTGCACAAATTACACACAAACAAATTTGTGTAGCTAGCTACAAAAACACGGACTTTGCCATATCTCGGCCAAAATAAATGCTATCACAGCAAAACTTTTGATTGTTGTTTGCCATGACCCTGTGGGGGCGCTACAAGTACAACAAGTTTATATATCATGCTCATCCGATTTTTACAAAATTTTGAGAGTACCATCTAGGGCCACTCCTGAGGCCACAGTGGGGTACTGATTCATCAAGGTGGGCATGGCCTATTGGACCCAGGTTTGGATTCACCACTTACACTAATGTGAGCAACTTCAAATTTACAGTGTAGATGTACAATGGTTCATGGACCTCACATACCAAAAATACATACAACACATATGGACTACTAGGTGGCGCTATAATGATGTCTTTTTGCCTATAACTCCCACATTACACATCGCACATTAGAAACCCTTACATCCACGTGTTTCTTGAATCGAGCTGAATCTGTTGATATAGGCCACGCCCATTTCTGTAAATAATTTATTTTCGCAATATCAGCCATTAGGGGGCACTATAGTCAACGTAGACCAGTTTTGGCCCTTTTACTCAATCAATGTTAATGGGATATTTGCAACGGCAATGTACCATAGACCTTGCAGCTCACACCTCTCGATATTTCCTGATGTTTGCCTCCCCACCGTTACGCTTTGGGTTCCGCTTTGGGTTCCGCTTTCACGCGCTCCATTATTTGGTAGGCTGCAGCCACTGCTAAGGACAAGGGCAGAGTGCAGCGCACATCCATCTCTCCTGGACATGTACGTATCCAGGACGGTGAGGCGGGCAGGAAAGATTGTAGCTGATCCCTCTCATCACTCTCACAAACTGTTAGAACCCTTCCTCTCTGGCAGGAGGCTGTGGGCCCCCATCTTCATCCTGGACTTTACATTGCACCTACTATACCGTATATCCTTTGCAAATTCTGCACTCAACCCATTCAGCCTCTTTTTTCTTATGCAACAATTGTTGTGTATGTATTGTGGCAAACCAAGGGAAACAGCCCAGCCAATTTAGCACAGGGGGCGGGTCCCTAAGCTCAGATTGAGCCAGCTCAAGTGCACGCAGGAAAAAGAACAAAGGACCAAGCAGGCAACACCGCTGTGACTTTCAGTAAGAGCCTAGGAAGGAGACATTGGCCAGGAAAAAGGACTGACCTCTCGCTCTGCTCTAAACCCCACAGGACAGGGAAAGACCCCAGGATAAATCCACCACCCTTTTTCTTGAATGCCACAGTATATATTTGTTTTTCTGTATTTATTGTTTATTTCATATTAATGTTAAATATGTCTGTTTGTTTTTATGTATGCACCATTCACCAAGGCAAATTCCACATAAGTGTACTTATTGTGGCAATAAAACCTTTTCTGATTCTGATTCTGATGTCCATTCTCAGTGTATGTGCACTGGAGGTTTCAAGTTTCCACACCATATTATAAATTAGTTTAGTAAATTTAATAAATCACTTAGTTTGAAATTATTTACTAAGAACTTACAAAGAACTTTACACAAATGCTGTGATGAATTTAGAAATAGCTGGTGCAACCCAGTCCTGGAAAGCTGTTCTTTCCTTCGTTCTAAATACAATACCAAGAAATTGTAAAAACCTTTATCGGTTCAACAGTTATTCCCTTCAGTTTATGCCAAAACTCTCTAAGAAAAAATGCAATTCTCAAAGGTTGCATATACCATTCATTTAGGCTACAATCAGAGGCCTAATAAGCATGGATGGCTGTACTTTGATTCGTGGCAGTGTCTGTCATTTACAAAATTACCACAGCCACATTTCTTCCTGTTGTCTTTTTGCTTGGGTTTGAACACAAAAATAAACAGATAAGTAATTTTGATCACTTGCTTTAAGAATTTTCCAAAGGTGGAAAACACTTAAGAAGCATGTCCGAAGGAGTGCTGTAGATAAGGCCTGTACTGTATGTGTCTGCTTCCCTCTAGTGGTCATAAGATGGGGATCTATTGTATACTGTATACATGCAAAGAAGTTCATTAGTTAATAATATGGACCATATATCAACAAGGCAATGTATGTTGTATCACAAATGTATTGTAAAAAAAGAGTAAATTACACAAAAATAAAAAAGCGTGAGAGCCAAGAATTGTAAGTTGTCTTTATTTTTAAATTCACCAAAATGTTTTCTGCTTAACTACATCCAACAGCATTTATTGTTGTCACTGTGACCTCATCAACACCCGAGTGACGATGGTGTGACATCATCAGTGCCGCCATGATACCTCAGCATCATGACATGGCTCAAACGGCAGAAAAAAACTGCTGACTGTCAGTCCATCCCAGAGTCCGTTGTCAATAAAAGCATCTTGCCGCTACCCGTGTAAAGCACAAACATTGCACATTAACTTATAGCATAGCATCAAGTCTCCTTAAAATTACTGCTTAAAAACGAAAACCCACCCGTCTTTTAAATGGAGTCAAATAAAATGATAAACAGGAGTGGAAGAGTTCTCTTTTCAACAATATACTGGATACCACTGGATATACAGTATACACAGTATGATTTAAAATATGATTGCTGCAGATCTCCAGTGAAGATAATGATTTAAAACACCAATTGTGTGCGCTCATAATGCTCTAGTACTGTCATCTCTTACCTTTGCTTCCCCCCTTACCTTACCTCATTACTTCCTATCTAATATTTTCTCATTTGGTATAATTTGCCACTTTTAACATAACATTGTATATCCTAGCTGTTAACATATGACTATATTGTACCATCTAAATTATGAGGAGCCTTACACACAGTGTGCTCACAGATTTCCAGTTCCCCTATAAAAAAAAATAGTGTAAATATAATTTAGACTGTGACATTCTCTGTATTAAAGAAATTGCAAAAATGCATTATTTTAACTTGTATATGGCTTTGTTCAAACATAAATAATACTGTACATGCCAGGTAAGATCTGCCTTTTTACTGCATGTCACTCTAAACACTCCATCTGTTCCTTTAGTAACGTATTTATCTGTAATATTTTCTATCTTCTTTTTTCTAAGTAATACTATGAAAAAAGATGATCCAGATGATACTGAAATGTGTGCAACCTTCAGAAATTCAAGGAGATTCAAAAACAGTCCATCATAAACGAAGAGGAAATTTAAGAAAGAAAAATGGGGTCAGAAAAATGTCAAGTGAAGTATCCCTCCCACAGAACTTGCATAAATCTCTTTGTTAAATCATCTGCTATATACAGTAATACATTTAATCGTTACATATAAGGCTCATCTGAGCCTGGCAAGTCTCTTGAACAGTACTACACCATAGTCCAGTGACCAAGTATTCATCAAGACCAAATTAACCAAAAGTCAAATTTCCTTGTACATTAGATCTTTCAAGTAAAATAACTTGTTTTCCTATCAATAATTGTGTGTTCTCATAATTTCATCAGACCTGCGTCAAACCAAAATTGAAATAAGTTAAAATCAAAGTCATCATGTAGTAAATGTTTTTATCTTTTGAGAGAAGTCAAACAAATCCTGCAGCGGCTGCAAAGCTACAAAACGCAGAACTTAGAATAGTTGACCCAGGTCTGCCTAATGATTAGCAGACAAAAACTTCAGAAACAAAGTGACTAATTCCTGTTTTCATTACTGAATCTGATGAAGTAAAAGAGTAAATGAAGTAATTATCTTTTAAATGTACAATAATGCCATTATTTCCATAGACAACTAAGCCGCCGATTTCTCTGTTTTGAAAAATGTAATACATATTTTTTGACTTAAAATACTGTGAGAAACACTCACTAAGTTTTTTTTGTACAGTAATCCATTGATAATAATCAATGCACAAAAGTAAAAGACAAAAGCACACAAATATTCAAAAACTGAAATTGAGACAGCTCAAGACAAGATTTTTTTCTCCCTTTTCCTTAGATTTGTTTTCTCACTTAAGTTTAAAATACACATATTAACCAGCTGTATAATGTTAACATACAGTAGTTATTTGGATTCATCAAAAAAAGCACAGTTTTAAGTCAGTCCAAGTTTCCTGGTTTTATGGTGGAAATTAGGGACAAGTCCAGGATGGTCCAGTCCAGTTGCGAGGAGTAGACTACTGGCCATGGCTGGGGCACTACGATACTGATAATGCAGCGTTCGTGTGCTGGGCAGATGCAGCTACTGTGCGATGATTGCTGGGGCAGAGAACTAGTTAAAATGTCGCCCTACATTTCACACTGTAATGTACTCACCCTGTTCATCCATACTGCACGTGTTATTACACAGGGAAGCACAGTACAGCTTCACGCAGCTCAGTTCAGTTCAGCAGTGTGAGGGGCCTCTTGCTGTACAGTGGTGGTTACCACAGAGGAGGCAGTGCACAAAGAGATAGTGACTAGGGGCCCAAAGGGGCCTGTTAGGGCCAGTGAGGCCAGGGGCTCAGAGAGAATACAATATAGAGAATTATGGCTGAACATTTACATTGGTAAGAAGATTAAAGCAGAGCTTTGACCAGGTGAAGGGGCTTATGGGACAAAGGAGTTTTGGAGGATGAGAAACGCTATGAGCTGCAGATGAAGCGGGCTGAGAGAGGATAGGAGGAGGCCAGCCCAGCAGAGAGAGGAGGAGGTGGGGATAAGTTGGTAGCGGAGGCCTGATGAATAAATCAGACAGGAGAAGTGAAGGAGTGGTGATATAGCTTCAGAGAATTCCAGTGAGAGGGAGGTCTTCTGCCCATCCAAAGAGACACCTGGAGAAAAACACATATAACTGATCTACCCTTCCATTACAGATTTCATTTAAATGTTCACTCATCAGCTACTATTTGTGTGTCCTTCAGTACAAATGCCTGGACACACCAGTATTCAAAATGGCGCAATTTGTTTAGAGTTCAACTGAAAAATTACACACACATTTTTGCTGTTGATCAATAACAAGATGTCTTGACAGTGCTGACCTTTGAGGGGACGGAGAGCCTGAGAATTCAAATAGAGGAAGCTATCGTAGCTTATTAGCTGTGTTGCACACATAAAACACTTTTATTTGTCCTCCTCTGTAATATAAATGCTCCACTAAAGAGCAATGATTTGCAGAACATGTATTTTGACTGTTTGGACTTATTGTCCCGTTAGTGACCAATTATTATGTTGAAAACTGACCATTAGCAAGTTTGTTAGCTCTGGCAGCCTTATTTTTCCTCTTCAATAACTTTTGTATTGCACAAAATGGTGTGCAAAGGTGAACAAAATGCACTGTAGAGATATTGTGAATGTCACTTTATGGTGTGACTGCCGCTTAATGTTTCAAGTCTCAAATTTAGGCCTAGAGGCTTTTTAATGCCCTGCTGACTTGTTTTGTGAGATGTGGGATTGTTTGTGTTATTCCTAGATTTTTATCTAATTTAAGGGGTGCCACTGCATGTTAAACACAGTTCAGTATATTTACTACCACATAAGCTTTAATTATCTACTCTGGTTCAAATTAAAGTATTTTCTAAACTGACTTTACTGACTAAAAAAACATCAGTGTAGGTACAGCGTTGCCTTCCACTGAGCACTAGTGCAGCACCTGAAGGCTGGTCTGCAATCTAAACTCCAACAGAGATCATGTTTTTGCTGCCTGAATGGTATAACTTGCCAAAGGCTTTCTAGACCAGCAAAAGAAAAATTAAACAAGGCAAAAAAAAAACATGTTTAAACAAAATAAATGTTGGCAGGCAGATTTTAAGTAATATGTTGTACAGTTCATGTATTGGTATTGTAGCGATCAGCTGCCAATCACCCACGTATAACCCCGGGCAAGCTGAGGGTTGGCAGCCTGGCAAGAGGGGGGCGGACCCCCTGGGGATATAATCAGCAGGTAGAGGAAGTTCTGTCTCTTTGAATTCCGGCCGAGACTTGGGCCTCTGTGATTCAATGCCTGTAGGTTGTGCTTTTGGCTAATAAACAAGCTAACTGAACTCTGGCCTCTGTGCGAGTCATTACATTGGTGTCAGAAGTAAAACGACAGAAAGGTGATTAGGGAAGACTGAGGGTGCACCCTGCACTGTTAGTTAGTGACCAGTTTAGTTAGCCTAGGTTAGCGTTAGCAGGACCGTGCCACCATGAGTGTGGGGAGAACTTTTCTAATCGGTTAAGACGACGGGGGAGACGAGTGATGGGGATGGAGCCGGAGCCACTGGATGGACATTTGGTGGCCTAAGTGAGGAGCTATGATGGCTGGAGGACAGCAGAGCCCACCTTCAGGGCACAGTGGGAGCGATGGGCTCCGAGGCAAGGATATGCACGATTCTCTGCTAGCAAGCTAAAGTTGTAGGGGGGTGCAGACGCCAACGTCACCTCCGGCATGGGAAGCTCGGATGTAAACAAAGATGGCGGCGCCCATTCGACGATAACAGCGGTAGCAGCTAGCTCCGTGAATACCCCAAAGTACAACGGGAAGGTGAGCTGGGAAGCTTTTCATGCTCAATTCGTACTGCTTGCTAAGTCACAGAACTGGTTGCAAGAGACTAAAGCGTTACAATTGGCTATGTGCCTCACTGACGAGGCTTTAGCATGCTTGCTGCTTTTGGATGTTGATGACAGACAGAGCTATGTCGCACTGATGGGTGCTCTCCAGCGATGGTTCAGGAACTTTACATCAGCTGAAACAGCTGTCCCTGCATGAGGCATTGGAGAGGGCGTCAGAGAGACGGCCCGCGCCTATGTCATGATGCTCACACAGGAACACAACAGTCTCCATGTCAGGGCAGCAGCTGAGGTCCCACAAACACCAGCATGGGCAGCTAAGCTGACGGAGCTGGTGCAATCAGCTCCCTGGGCACTCAACGGGGCCACGACCGCACTGCCAGAGTGTGCTGGGGCTGTGGGAAACCTGGTCACCTGGTATGCTCATGCCCGAAGACACCCAGACACCAGGGAAATGACTCAGGGTCCACATAGAGGGGACTACGTGGACCACAAACCAAAGTTCCCCACATACACCCTCAGGCACGTCTGGCCGGGAGGTGGTTGCAATGGTGGGCCGGACTTCAATTGGAGACCTCTGCCACATTCCAGGCACTATGGAGGGAGTGACGTGTACAGTGACATTAGTATGGCCAGATGTGCTCCCCATGCAAACCGTCTTGGAGCCAACAGCAGTCCACCTGCGGATGGTGACTGGGGAATTATCACCCATGAAAGGCAACATTTGTGGTGGGGGGTAAAACAGTGCGCCACTGGGTGGCATCAGTCCAAGACCCCTGCATTCTCGGACTGGACTTTTTGAAGAACACAGGCTGTCGGCTGGACCTGGCGGAGGCCACCCTGTGCATCCCAGGGGAACCGCCTGTTGACATGACCCCACCCCCCCGGGCTCCAGCCCTACAACACCCCAGGTAACCACCTTGTTGACAAACACCGCTGAAGGCACTGGCGACCACTTTGGGGGGGGACAGAGAGACCCACCCACCGAGACCTCCGTGGCCCTCCATCCCCCTCACCTCACCTAGGCGCCCTACCTGCACCACAGCCAGCACATGCTATACAGACCCATTAGCAGCCCAGCTCCCCCAGACAGAGGAGGGAAATGTCGTGTCGGCAGTACAGGGAATATGGCGACGAAACTGTTCTCATCTGGATGCCTAACAGGGTGAAGGGAGTGGGCGGGGCCGCGAGACAACGCAGAAACTACGACCTGCATTACAAAGGCCGCCACCTGGACTCAGGGGAGCTGGTTTGGCTCTACAGCCCGCAGAGGAAAAAAGGGCATTGCCCCAAGCTGGACAGTGATTGGGTAGGCCCCTGTAGAGTGTTGGAGCGGCTAGGGGAGGTGGTATACAGAGTGCGGCTACCCCCCATGGCAGACGGGTGGCCATACACAGAGATAGGTTGGCCCCCTACCATGGGGACGCTACCCCCCAGCTCCCACACAGGCCCTCACAGACACCCCAGCTAACAACCCCCACCCAGATACTCCCACCACGCCCCCCCCCTCCCGAGCGCCACTCTCTCCCACACTCCTAGAGTTGAGGAGGAGTCCCACATATGATATTGCGGCCCCGGCACGGCCCCCGGAAGCAGAGCATGCTGTTTACATGACCTGTGTCAAATTCCGATATATTGTCATATTTGGAATAATAGTTGAATATAGGTGTGCATGTAAGGGTATTGTTGAATCCTACTCTATTTTTTTCATTAAAATCTAACATCTTAATATCTAAATACTGTAATGTTATCACATTTCTCACCAAAAGTACCAAATATCTGCTGTCTTGAGGTATAAATATATTTTTAAATCTATAAAAACAAATCTCCACCCAGTATAAAAGCATGACAACATAACATTGCAGTGCTGAGATGTATGACCCACCAAGCTATCAGCTGTTTCCACTCAGTGTCACAGGCAGACGACTTTAGCAGATGGTTTCAAGATGACGTGAGTTCTGCGGGGGGAAAAGAGAAGAAATACTTCACACACTGAACAAAATACTGGTTCAGAAAGTGTTTGCAGCTTGTCACGTATGACTGTAAACTACATTATAAAGGAGCTGTCTCACTGGTGTGTCGTTCCAATGGCGCGGCAGGTCTTCAGGCTCAGGTGGGTAGGACATCCAGGATGGGCTACGGTATGAGGACGGCGGTGACATGACAAAGTAGTCTGAGTAACCAGGGCGGTTAGCAGATATAGCGTAGACTGCTGTTATTGGGTTTCCTGTAAGATGTGAAGATCGATTTAGCCAAAGACTGAACTTCACTTATCATAGCTACTGTCTGTATTACAACACTACCACTATGTCATACCTGAGTAGGTGCTGATGGACTGGTCGACAGTGACAGCAGGGAAGGGGGTCCTGGACAGCGGCACGTACGGGGCACCGTTGTGCTGCTGGGCCTGCAGGTCTGAGGCCTCTGACACACGGGGCTTCAGACTAACATCAGGGGTGGAACTGTCAGTGGAGAGGAGGGACGGCTGTTAACCTGATCTACAGTAATCACATAACTGCAGCCGTTAACCTAACAGCTGAACACGTGAACTGACATCTGAACTGTAAGAAGAAGAAGACATACTTTATTGATCCCTGAAAGGGGAAAATAGATTTTTTTCAATTCAAGCCAAGTCCCTACGGACTGAGCTACTGCCCACCCCTAAAGTAAGTGATGGTAGCTGAAATGAAAGTGAAAGTTAGTAAGTACCGAAAGCTGTTGAACTGTCATTTGAAAAAAAAAGCAGATGAACTATCATTTAAAGAGAAAGAAAATCAGTTGAAATGTCAGCTAAAGTGCAAACGATGAAAGCAATTGAAATTTCAGTTAATTGTAAGGGGTCAGAGATGAATATGAAGTTTGTATGTTAACAGTTGAAGTTTCAGTTGGTATCAAGGCAGTGACTAGGTAAGTCAGCTGAAGAGTCAAAATTAGGTTGGTGATGTGTTTACATTCAAGACAAGCACACCCACATCAAAGTCCATCCAATAAACAAGCATAATAGTGTTGGGAATTCGTAGGTGTACAGATTCAATCATTGGCAAATTATCAAAGATGTGTTATCAATATTAATAAAGTTATGAATATGGTTATTAATAACTTTATCAAATGGACAAACAATCAAAACGGGGCACCACCCTGAACAACCGAACTGTGAAACAGTTTCATTAGGTGGTTTTCCTTTTAAAATACAGAGCTTAACTTGGTTAATCTATCTGGTGGAACAAAAGGAAGGGTGAATTCGAGCACTGACCTGTGTTCAACCAGCAATTATTACAATAAGTACACAAATAATCACAGACAACTGCTATTTAAAATATAGAATTTATTAACTTCAAAATTATCAATCCAATCAATAATCCTTTGATCAATTAAAACCAATATACCTTTTTTAAACTACAACAAAAGCAAACAAGACATGTCTGTGTGTGTGTGTGTGAGAAAAAAGGGCGGGGGGGGGGTGACGAGATGTAGTCTAGCCCGAAGACTACAAAAATGGCTACTCCTGTGAGCTGCACAAAACTATTTTGTCTCAAGAGGGCGGTAGTGGTGCTGGGTGCAGCGCTGTGTGACTAGAGCAAGCCGGTTAGCTTTCAGGCTAACGTATTACAGACCAACAGAACACACTAGCTACTTCGCTATGTGCTAGCTGTGTAGCTATTCAACGCACGTGTCTGTGTGTTTGTGTATGAGTGTGTGTGTCGAGAGAGAGAGAGAGAGAGAGAGAGAGAGAGAGAGAGAGAGAGAGAGAACACTTGGAATAAATAAAAGGCACCTTGAGTCTTGATTTTTCAGGTTCTGACAGTGATCACCCTCTCATTCAGTACAGTAGCTAACTTCTTTCCAGCGGGAGAAAAGCAATGTAGAACTTTCAGTTTTAAACCAGGCTACATTAGTCAAACACAACATATATCAACAGTATCGTGATCGAATGATACATTCACAGAAAATAATGGGACACGCGGTCCCGATCACAGATTAATAATCAGACGTGCACCCGTAGCACATTATTAATCAAACACATTAATGGTAAACAATGGCAACATTAGCCTTTACACATTAATAAACATACTATGTTCTATCTTTGCCCAGAACACTAAGCCTTACTGTATGTTGTCGTCCATCAGTCCATAGGTTTCCACGGAAAAATAGAACAAAAGTTAATCACTCGTCAATGATTAACTAGAAATTCCTCCTTGGGGCAGTGGAGGGAAAAACAGTTCAGGTCGACTGTTTACGAAAACGGTGTCTCTGTTGTCCAATTTTCTTCTAGAGAACGGTGTCCTCTCCTGCAGTTTTGAACACACGAGGTATGTGTTTCAGATCCAAGAAATCCGCCTTTTGTCCGGAAAATGGACCACTTTGGCACAAGCTTGTCGTGCTGACCTGTCTTCAACCGGAGTTGAGGTGGAAAGCAAAGATTCAGTGGTGATTGAGGCTTTTGTACCTTTGGTCAGCTGGTCGGACCCCTGTTGTGTCCAGTGACCATTGACAAATAGGAATTAACAGTTTAGACTTCCAGCAGTTTGAAACCCCCTTTCCTCGTGGAGTAGTGCGAAATTCCAGAATGCTACAGCTACATGCAGACCTTTCTTTGTTTAAGAAAGGCCCATGTTTCTCAGAGGTCAGAGAGCCTTCAGGCTGTGGCTTTTTACATGTAGCCTTATTGTTTAAAGCGCCCATATTGTGCTCATTTTCAGGTTCATAATTGTATTTTAAGGTTGTACCAGAATAGGTTTACATGGTTTAATTTTCAAAAAACACCATATTTTTGTTGTACTGCACAGCTCTCTCTCACTGCTGCAGATCCTCTTTTCACCTGGTCTCTGTTTTAGCTACAGAGTGAGACCTCTTTTCTTCTTCTTCTTCTGTACTATCTTTGATTGCACTCGCACATGCGCAGTAGCTCAGATGTAGATCATGTCAGCTAGCTAGCTCCATAGACAGTAAAAGAAAGGCTGTTTCTACAACTTCGGTCAGTTACAAGGCAGGATTAGCTGGGAGACTTCTAAATGAGAGCGCACATGTAAGTAGTTCTTTTGTAGATTATGGTGAACTTGTGTGTGTTGTAGCAGTGCTTTGCTATTGACAACGAGGTAGCATGCTAGCGTTAGCGTTAATGCTACGAGCTAACGGTTGCGGTTAGCCAGCTCGTTTCGGCTTGTGACGTCACAAGCCGTGCCGATTTTGAACAGCTCACCCAGAGACTGAAGGCAGGACACATTCAGAAACCGTATCTCACTCAAAACAGCATGGATGGATTTTTTTCAAAGTTTGTATGCGTGTGGAAGTACCAGAGACACAAAAGAACACCCCAAATCCCAGAAAAAGTGTTTTTTTCATAATATGGGCACTTTAAGATCATAATGCTTAACTCTTACTTTCTGATGGTCCCAACAATAGTCATGTTTGTTTATTTTTTAAATAACTTATTCCAATAGACACAAAAGACACAAGACAAGTATGGGCTGATTATACCCAAATATTTTAGCCAAGGTCTCTAAAAGACTGCTTCATAGCATATTAATGAATTAAATAAATACACTATTACAACAGTATTACATGGCATGTTTTTTTCACAGGAAGTGAAAGAAGAGGGAAATATGTAACTTGTTTTTATGATATGACTGTAGTTTAATTTTTATGAAAAGGTTAATCATTTTAAGGATAAAAATATCCACTGTCCAATAACACTGCACTCAAAGCAAACATCTGGTCAAAGCAAAACACCCACATGTTGGTGTCAAAATACTAAATAATTAGCTATGTATATTTTAATATGCTGCCATTAAAAAAACTAAACTAAAATTTCAGAGAAGGAGGAGGAATTAGTAGAAAAATTACGTTGGTATTTTATATGCTGATTTCAGTGAATTTAGACTTGATGTATTTAAATGTTCCCACTTTCAGGCCAACAAAAACAATTAAGGATTCAATATTTCCCCACCAGAATTGTTTTCATAGTAACAAAGAGAAGGCCTTGCAACTTTGCAACTAGACCTTCCGGTGACAGAATATTACAGAAAACATAACAAATTATACAATATAAAAAATCCAAACAATTGAAACCTTTTTTGGACTGTTTTTTTGGTGTCAGGTTGAAATTTCAGGGTATTTTGGGTACTTAAACTCATGACCTCACCATCTGAAAAACCTTAGCAATGTCCTTGTTCCAGAGCCTTGTTATTGCTCTCTGTGTAGATCACAATTTTTCAGTGTGACAGGTATTGTCATTATCCTTTTCCACCTCTTTTACATTGCAGCATCCTCCTCTGCACTTTAGAAATACTAACCACTGTACATGTTACACTACGGAGACCGGATGATAGATGATGCCATTGCCAGGGCTCAGGACCATAATGCACTATGCACACTAATGCCTCAGTCACACTGCATACTAAAGAGGAATTAAAATGCCGCACTCTTCCACCCTGAGGGCACAGAGGAACTGATGTATGACAAGCTGACTTATTAACTACTCACACATTTCTGTTTCTGGTTTTCAAGCAAGAATAATGGTCACACACCCTAAATAACTGTAAAACCAACAGAGCTGTCTTTGTCATACAAAATACAAACATTTAAAGTCCTGTATTATATCTCAATTATACATTATATATCCAAATTCTAAAAAGGTGAACAACTGCAAAAAATTAAATAAAAATGATAATAATATATTTTCCTGAGTGTCAGTTTGTTCCTGGCAGTCTGCAGTACATCGCAGGTCAAACATGTTTACTCGTGTTATTTAATCAGTTTGTCCACTAGATGGCAAACATGTCTCTCCATGCAATCCACAACAGCTGAACAGTCAATCACTCTCTGCAGTGCTAAAGTGCCCAGCAACACGGTGCACACAGCAACAGCATTTAAATTAAGAAGCTGCTCGGTTCAAATGATACAGACTAACATATGGGCCTGAAAGAGAAAAAGTGAGAGACACAGATAGTGTGGATGGAGGGCAGTTGGTTCAAATGATGCTGATTAAAATTCTTTAGCCCATTTTTGTATTCTCCAGTGTGCTATCTTAATTGCAGGGGTGCTTAGAGTGATACTAGCTTATACTGGTGGGCAGATCGATCCAAATATCGATAATATTGATTATTGATCAATACCAGTGTAATGAGATCAATACTTTAGTTTCAGTTTCTGCGGTTTCATCAAAAAGGCAACCTGGATGTCTGTGTCTGTGTAAGTGCCGCTGCTTTCAAATGCCGCTCCTGTCACAGCGCAGAGCAGGCACACTTTGCTCCTCCTCCCCCCTCTTGTGATTTGATGTTGTACCGACTCAGCGGCACCAGGCAAACAAGCAAGCAAGCAGCCAGGCCTGGCAGTGGCCAGCAGCACACACACACAAGCAGGACAGAGACGGAGCAGAAGAATGGCAGAGAGGAAGAGGAGCGCCATGTGGCTATATTTTCAGGTCAAAAATGAAACAACGGCAAGCTGTATGATTTGTAAAAAGGCTGTAAGATACAGTGGTAACACAACAGATGTATACAAGCATATGAAAATTCTTTCCTGGGTTTTAAGTAATTAATAATCTAAAGGTACAATCACAAAAGCACTTAAGGTCATACAAATTAATTCAGATTTAGCAATTTTATGATGCATCCACCTTAATTATTAAAAAGTATCGATATCGTATCAGTATCGCCAATACTGGCCCTGTATCAGATCGATACCAAATATTGCAGTATCGCACACCACTACTAGCTTAATAAACACATGATTTTCTTTCAAGTACTTAAAATCTAACATCAGACCAGTTGTTGTTGGGACAGCCCCACTGCCAGAAAGAGAGAGCCCTTGCATTTGCAGCCCAGTAATAGTGCTTACATATCGGAAAGACCGAGGCCATCACTTTTGATATTCTTCTGTAGGTGGGCCTTAGCAACGCAAGCGGGATTATTTCTTTATGCTTCTTTAATGATAAAATTAAAACAATTAGAGATAAAATTCATCACCTTGTGCCCTCAAATTCCAACGGTTCACCTTTAAACACAGGACTACTAGAAAGAACGACAAGACCTGACATATACTTATATATATACAGCTTTTTTTCCTATAGACCTTCAACAATTAATGGTAAAAGTCTCTTCAGCTAAGCCATCTACCTGTCCCCATCCCAACGAGGCTACTTAAAGAAGCGTTACCCATGGTTAACACTTCATTACTAGATATGATCAATATATCTCTATTAACAGGTTATGTACCGCAGTCATTGAAAGTAGCTGTGATAAAACCTCTTCTGAAAAAACCCACCCTCGATCCTGAAGTCTTAGCCAACTATAGACCTATATCTAACCTTCCCTTTCTCTCCAAAATCCTTGAGAAGGTAGTCGCTAATCAGTTATGTGATTTTCTACATAGCAATAGTTTGTGTGAGGACTTTCAGTCAGGATTTAGAAAGCATCATGGCACAGAGACGGCACTGGTGAAAATTACTAACGACCTTCTAACTGCTGCCGACAAAAGTCTCCATATTTGTCTTATTAGATCATAGTGCTGCATTTGACACTATTGACCATACCATCCTGTTACAGAGATTGGAACATTTAGTTGGCATTAAAGGAATCGCACTAAGCTGGTTTAAGTCCTATTTCTGTGATCGATCTCAATTTGTTAATATTAACGATAAATCCTCCAAGTACGCTAAAGTAAGCCATAGCGTTCCACAAGACTCAGTGCTTGGACAAATTCTATTCTCCTTATATATGCTTCCTCTAGGCAATATTATTAGGAAACACTCAGTTAACTTTCACTGTTATGCAGATGACACCCAGTTATACTTGTCAATCAAGCCAGACAAAACCAGTCAGTTAGCTAAACTTCAAGCATGCATTAAAGATATAAAATCCTGGATGACCTACAATTTTCTGATATTAAACTCAAACAAGAAGTGTTGAATGAAGTTATTGTGCTGGGCCCCAAACACCTCCGAACGTCATTATCTAAAGATATAGCTACCCTGGATGGTATTACTCTGGCCTCCAGCACTACTGTCAGAAATCTAGGAGTTATTTTTGATCAGGATATATCCCCATCTAAAACAATCCTCCTTTTTTCATCTTCGTAACATTGCCAAAATTAGGAACATCCTGTCTCAAAACGATGCAGAAAAACTAGTCCATGCATTCGTTACTTCCAGGCTGGACTACTGTAATTCCTTACTATCAGGTTGCCCAAATAAGTCCCTTAAGACTCTCCAGCTAATCCAGAATGCTGCAGCACATGTTCTGACAAGAACTAAGAAAAGAGATCACATTTCTCCTGTATTAGCTTCTCTGCATTGGCTTTCTATAAAATCCTGGATTGAATTTAAAATCCTTCTCATGACCTACAAAGCTCTAAATGGTCTAGCACCATCATATCTAGAAGAGCTCTTAGTACCTTATTGTCCCACTAGAGCACTATGCTCGCAAAATGTAGAGCTACTTGTGGTTCCTAGAGTCTCTAAAAGTAGGATGGGAGCCGGAGCTTTCAGCTACCAGGCTCCTCTCCTGTGGAACCAGCTCACAGTCTGGGTTCGGGGGGCAGACACTGTCACCACATTTAAGAATAAACTGAAAACCCTCCTCTTTGATAAAGCATATAGTTAGGGAGTGAGGAGATCCAGAAATGCTTGTTACTAACCTAGCTCTGGGGAGTTTACTCCCCGGAGTCCTTATGTTTCTTTTTCCCAGCGTATTTCGTTGGATTAGGATGGCACCAAGATCTTGGTTGCAGCTGTCGCCTTGGTCCTGCTTCACTACACCCTGCTACGCTCTACGGTGCCCTGCTGCGTCCTGCTGAACCTGCTACATCCAGCCATGCCCTGCTATGCCACGCTACATACTGTTACGCCCTGCAGTGCCCTGCAATGACATGAACTACTACGACTACCATTTTCTTGTCACTGTTCCATTATCTTTATTGTGACTATTATTGCCACTGTTCATCACATCCCCAACCGGCACCGTCAGACACCGCCTACCAAGAGCCTGGGTCTGGCCGAGGTTTCTTCCTAAAAGGGAGTTTTTCCTCGCCACTGTCGCACTAAATGCTTGCTCTTGGGGGAATTACTAGAATTGTTGGGACTTTATAAATTATAGAGTGTGGTCTAGACCTACTCTATCTGTAAAGTGTCTCGAGATAACTCTTGTTATGATTTGATACTAAAAATTTTTTAAATTGAATTGAATCTGCCCAGACAAATAAGAGGGTAACCTAGTCCAGTTGTTAAGAAAAGGATATTGGTAAATTACCAGGAAGGTTTTAAAAAAGGTACAAGAACCTCGGAAGTGCAACCATTTTGATAGTATTGATTTGGCCAATCACTGAAAGGGGAAGCAACTTGAAGTTCCTAATGTTATCTTTTAATTTGTCTACCACATCCAGAATTTTTTTTTTAAATAAAAGCTTAGGGTTTATAGAAATCTTTAGTCCAAGATAGGTAAAGTAGGTGGTAACCACTTTGAGTGGCAAGGATTTTAAGAAAGTAGGGCCCAGATTGTTCGTCAGGGGCATGAATTCACTTTTATCGCAGTTTATTGTATATCCTGACAGTTTACTAAATTATTTAATGTAGTTAAGGAGGTTGGGCACTGACACTAGATCAGATAAACAAATTAATAAATCATCCACACATAGATTCACAAGACTTTCAACCTTGGATACCCAAGTGACCCCTGATTCCTATTACAAGAGGTTCCAAAGCAATTTCAAACAGCAGGAGGAAAGGGGATTGCCCTGTCTCACACTGTGCTGTAGATCAAAAGGTTGGGAATTAGTTAGTCGGAATAGAAGATACTAGATTTAAATAAATTATTTTAACGCATTCTATAAAGTACACTCCATACCCAAATCGATTTAACGTCTCTAGCATAAGGCCATTCAATCTGATGGAATGCCTTCTGGGCATCGAGAGATAAGATGGCAGCTTTAGTGTCCTTCTCATGGAACACATATAATGTATTCAAAAGCAGACGAATATTGCTAAATGATAATATACCCGGTATAAATCCACTCTGGACAGGATGCACAATTGTTGAGATATGCTTACCCAATTTTGTGGCCAGAACATTAGTTATCACCTTTTGGTCATAATTCCAAAGAGCATATTGGTCTGTCACTTGCAGGGTCTGTAACGCTGAAGCAAGCATTTATCTGCTTTAGGTCAGTCACCAATGCACCCAATTTATATTTAATCCTATGGCTCGACTAGCTTGCTCTCCTCCAATAACTTGCTAATAACTTTTCTGGTTTGTCATCCAGTTCAAAGTGTTTCTGCTTGAGCTTCAGTAATTGGCTGCTGACATGTTTATTAAGGATAGTATTCATATTTTTATTTTAAGATCTTGTAGTCAGATTGTAAAAGGGAGGATCTATACGTCTCCTCAAGTGCTCGAAGCATCTTATCAATATCCCTAAGACCCTATTTTCCTATGTTTTTGTGTCTAAGTGACTGATGGGAACAACAATCTTTAACATTGGGGTAGTATTAAGCAAGATCGCTGCAGTCGGCAGTGTGAAACAAGCTACAATGTTAATAGAGCAATTGTACAGCTGGTATTTACGCTCACAAAAGTGCTTGTTTTGCCACTCTGCTCAGATTAAAGGGGTGGTTCAGAATTTTGGACATAGGATCTCATTTCCAAGCTAGCCAGTGTGTTATTTATCAGTGGAGACCGTTTTCAACACTTTTCATCCAATCCTTACAGTTGCAGAGTTCACTGGTGCTAGGCTAGCGCAACAGTATCTGCTAGCCTGCCACTAACTGTCTTACCCACTCCACAGTACACCCAAGGCAAATAAATTATAACGCCAGACTATCGATGTAAATGTCTGTGTTGACAGAATAATGTTAGAAATAAAACTACCCTTGCATCTCAATGATCGCATAACATTTTGAGGGACTAGTTTCTCAGCAACGGTGGAATTTTACTTTGCTCCGGTTAGTAGTACTGCGCCAAAAATTAAACAGAGAAGCGCACTACAGTTGGGACACCTAATAGTAGCCTAGTACATTGGTATTGAAGCATTGGATTGGAAACTAAGGACTAGGCAACATGGTTATCCAGTGTGCATTTAGAAATTGTAAAAATAAACCAAAAAGATGGGCACCACAAAGTTTCCACAAATTTCCATTGTGAGATCCAGAGGAACCAACTGTGGCTTCTTGCTGCTGGCTTGGACATCAAGGCGGAGACTCTACTCAAGTGGCAAATGTGTAGTGATCATTTTAGACCAGACGACTTTGAAAAACCCCGCAACCTAAAGGACCACAAGTCACTGACAACGAATGCGGTTCCATCCGTCTTTCCAGATGCACCAACAGCTACTGATGAACAGGTAATAACTTTTGGTAGGTTACTCTAGCTAATAAAGCTAGCTCCTTTCATAACGTTAGCCTAGCTGCTACTGATTGATAGAGACTGACAACGTAAGTATCTTACTTTCTGTTAAAAGTAAGATACTTTTTTTTTTAACATGAAAACATCCGCGAAATTGCCTTCGCTAAAGCCACCAGACCATGTAAATAAACAGTAATTTTAGCATCGTAAAATACAAGTTGACAGAAACAAAATCAATGAAAAGCTGTTTTGGGTCGTTTTTCCACTTTTCCAACCATCACAACTCTAGTTTTGGTTTAGTCATAGTTTACCGATTCACATGTGAAAATATGTTGGCTCTATTCAAGCTAAGAGTATTGTTTTTTTAAATGGAGTCTGGTGGGTTTAGCGCTAGCTGGTTAAACAGAACGGACTTAAAGAGGTTTTAAAAAGGCCTTTCTCTGTAAGGATCCTTTTCATAATGTTGTCAGACACTAAGAATAATAATCTAAATCTTTCAGTGGCAAAAAAAAGCACTTTTAGTGGACCAAATTAGCGATGCACATTTGCCCCGTCTGTGGTTGTCGATTAGAGCATTCATGCTTAATACTGGACCAATTTCAAAGATTGCTGTTCCTATCAGTCACTTACGAACAAAAACATAGGAAAGAAGGTCCAGGTTGAAAAAATTACAAAATGACCCTTTAAGTTCTCTCTTTTTAGACCATTCAAATGAAATAATGTAACCTCTCATCACCGCCTTAAAGGAGTGATAGAATGCAAAACAGAGTTTACCTTGTCATAGTTGAATTACGACAGTTCGGTTGGTAAAATAGGCATACATAGTACCTCAAAGTCCCATTGACATCCCTTTCCTATGCAAATCTCACAATTTGAAACTGCTGCTGAAAACGGGCGAATCTCAACAAAGCTCATAGTTGACGTAAACTCTGTGGCTGCACCTTATTTGGCTCTAGCCTCTACCTTTGTCACGCCCCAAAATTGACATACACCACTGACCTGAGATCAGCTTAGTCTTCTGAATAGGTCGCGCAGATCTCAGAAATGTTATACATTGTTTGTCTGCTATTTAATTACTAAATTCACTTCTGAGACTTTTTTATGCGAGAAATCAGCTATGTAAAGCTCAAATATGGGCTGTTTTATGAAAATTGATGGCTAATTGCAAATTTGGTAAGACGGTGTCGGACTTCAGGAGCTCCACACAGTCTGACGAGACAGCGGCAGCCCGCGGCGCTCCATACCCAGGGCAAAGTCACCATTTCTGGGTTACTGGACTCCCAAATGCCGGCGGCCACGGAGCTTGCTTGGCCCGCAGGTGACTTTGCCCTGGGTATGGAGCGCCATGAGCTGCCTTGTCTCATCAGATTGTGTGGAGCTCCTGAAGTCCGACACCGTCTTACATAGTTGATTTCTCGCATTAAAAAGTCTCAGAAGTGAATTTAGTAATGAAATAGCAGACGAACAATGTATAACATTGCAGTGTCTGAAATATGAGACCTGCTGTCTCGTCTCCACTGTGTGTGTATGTGCTTCGCTCAACCAATCAGCACCCAGCTCATCTAAATATTCATGAGCATACCATATTTGGAAGAAAAGCTCTCGTTCCAAAATCGGCCATTCCACAGGGTAGCATTAGGGCCCATGGAATAGCACCCGGGCCATTTTCAGCCCAACCAATGTTACATACCCTATTAGGAGACCTTAAGGAACAGTGTGAAATGCCCTATATAATCATTCTATCACCCCTTTAAAGGCCTCCCATAGAGTGGAATCAGAGACCTCCCCATTATCGTTGGTGGTGTGAAACTCATCTATACACATGGTCATATGCTCAGTAAAGGAGTGGTCATTAAGAAGAAGGGGGTTAAAGCGCCAGATGTGCTTCTGTTTGGACAGGATATCTTTAAATTGAATTGATGCTGGGCTATGGTCAGAAATCAAAATATTATGATAAGTGGAAATTGTATGTATGTGTGTATGTATTGTATGTTGGGTAGAAATTCAGAAGAAATCAGAAATAACCAATTCTAGTGTATGATTTGTGGACATGAGAGTAGAAAGAAAAATCTCTGTCAGCAGGATCCTGCAGTTGCCAAATATCAACCATGTTCCTAACGTTTGCAGTGAAGCTATGGAGGAGATGGTTTTGTTTAAAGTCTAGTCTGAAATGTCTAGAGTTGGGTCCAAGTAGCAGTTAAAGACACCTTCAATAATGACATTTGTACTAGAGGCTGGTTTCATATTAAAAGCTTTAAGAATTCACAATTCGCATAGATATTAAGCAATATTACCAGAAAGGAGTTTATGTGACCTGAAATCATTAAAGGTATAGTAAGTGATGTTATTCCAATACACTTTTTGTAAAATTCAGCATATATCTCCTCACGTTCACCTAGCTATCTTTTTTCTGTGTGTACTCTACACCTCCGGTGTACGAGCCTAAGCTCAAGTCTGCTGAAGAATGTTGGAGAAACTTACTTGCAAAGGCAAAGAAAGAGACTGAAGCTGAAAAAGCGGCGACTAAAAGGGGCTGCAGATACTGAAAGGAAAAACTGGAGGAAACATTGGCATAGTTTTTGAGCAATGGTGACAGAAGAAAGCTGCAAGGCATGGAAAGTGAAGCAGTGGTTGCAGCCTTTCTGTTGTACAGGTATGTTACGTTTTTTTTTTTTATTTGGGACGGGGGGATGACTTGTTTTCAGGAAATGTCTAGCCAACTAGCAATTTATGTTGTGTTAGTCATATTAGCTCAATGCTAACATTAGCTTCACTGTCAATCTAGGCTACTAGTAAGCTAACGTTACACTAGCTAACGTATGTTATCTAACAAAACGCAAATTTTTTTAACGCTATTTGTTCCCCCGGGGTCTGAACATGTCATTTACACATTGGCTTTCCACAAATGTGCTAATGCAGGGTCTGCATTTTTCTTTTCATTATTTTTCTTTGATGGGCAATACATACACAAAGGTTATCAATGATATTGGTACTAAATATTTGCGCCAGAGAAATGGTAACGGTACTGTTGTCTTTCTATATTCTCTTGAAAGGACAAATCACTGCCAGAGTAGTTTGCCAGGGCTGATGATACTGCATCCAGAGCCAGACCTGTCCGCTAACACTGGAGCCCTGGACAAAGTTTTGATTACTTTATGATATTTATTATTGTTTATATGAAAAATAAATAAGTTTTACACCACATTGGTTGTAATTATTTTGTGCAGCATGTACGTAGATGAGATATAATGTTGTATGTTGTAATAACATAAATGGAAAGTAATTTTTTTTTTTTTTTTATTCGAAGAAAATATAAAAACAAAGGGTACTTTGTACTGTTAATTCCTACTCGGAATAAATAAACAGGCAAACTATGTAAATTCTTTGAAACATAGCAGAGCAGCGCCTCGCATTAAAGTGACATGTCTACTCCGTGCACTGCTCACTAATGCCCCCCAACATTTTTTTTTAACAGCACAGTGGATGTTTTGCTACCTGGGAGATCATTTACCTCTATAGCATTTAGTCTATATACTGTCCTTTACAGAGGGTGCAGTGTGTTCCTTGTGTTTATTTGTTTCGATACATTTACATTTATTTATTTATATATTTAATATATTTTCTCATCCAAGTGTCTTTTGTTGTCTATATTTGTGTGAGTGTGTGTGGTACCGTCGTAATGAGGTCCCAGGTGGTGGTCCTGGTCTTGAGGGGATCAGTGGCGGGGGAGACCCGATGCCCATATCAGGAAGCTGGGTGAACCGAAAACCCTGCAGAAGCCACAAATGTAACTTTGTCACATATTTAACTAGCATTTGGACTCTACAAAGTACAAAATACAATGAACAATGGTGGAAGGAACAACAAACAAATCTTGATGGATAAAAAGGGCTACAAAATCAGATGGATGTCTGATCAGAGCAAAACAGAAGATAAATACAAATTCAAGCTGCATTAGTCTCTTTAATCTCTTTAAAGCTTCTCCCTTGCAGATCAGCTGTTGACAATTCACATACTGAGAGCACTAATGGCAACTTCTCTGTCCAACCTCTGTACAAGTATGTGTCTGTGAGTGATATAACAATTTGAGGATGTTGGTTGTATGAAATGTTGTGTTGCGTGGCCCTATCTACAAATAAAAATTAAATGTGTGCAAAAATGTATATACCTGCATATGCAGATGAACCGACATATGATTATATGATGGGCTCAAAGAGGCAAAAAAACAGTTACTGTAGATTTAGGTACATTTTCCTACTATTATATTTTCATATTTCCACTGCTGATTTCACATAAATCTACTTTAATCATGTAGGATGAATTGATTTTATTTTATTAAAGGCAAAAGTCTTTCACACATTTTAACAACTACTTCTCATCAGTTGCTAGTAAACTGCTGGAAAAACTACCTGACCAGTCAGGGCAGTACGGTGAAAGTCACATCCTTGACTTTTAGTCTCAGCAAGAGGTTAAAGGTGATGGCTTCTCTTTTGAAAAGGTGTCAGAGGCAGTTGTACTTGAGAAGCTTAAAAACCTAAATTGCTCTAAAGCCACTGGCTTTGACAATATTCCATCTAGATTCTTAAGAGATGCTGCTGAGGTTATCAACCCATGTATCACCCATATCATAAACATGTCTATAGAGCAAGGACATTTCCCCAATGATTTTAAGCTTGCCAGAGTGATTCCACTTTACAAGAAAGGGAGTAAATTAGACCATGGAAACTATAGACCTGTTTCTATTCTGTGTAGTCTGTCAAAGATAATTGAAAAGATCATTTTTGAACAGATTGACAAGTGTCTAGTATCACAAAATCTACTCTATGAGTTCCAGTCTGGCTTTCGTAAATCACAATCCACTGACACCTGTTTACTGTATCTAACTGACTACATCAGGAGGGAGGTAGATAAAGGTCATTTTTGTGGTATGGTCATGTTAGACCTGCAGAAGGCCTTTGATACCACTGACCATGGCATTTTGGGACGCAAATTAAAAGCTATTAGTTTTAATGGCTTAGCAGTCAGATGGGTGAGTTCTTATCTGAAGGATAGGAAGCAGGTGGTGTATAATGGGGGAACAATGTCTCAACCACAATGCATAGACTGTGGGGTCCCGCAAGGGAGTGTCCTGGGTCCACTTTTTTTCCTTCTATATTATATATATATATATATATATATGTTTAAATGACCTTAAGTCTGTATGTTCATGTGAACTTTTTTATATGCAGATGATTCTGAGTTATTGGTTTCTCATAAAGATAAGAACATAGTTGAAAGATCTCTCAGTGAACTATTGAATGTCAGCAGGTGGATGTCAGAAAATAGGCTTTATCGCTTCACTTAGGGAGAACGGAAGCCATACTGTTTGGGTCAAAGATAAAACTGAAAAGATCCCCTGGTAAGTAAATCAAAGAGTTTGTTTCTTGGCCAGAATCTCAAGGTTTCTGGACAAGAAAGCAATGTTAACTCCGGCAAGTGCTCTAATTCAGCCTTATTTTGACTATGCATGCTGCTCATGGTACAATAGTGTCTTAAAGCACCTGAAACATAGCTCAGAATAAGGTTATAAGGCTTATTCTGAACCTCCCCATGATATCTCATTGACACTTCTCATTTTGAGACTATTGGGTGGTTAAAAGTAGAAGATCGAGTCTCTCAGATTCACCTGTGCATGGTACATAGGACTGTGTATGGGGTTGTCCCCAAATATTTAATCAATTATTTTAACAGAGTAAGAGATGTTCACAGCTACTCCACCAGCGGCAGCTCTACTGTTTTTGTACCTCCTGGAGTTAAGAGTAATTTAGGTAAGGAGTCCTTCTTGTAGGTACCAACAAGCCTGTGGAACAGGTTGCCAGGAAATCTAAAGATGGTCAGAAGTTTAGGAGGTTTTAAGCAGGCACTGAAAAAATGGCTCGGATGCCAATCTTAGTATGACTTTTTAATACTGTATTTTCTTGATTTATTATATGTATGGTTGTGATGATTGATGCTTGATCTGCTGCCCCCCACCCCCCCCCCCCAAGGGACTTAATTGTGTTATCCTGACTTAGTTTTTTTGTTTTTTTAATGTATGGTGCAAAGCTGTATCGCATCTTATAACAAAATAGTCAAATAAAATCAATCAATCAATTCACTTCTGTTCTCATGTAGTTTATCAGATGTAGACTTTTATGCTTTTAATATATATTTATTACTCATTCTCTTCTAACCTGATCTCACAGAATTCCGTGAAATGAACACAGCCCCTTAACTCAAAATCTGTGACAGTTTCACAGAATCGCCGAAAATTCCGTGACGGGCACACGGATGCGATGCCTATGTAAGTCAATAACAGGCATCATCCGTGGTCTACGCACAGATTCCCTAATCACAGCATGATTCTTTCTGCCAGTTGGGCTGCGGCAGAGAAGCTGTATAGCTTTGCTATTATTGGTATTTTTAGCCCAATAACCGCTGTTTTAATCAACATTTATTCACCATAATGTTATTATTTCGGTCTATTTCGGCCAGGGAAGCTGGATTGCTTTGTTGTTTATTTATATTTTTAAAACTATAACGCTACATCTAGCAACATTTATTTAGATGTTATCATAGTATACATTTCTTTATTTTAATAATATTATTTCGGTCTTATTACCGGTGAAATATTACAGTATGCTGTAGGCTAATACAGAACATTACGATATGATCCGAGCTACTGACACGCATTCAAAGCCGATATCCCACAATGTAATGCGGGCATTCATTCACAGAATCAGACAGCGATCAGCGGGTTTTTAACGCCAGTATCGCTTCAATGTACATATATACAATCAGTGGTTTAGTCACCAGCAACAACACGTTGCTCAGCTTTGTTCCAGTAGTGACGTAAGCCCACTCACGGCAGACAGCAGAAACACAGGAGTCGAACATGTCCCCCCACCCTCCCCGGAAGAACTACAAGGGCACAAGCTTTGTAACTGGTTCTGGGGCCCCTCTATAGTGGGAGTTGTAGTTTTTAAATATATTGGTATATTTTTCATAATCCGCTCAATACTCCGGAAGTGACGTGGTACGTGCCGCTTGGCGGATAAGAAGATAAAAAATACATAATATTCGTAATATTGATGTTTTTATCTAACGTTGTATTTGAGGATGTAAACAATGAAGATATTAATAATAATGAAATACAGTTTCATGTATTTGTCTCATGTATTGTGATAACAAATCAAATCAGCTGAAGACTCCGGAAGTGACTTAGTAATTACCGCACGGCGTCTGTGAAAGCTTGCTGCACGTTGTAGCCTACGTGAGAATTTGTACAATAAATATATGTATATTATATATACAAAAATAGTGTTTTATGCTTATGTTTGACTTATTAGCATTTGTTTTGACTTGTTCTGTTCTTAAAAACTAAAAATAAACTACTTACAAAGAGAAGCATTTTTTATTTTATTTTCCATGCATCGTTATTTAAAAACGCAATTTTCTAATTTTGTGGTTGATGAATGTTAATAACAAAGACTAAAGGGAAAAAAACATGAGCATATGTATGTGTGGGACTTACTTTGATTTAACATCACACTACATTATTAGTTGTTTTAAATAAATTACTTTTTTTTAGTTCAATTTTTTATTAGCACCATTTATCATTCAGACATACAGAACAGATTCCACAATATGAACCTGGTAATATTTGATGGTGCACAGAACAGAGAAACACAAAATGAGCAAATAACTGACTTTTTGAAATATAAATTTATGGTAGGCCTAACATATTAATTATTATATTCAGAAGATGATCCTCATAGCAATCACCGTGGTTACAGCTTGTAGCCATATAGCCTTCAAAATTAAGAAGGGACGAGTTTTAGGAAGCATTTCAGGAAATTAAAAGGATAAGCAGATTGTTGCTGAGGTTTTTGTTTACAGAGATGTAGCTTTGTTTGTGTACATATACAACATGTGTTTTGGCATTTTTTTCACAAACTGAGCAGTTGGTTGTGACGTTGTAACATGGGTCAGAGGGTATCAGAGGTCATAAATGATGAACCAATAATCGGCTCAAATCCTATAGGCACCTTGGTGTTCATGTGGACAACACCTGGCTGAAGGCCCATGTTCAAAGTGTATGTTCTCATTTAGAGCAGACACGGTGAATCAGAGGGTTTATGTTATACAGGGCTGCATTACAGAGCATATTCATATGTCAGAAAGCATGACAATATCTAAAAACATCTCATTTAAAGTTTGGTTGTCAGGTGACTGTCATGAAGGTTGTTGAGAGGAATAGAAACCAGTCTCTCCAGGCAAGCACAGAGAATATGGTCTGATTTTTATTCTCCATGCCAAGTAGCTCTTATCCTCTGCTGGCACCCCAATGTAAACTAAATATTTCTAAACTATAGGCCTTATTTGGACCTACCTCAATTAAAACTTTATATAATGTTGCTTAAGGCTGGTTGTGGAATAGCTTCATGATATAATACATATGGTTGTATGTAGGTCTTGTCACTGTTTGTGAAGGATGAGCAATAGATTGTGGCTGATAATGTGCTTCAGTCGGGCTGCATATCACCTTGTTTATGTTTTTTATTGTAATTATATGTCAGCTGTATGATAAAACAATATGTCAAGTGGTATGTGTGAAGCATTTGAACTCAAGGCAGATATCCCTCTGGGACAATAAAGTATCACCTGCAAAGTGGTCTCCATGATATAGTAAAAATTAAAACGTTGTCGTAGGACTATAGCAAAGACATCGTTGGAAACTTCTCAACCTGGACAATAACATATGTCAGTCTGAAGAGGATACATTACTCCTGCTTTGAAATATTGACCTATGAACCTTGAACCCAGTCCATCTTTGAAGGCTTGTCATTTAGCAACAGAAGGTGCTACACACATAGGACCAGCTGTTATAGAAAGCTCTGGATCTCAGCTGTCATGTAGATATGGTCACCAAAGTTTACCTAATGTAAGCACTGTCAAATATGGTAATAAGCTATTTTCACCTATTCAACGATTATATTTTTAAAATCTGATGACACCAGTGTGTTCCCCATCCCAAAAAACCCCAGGGTGTATCCAAAATTCTACACTACCAACTTCTAATTATGAAAAATATACCAATATATTTAAAAACTACAACTCCCACTATAGAGGGGCCCCAGAACCTGTTACAAAGCTTGTGCCCTTGTAGTTCTTCCGGGGAGTGTGGGGGGACATGTTCGACTCCTGCGTTTCTGCTGTCTGCCGTGAGTGGGCTTCATTTCATTTCAGATTGCTGCCGCCGGCCGGCCGGCCGAGCAAGCAGGACATGAGACAAATACATGAAACTGTATTTTATTATTATTAATATCTTCATTGTTTACATCCTCAAATACAACGTTAGACAAAAACATCAATATTACGAATATTATGTATTTTTTATCTTCTTATCCGACGAGCAGCACTTACCACGTCACTTCCGGAGTATTGTGCAGATTTTTTTAAACGTTATTACGGTGCATAACTTACTGGAACAAAGCTGAGCAACGTGTTGTTGCTGGTGACTAAACCACTGATTGTATATATGTACATTGAAGCGATACTGGCGTTAAAAACCCGCTGATCGCTGTCTGATTCTGTGAATGAATGCCCGCATTGCATTATGGGATATCGGCTTTGAATGTGTCAGTAGCTCGGATCATATCGTAATGTTCTGTATTACAGCATACTGTAATATTTCACTGGTAATAAGATAAAAATATAAATAAACAACAAAGCAATCCAGCTTCCCTGGCCGAAATAGACCGAAATAATAACATTAAAAGAAACACAAATAAACCATGATACGATCTGGTGAATAAATGTTGATTAAAACAGCGGTTATTGGGCTAAAAATACCAATAATAGCAAAGGTATACAGCTTCTCTGCCGCAGCCCAACTGGCAGAAAGAATCGTGCTGTGATTAGGGAATCCGTGCGTGTGCCCGTCACGGAATTTTCGGCGATTCCATGAAACTGTCACAGATTTTGAGTTAAGGGGCCGTGTTCATTTCACGGAATTCTGTGAGACCAGGTTGTCTCTTCATAGATATCGCTGTACATAGTTTGTATTGCAACTACTTTCTTCCACGGAAAATGGTAAGAACAGCTTGTTGACAGCAAAGTCTATGACATATTGTTGGAAATATTGTGAGCACCATATGGAATTCCATTAACCTCCATTCTTTTCTTCTTTTGGGGTAGAGGCAGCAATGTGAGAAACAGAACAAGAACCGCTCATACAAACAATTTCACACTCGACACTAGAGGTGTAAAAATAGGAAGTGCTGGTAGTGCAGCTGCACTGGGGACCATGGGGTGAATGGGCCTGTAGAGAGAGCGGGCCGTGATTATAAGCCTATAAGTTACTCATTTGACTGTAAAATCCAATACATTTACTAAAATATACTGTGTGTGTGTGTGTGTGTGTGTGTGTGTGTGTGTGTGTGTGTGTGTGTTTGTGTGTGTGTCTGTGTGTGTGCTTCATAACTAGAAACTAGCGTGCACTGGGGCCCATTGTGACTACCTTACACCACTGCACTTCCTTGGGTCCTGAGCAATACACCTGGACATGACATAGTTGCGTCATTAGAGTAGAGATATTTTGCCTGTGGTAATGTTATTAGTGCTATCAGTGTTATCATTTAGTATGGCAAGCTTACACAATTTGAGTTAAAATGGCAGAGTGGCGATGTTCCTGTAGGATATCTGCTTGTGCTCGTTGACCCCAGGGAAGTGAAAAAGAGTTTGATTGTAATTGTAGTACTGGTGCATTGAAGTTGACTTGGGAAGTTGGAATTTCCGAGTTCCCAGTTGGAAATGTCAACTGGAACCTGCCCCCTGATGTCGGATTTCCGATTTCGAAATTCGGGAGAACTTTACCAATCCCTACATCACAATCCAAAATGGCTGCTACAAGCATGAACAGTAGTGGTAGTTGTATGAATATACTGTTGTTTTTAGCACTTCTGTCTCATTTGTCTCTCATTAAATCAGTCGTACACACAGTACTGTCCATCTTCTACCTGAGGACATGTTGCTACGGTCACTGCATGAAAAGTGTGATTTTCATCAGTAAGCGGCACTGTAGATTGTTGTGGAAGTTGAGGTTTACACGGCAATTTGCAGGCAACACCGAAAACTGCCATGAATTGTCGGAAATTAACGTGTGCCTTGCTTGGCAGTTGTCTCCCCATGACCCCCCTCCCCCTAATTCTAGGGGAGGCTTTAACATGTAAATGAAAATGCTGTGAGCTAGACAAATGCAAACCAGGGTAGCAGCGGGGGAGTTTTACCCCAGGTGACATTTTTCTAAAAGGTATTAACTTCATTTTAAGAAAATCTCTGGTATAAATAGATCAGGCTCAGTATAGCTTAATTATAGACTTTTAAATTTTAGCTTGAATTGATTTATTTAATGAAAGTATGCTAGATTAATTAGTGTGTATGTCATTAGCAATGGCCAATGTTATTACATTACATGTCATTTAGCTGACGCTTTTATCCAAAGCGACTTACAATTGCTACATATGTCAAAGGCCGCACTCTAGAGCAACTATGGGTTAAGTGTCTAACACAGACCTACCCTGAGCACCTAAAATAAAATTATTTTATAGGCCGAAAATATCCAGACTTTAAAACTAAATAAATAATTAGTACATACATATTGTTTATTCTGACCAGATTTAATTTTCCAAACACAGGCACACATCTGTCACTCAAGAACCGTTTTCCGTCATCAGTTTTTACAGTTTTAAATGAGCTCTGAAGAACCGCTGAGGTGTCGTAAACTCACTGAACACACTAACTGTCAAATAAAACTGCAGTTCATTTTTGACTTATAGTGAGTAAATCTATTGAAATGGCCACCATCTTGGTGGAGTGTGATGTGTAAATGAGAAAGCAGAGGTTAAGTCATGTATGTCTTGATTGTAAAAAAAAAAACTGTGGCTATCTACACATCTTTGCCAAGCGCAAACCAGTACAGAAGGCATCAACAAATTGTTGGGGAAGATCATGCCTCTTTTCCCAATCATTTTGGAGGGTCATAGAAAAATTTATTTCTGGCGAAGGGAGGGTGAAGTCTATTTTGACTAAAGAGCCCAAAACTCCTCCGGTAGCCCCTTAAATAAAAAATGAACAGTCCCTAATAGCTAGGATCTGTATCTGGTTTACTGTCTGGTTTTGAGGTTTGTGCGAGTTCATTTTCTATGGTAGGCCTAATTCTCGCAATATTTCTTCACTCATTGGGCATATTAGTCGGGGTATGACAATGCACCTGCTGGTATCCTAATTATTAAATTCCATGTAAACAAAGCATGTGTTGTTGAAATTAAGGAATATTTTTTTTAATATAATTTGGGTAATTTGGCCCTTAAAAATCCTTCTACTGCTTACCGGTTTGGGCAGGCTACACTGGTGCATGTCCTCGTAGCCTGCACTCCTCTGCCTGCCTCCACAGGGATGGTTCATGGTCCCCGGGGCACTGGTCACCCCGTCACTGTAGTGACTGGTGTGGGATGGGTTGTAGGCTCTGTGGGCATGATGTTGGTGATGGTAGTGGCTCCTGATGAGAAGGAGGAATGTTAACAAAAAAGAGTCAACAGATGCACACCTTCTCTTTTTAGATTTTTAGTTCGTCTCTAGTGTACTGTATAAAATCAAGCAGACATGTTCAGAAAATCTACTACAACCTACAGCTCGTGGTGGGATGTACACTCTTAAACAAATTGTGTATCATGGCAACTCTCTCTATCCTTTCCACAATACTGTAAATCAGGCATGCTAAGAAATAACTAATCTGTGAACATTATAAATTTACTTGGTTGGAGGAGAAGGGGTGGCGTGGTCCGGAGGTGCCAGGCTGAAGGCGTTGCCCAGCAACATATGCATCTGCGTGCGGACCTCATCAATGGAAGGCTGAGAGCTGAGTGTGGAGGAGTCGGAGCCACGGTGAGCTTTCACCCCAAGGCTGACACCTCCGTAACCCAGAGAGCTCATCAGACGGTCCACATTGGTCTCCCCAAACGGTTCTGGCTCACCCTGCAGAGCACACACATACGTATGTAATAAACTAGCATCTGAGTGTATTTTCATATAGTCTTTTGGATTTATTAAGTACTAAGTCACTGGACTGTTTTGTCTATTTTTTTGTCTGACATGTCCCTCTATCAATATCACCTGTATGTTTAACAACTGGATTTAATTTAACAGTATCAATTATTCAATTCAATTTTATGTATAGTGTCAAATCATAACAGACGTGTCAGGACACTTAAACGGAGTAGGTCTAGACCACACTCCATAATTAACAAAGACCCAACAATTCCCCCAAGAGCATGCTTTTGGTGCGACAGCGGCATACAGAAGTGGATATTGTTATTGTTTGGGGTAGGGAGAATGCAAAAAAACACCAGAATTTAAAGTAGAGAGAGACATCCTACTTATATAGGTATACGTTATATACCTACACTGTATCAGTACACACACACACACACACACAACATACTGCTGTCCTTGTGCCATTTCAAACAGTTTGATGCATCCAAGGCTATTAACCGCTATCAAGTCTTCCATCTGAAACCATGAATAGGCTAAAATCATATTCAGAGTCATTGACATTTAGCTAAGTAGCACGACCGCTGCATAAAGAGATTTCATTCACTCTATCTCCACCATTTTCTTCCTTTTTCCATCTTCTGCTGCCGTTAAAATGAAGTGCATTTTCTCTAATCTTTTGTCATTTACTCTCTTTCTGTATTACTTCCCTTTGTCTTTATCTTTCTTTTTTTGGTGCAGGTTTATAAAGTTCATTGAAAGGTGATTTGTTAATCCTCAATGTGTAAGCTCACAGCATCAGAGTTGGAGTGAAGGAGGAAAAGAAAGGATTAAAGTTATAAATGCTCTCAGAAGATTATTTTATTCGTTTGACAAAGTGGCAAAGCTTTACATTGCCACAACTATCATGTGAGCTTTTTGGAAGAAGGATCCATCCACGGTTTCATTATCGCGCTGTATGACTCACCTGGTCAGAGTTTGAACCTCAGCTGCTTTATTACAGTTTCTTACAGGATCCAACTTCAAAATTCTTTAAAGCTATGCATGGTCTTGCCTCTCCTTGAATATCTCCTACAGTAAATCCCTCAAATCCTCTACTCACTCGATACAGTCTTTTCCTGTATCTGACATGTTTTTCTAACCTAATTTCTGGCTCAGTGTTTTAAAATACAACAAATAACATTGACACGGCATTCATCAGAAGATCCATGACTTGTCCAGTTTCTCACATCATAGCCGTTGTTCCGGATGCCCCTCCTGGATCTTTCTCTCAGCACCAGTAGGTCCATCTCTGTCTCTACTGGGCTTGGGCTGCTCAGAGACTGCCTGCTCCAATAGGTGGGCTCCCGTGGGTGGGAGTACCTGATGGACAGGTGTAAAACAAAACACTCTAAAAAACTGTAACTACAGCTCAGGACCATACAGTAAATGTTAAATGAACTGCATTTATATAGAGCTTTTCCAGTCTTTACCCAAAGCGCTCTACTCTACATTCACACACTGGTGGCCGAGGCTACCATACAAGGTGCCACCTGCACATCAACATAACATTAACACATATTTTTACCGAAGGACATTTCAGCATGTAGACTGCAGTCTGCAGTATTGTATATCTGGGTATCTTATTCCCTCCCAGTTAAAAGACCTTGTTAAAGTTAATTTGGATGCATTCTTGCATAAAATCTCGTGATGTTAATAGATGGGTGACTTTCAATCTCTCAATAGCAGGGAAGGTCAATGTTATTGTGATATCTTCAGATATCCATTAATAATGCAGACACTTCAGTTTCCGTCGAGCTAGCTTTATTGCAGGCAACACTTTGGTAACGTTACAACTTGACCTACATGGGGTATTTACTCTACGGTCTAGTCCTTATAACCAATACAATGGAGCCCCTACTGGTCGTAGGATGTAATACCATTCAACAGTCACTACATAAAATCCTTCCCTCCTTAAATGGGAACTACTCTGTTACTCAAAATGTCGTGGGGCAGCTGTCCTTGGGGTGTTTGTGTCTGTTTCTCTCTCCCCTTTTCCCTCTCTGTCTGTTTTGTCGGAGCGGTGGAATATAGGTCAAGGAGCGTGGCCGGGCGATCTACCTACCTGCACTGCTGCTGGCGATTCTTCCATCTCATCTGCCCAGCTGTTGCTGATTCTCCTAATCACGGCTGCAGTATTTAGCCCGGTTGGAACCTGCATTCGGCGCCAGACCGTTACGATTACCAAAGTAGTAACTTGGCTCTTTGTTGTTGAATTACGTTGTGACTCCTGTAAGTTTTTTGCCTTCCTTTTTGTTCCTCGTGCTCCGCACTCATCTGTTTCTCCTCTCTTCATTCAGACCGACACTACTACACCTGTTTGCCGTTTGCCGCTGTTCTACCAGCTCCTCGCCTCTCTGCCGTGCCACCCTCAGCTGGGATCCCTGTGAATGTTTTGGACACACTACACTCTGCTTCGCCCGCTGCTATCCTGTCCCCACCACCAGCGCTGCAAGCTGTCCCTGCCTTCATTGCCTTTTTTTTTGGTGAACATTCATTAAAAGACACTTAAATCTACCTCTCTGTGTCCGTGTCGTGATCCTCTGTGTTCTGGGTCTTAGCCACAGCTGTAACACAAAACCTGGTTTTCTTCCCACACTTACAGAAAACAACAACAAACAAAGGTGACTTAATTTCGAAACACCCATCAGTGTATCATTCCTCCCACCCCTAGTTCTTTTACTAACACAGTCTGTCGTTGTGACAACACAGAGACACTTCAAAAACATAAACTTGGACACCTTGAACATTTCAGTCCCAAAACAAGTATCCTGAAAAAAAAGAAGTGATGCTAAGTAAATCTGGCAAATCTAGCGTACATTTTACACAAAATAATGTCTCATCTTTGCATCACTAACATGTCCATCACTAACATGTCCCTCATTTTACAAAGTCCTTCATAAAAGCTGGTGGTCTCCTGTTCCTGTGAGGTCGGATCAACACCTTAGTTGGCGAACCACCAGGTGCAGTGCCCTCTTTGTCATGTTTCACCATGGGCACAACTTTGTCATCCACCTGCAGTATTGGTGTCCTTTGTCTCTATGCTGGTCACTGGTGGTAGTGCTGCACACTAGCTCGGACAGATGGATGGAATGGATTGTCTGTGGTGGAAGTAAACAAACTTGCGGTGAGAGCTTCTGTGGATGTGTCGAGTCAAAGTCTGAGCTGTTTGATGACTGGGATGCAGGATGGAATGGAGTAGTTGGAGATATCGACCAGTTGCAGAGTTGAATATTTGAGCATGATGCCGAGCGGAGGGACTGAGAGCTCCGTGATAGCAGTTAGCCGTGGACTAGGGGCACAGAGGTAGATGAATGATGCGAGTGCCAAAATGATCCACGGCATGACAGGAGGAGATGAAAGTCCAGTCTCGGTCACGGCTTGCATCTGCTGGAGGTTGCCTGTGAGGAGGTAGGCAATCAGATTAGCCGCTGTAGCAGCTAGCATTAGCCGCCACGCGTTGGGTGAACGAGGGTAGCCAGCTAACGGCTAACCGACGAGGCGACAGTCCGGTTGAGGAGCCCAAGCGGCTTCGGGAACCAGCTGAGAGGCTGTCCAGAGGTAGAGAGGCTGTCCAAAGGTAGGGGTACAGCGAATACAAACAAGCAGGAACACAAGAGGCAATAGCAGACGGAGAAGTGGCGAATAAACAGCGCCAGCGTCCTCTCACGTCACATGTTCTTTCCTGGAGAATAAAGCTCTGTATAGCTTTGTCTCCAGTGTATCACCTGTACTCTTTTTCTGAGGTCTTTGAAAGTTTGTACAGCTCTTTCGGCCAAGCCGTTAGATGAGGGGTGATATGGGTACACATCTATCCACAATCACTAAAAATATTTTACCCATAAAAATACCTGCATAGTCTATCTGTAGTCTTCTCCAAGGTTTCTCAGGCCACTCCCATGGGTGGAGCGGTGCACATGGAGGTGCCTTTTTGTTTTCTTGGCATGTAGTGCATGCTTTGACCTTGTTCTTGATGTCTGTGTCCATTTGAGGCCACCACATGTAACTCCTTGCCAGGCCTTTCATGCGGCTCATCCCTGGGTGTGACTGATGCAGCTGTTCCATCGTGAGAACTCGTCCAATCTCTGGTATCACATCTCTGGTATCACATCCATCCTGCACACTCAGCTCCTGTTGTCTCTGTTTATAGGGTATGAAGTCTCTGTCTAGATTGTTTGGCCAACCTCTTCGTACATACTCACATACCCTTGACAGTATTGGATCTTTAGTTTTCCATTTCTGCATCTGGTCTGAGTTGGTTAGTGGACTCTGCTCCAACATTAATACCCATTCTTCTGATGGTGGACTTCCGGGTGTCTCTGGCAGTGGGATACAGCTAAGCGCATCTGCGTTACCATTGTCTTTACCCGCTCTGTAAAGGATTACGTACTCATATGCTCTTAGTAGTACAGCCCATCTCATTATCCTCTGTGGTACAGCTTTCATCTCATGGAATAAGCTTATCAATGGTTTGTGATCTGTGTAAATCACAAATTTCCTGCCATACGTAGTACTTGTGAAAGTACTTGTGAAAATACTGTACTCCAAAAATGACAGCTAATCCCTCTTTATCTAGCTGGGAATAGTTCTTTTCTGCAGCGGTCAGTGTTCTTGATACAAACCCTGTGGGTTTCTCCTCTCCATCTGCCATACGGTGAGCAAGCACCGATCCCACCCCGTATGGAGACACATCATCACGCACATGACAGAATCAGTTCTTTTTTTTCATCATAGTGTACTGTAACCAAGGTTACACTGTTGGATTGCAAAAGTTCTTTTGACTGTTCAAAAGCCTTGACTTGTTCTGTTTCCCAATACCACTGTACATCCTTTCTCAACAGTTTATGCAGAGGTGCCAGTAATGTGGACAAATTTGGTAGGAACTTGTAAAAATTCAACAATCCCAAATAAGCTTTGAGTTCAGTCACTGAGGTGGGTGTTGGTGCCTCCTTCACAGCTTTCATCTTCGCTGGCAGTGGATGCAGCCCTGTCTTGTCCACCCAATGACCTAAGAATGTCACTTCCTTCTTCATAAACTGGCACTTGCTTCTTTTCAAGCGTAATCCAGCATTCTCCACTCGTTGCAGCACTTGGTCCAATGTCTGAAGGTGATCTTTGTCATTCTCTCCCGTCAAAATGATGTCATCAAGGTATACTGCCACATTTTCAATTCCCTGCAGTACACACTCCATGGTACGCTGAAAGATGGCTGGGCTGGAACTAACTCCAAAAGGTAGCCTTGTGTATGTGAAAAGCCCCTTATGTGTGTTCACAATGACATACTTTCTCAACTCTTCATCCAAGACAATCTGTTGATAGGCATGGCTCATGTCTAACTTGGTGTATTTCTCTCCCCCAGTTAAACAGGCTATCATGTCCTCCATTCTTGGTGTAGGGTACTGTTCAATGGGTGACCCCACAAATTCTTGTGTTGGAGCCTGGTTTGAGGACTGGTACAATGGGTGCCGCCCATTCTGAAAGCTTCACTGGCTCTATAATTTTCTCCTGTAAGAGCCTCTCCAAGTCCTGCTCCACTTTCTTTTTCATGGCAATAGGTACTCATCTTGGCTTATAGAAGCAGAGTGTTGCGTCACAGGCTGCATGTATTGCAGCTGTTGCCGTGGCCCTGGTCCGCGCCCTGCTATGCCCTGCTACACCTTGCTACGCTCTACAGTGCACTGCTACGCCCTACTACGTCCTCTATGCCCTGCAGTGCCCTGTAACGCCCTGCAGTGCCTGCTACGCCATGAACTACTACAACTACTATTTCTAGTCATAGTTCCATTATCTTTATTGTGACTATAATTGCCACTGTTCATCACACCCCCAACCGGCACCGTCATACAATGCCTACCAAGAGCCTGGGTCAGTCCGAGGTTTCTCCCTAAAAGGAAGTTTTCCTCACCACCCAAGGTTTCTCCCTAATAGGAAGTTTCTCCTCGCCACTGTCACACTAAATGCTTGCTCTTGGGGGAATTACTGGAATTGTTGGGTCTTTATGAATTAGTGTGTGGTCTAGACCTACTCTATCTGTAAAGTGTCTTGAGATAACTCTTGTTATGATTTGATACTATAAATAAAATTGAATGTATTTTTGCTGTGAAGCCCTTTAACATCCCTAGCTCATCCTTAAACACAGTTTCATATTTGTTACATTTTGTCCATGTACTTTGAGCTCTTTTTGAATAGGCTCTTCTCTGGGGATGGCTATCTCTTCATCTATGCTGTACATGGTCATGTTACTAGCCTTCATGTGATACACAGTCAAAACCTCCTCAGTTTCACTATCATCCCCTTCACCTTATATGAAATTAGCTCTCTTGCAGAACTTACTCTGTCCACCTTTACCTTATATGGTCTTTTCTTTTTGCCCTATTTTGGTTCTGCCGGCTCTTTTTATGTGCCCCACCTTCCCACAGTTATGATACTTCTCATTAGCAAACCTGCAGTCTTTAGCCAAGTGGCTGTCACGTCATATCTGTAGCATTTCCTCGCGCCTGGCTGTGGTTTTGCGCGGGCGTTGCACACCTTGTTCACTGAACCCATGGTTCGGTTCCACTTGCTATGTTCTTGCATGCCATGCAAGTCCACAATATCCCTGTTAGCTGCTTCTATGGCTTGTGCAAACTTGAGCGCTCTCTTAAAAAGTCAATCCGTCCTCCGACAGCAGTCTCCGCTGTATTCTGTCGTCATTTATCCCGCAAATCAGACGGTCTCGCAGCATCATCATCAACGAATCACCAAAGTTACAGTCCTGCGCTAGCTTTCTCAGTTCTGCTACGTATTCACTCACATTTTCATCCGGCTTCCTATTTCTCGTGTTGAATTTCCACCGTTGCATTATCTCACTTGGCTTAGGGTGAAAATAATGTTTCCACAGCCTCACCAGTTCAATGTGCGAACGATCTCCTGGTTTATCCGGACTGAGCAGATTCCTCATTAGTGCGTAGGTCTGGGGCCCTACTCTGCTTAGCAGCACAGCTCGTTTCTTGTCTTCATCCTCAATGTCGTTCGCCACGAAAAAATGGTCCAGAATTTCACAGTATTCCTCCCATGACTGTGACCTGCCATCAAACGGAGCCACCGCACCCACCGTAGCAACCATTCTTGCTAGCAGCACGTTGTCACTCCTTCGACTGTTAGCAATAGCTTCACTTCACTCGTTAAACAGCACGGCCGACATTTTTCTTGTCACAGGATTTTATCCTTGTCAGCCATGTGTGATATCTTCAGATATCCATTAATAATGCAGACACTTCAGTTTCCGTCGAGCTAGCTTTATTGCAGGCAACACTTTGGTAATGTTACAACATGACCTACATGGGGTATTTACTCTATGGTCTACTGCCGCTCCCTGCTCTCGGTAAACTCCTTATAACCAATACAATGGATCCCCCCTACTGGTCATAGGATATAATAGCATTCAACAGTCACTATATAAAAGTTATAAAAATGGATTGTGTTCCCAAACTGAATTACCTTATCTAATCTCTTTCTCTGGAGGTTCCCCTGTCATATTTTAAATGGTTTGACAGGATAACAAAGACATTTATATGTAATGGAAGAAAAAAAACAGTTACATTTTAATAAATTTGCAAAGACCGATTGATAGAGGAGGTTTGGATCTACCAAATATGTTGTATTATTACTATACTTTGAACTTAAGGCATCTGGCCCACTGGTCACTTCCTCCTGAGAGAGCCCCACCCTGGTATTGTATTGAGCAATCTGTTCTTACCCCATTATAGCCTTTACAAAGCCTGTCTGTTAAACTGTATGGTGCGGCAAAAACACATCCGATAATCTCTCACTTAAGTGGCCTGGCTGTTTGAACTGGATCCATATCTAAATACTTCATCAAGTGTTTGTCGAAATCCAAAGTTATGTATTGGTAGATCTCCCCTTTTTTTGGAGGGATTGGTTGGAAAAAGAAATTGTCACACTGGGGGATCTGTATCTCGGTGGCATATTGAAATCCTTTGAGGAAGTGGTACATCAATTTGGAATCCCAAGGTCTCATTTTTTAGATACTTGCAACTTTGTCATCTGTTAGTGGGGATTTTTGGATCCTGTTCTTCAGCCTCGAAGGCACTAGAATGTTTAGATAAGTTGAAATATGGAAAAGGTCATGAGACTTCTGGGTATTACACTATGCTTATGCAGAACCTGGGGGATGGAGCCTGGACAGCCCTCAAAAAGACATGGGAAAGGAATCTGAGTATTACACTGGATGATGAGGAGTGGGACAGAATCTGTAGGAATATTAAAGTGCTCATATTATGCTTTTTGGCTTTTCCCCTTACAAAGTGAAAAATCCCCAAGGGACTTACCATCTTCCAGAGAAAACAATGTTCACACACTGCTCCAAACAGCTCTACTGTAGTCCAGCCTTTACTTCCGTGACGAACGTGCGTCACTTTGTAACACGTTATAATGCTTGCCTAGCTGCTAGCATGGCACGCCCTCATACTCTGCAACTGACTAGCTAGCAGTACTTACCTAGATACTGCGCATGTGTGACTCCTAACAATGATGGAACAGAAGTACGATGCCTCACTCAATAGCTAAAACAGAGAGCTCAACACACAGGGTGAAAAGAGGAGCTGCAGCAATGTGCAGTACAACAAAGATGTAGTGTTTTCTGAAAATTAAACCACATAAACCTATTCTGGTACAACCTCTAAATACAATTATGAACCTGAAAATGAGCATAATATGAGCACTTTAAAAAAATATGTCACGGGATGTGAGGGTGCACCTCATTTAGTTCAAGATTATGCATCGCTTCTATTGGACTCCCTCCAGATTGTTTAGAATTGGTCTGAAAGACACACCAAATTGTTGGAAATGTAAGACAGAGGATGGCCAATTACTTCATGTCCTATGGTCCCGTGATAAGGTCCAGGAATTTTGGACCTGGATATATGATAACCTATTTGGATTGAAGGGACCCAGGTTCCATTCAGCCCAAGATTATTTCTTCTGGGAGATGGGTCAATCCTAAGTGGGATGGATAAGCACATAAGAAGCTGGGTTCAGACTAGTTTGATGATAGCCAGACAGATTATTTTAAGAGGATGAAAGAATGAAGGGGTGCCATCAATCCAGGAGTGGGCTTGTGAGATGGCTAGGATGGCAGCATTTGATAAAATGTCATATAAACAGTTTGCCAGATTGGATGTGTATGCTAGAAAATGGGGAAAGTACCTAAGCTTTCTGGAGGGCTCCTAAGAAGCTTTATGCTGGGGAGAGACGTGATGGGCTTATGGTGTTGTCATATGTTTATTTGATTTATGGTTTTTGTCTATTTTGTTACTATTTTGTATAGTAGTATAGTATTGTATAGTATTTTTGAATACTGTAGTTACTGTGTCATCTTTTCTTGATTCTTGTCTGGGTGGGTGGTGATGATGAAAGGGGGGGATATATGCTCATGTTGTGAATTGTATGTTTTGTTTGTTTAAAAAAAGAAAGAAGTTGTTAATCACAAAAATAGAATGTCCGTGTGTGTGTGTGTGTGTGTGTGTGTGTGTGTGTGTGTGTGTGTGTGTGTGTGTTTGTCTTGTTCCTGGCTTTGTGGTGTATTTGACCTTCTGCATGACTCTTCTGCCAATATGAGCTACGTTATGAGAGCTGCAATGATGATTGTGTAAACCCTGCCTGTTGGCCGGTATTTGAAATGCGTGTAGTGGGCTAATCCTAGTTTTATGGTGGTTTTGTATCGGTAACTTCAGTGCAAAAAAACATGAATCAATCTCTCTTTCTCTTGCTCGCTCACTCGCTCTCTAAGTGGGAACCTAGGCGTTGGCGGGCGGTACTGTGAAATAGACTCCTGCCGGTGCCTATGCACAGTTACATTATGTTTTACAGTGGACATTTGTAGTTAACTGATTAGTAAAACCTTTTTTTATGCTGCATTTGGCTGATCGTTTAACACCCTTTGTATCATGCACTAAGTGGTACATTCTGCATGGCTTTCTCACTCTCAAAACAGCCTAATTAGGCCTAAGAGTTTACCTCGTATGTATGAGATGTTATCTCATATCTCATACGTAGCATATACACTTTCAGATGTTATCTACTACGTAGAAGATAAACTTAGGTTTTGGACAACATTGCCCGCAAAGAATTTTTATTCACCTTGCCTTTCAGGACTTTCGGAAAAACATTATTTTGACCAAATTCTTAAATATATAAAGATTTACAAGAAAGATGACAAGTGACATGTGATTAAAATGGACACTGAGCATGAGCAGGAATTCATTTAGGCCAATTCACAATTTTACATAAAAACCCTAGTACTGCATGCTGTCGTGTTTCTGCATTTTGAATCCCAGACAGATCAATCAGATTTTCCGTTTAACTTTCAGAAGGCAAATAAGTTCTTGTCTTTGCCTAAACAGCAAATATAAAATCATTATTGAACTGTGTAAAGGTTGAATGTGTTAAATCAGTTAGAGACAAAACTAAGAGATATAACAGACACTTATCTTTATGAACTGTAAAATATTAATGTGCTGACCAAAAATCACCCATCACTACTCACTCCCTATGTGTTGCTTAGCAACTATGTTTTACATCTACAGTAGATCTATAATTCTTGGTGGAACATTGTAAAGCACTTTTAGCAGTAAAATAGTTGAGATAAAATGGAACAAAACCAGAATATGTCATATAAATGTAATCCTCTAATTTTGGGACTGTCAAACATTTCTACATAACTGCCATAATGTTTGGTGATTTTGGTTAATTATTTGTATTTGTTTAACCAGGGCAATGCAGTTATGGCCAATAAAGCTGTGAGTAAAGGAACATTCTTATGTTTTCAATGATGACGTGCATTAAATTATATTCAGAAAAATAACTCCTATTTTTTCTGGTATCTACTGTGTACTCCATACCTCTTATGACAGCCTGCGAAGGATGCCCTCTTTTCCTCAGCAGTCATTGGCTCCTTGACCCCGTTGTCGTGCCGACTGTGCCTGGTGTCATGGTGACTGTAACCATGGCTGCCACCCTCAGAAAGTGAGAACTCTCCATAGCCCTTCCTCTGGGCCTTCTGCCGCAGTTTGTTCCTGTAGTGCTCAATGTCAGACTTTTGTTTCAGCCCGCCATGGTTTGCCTGCAAACAATCCATATTGATTTCAAGCAATTGTATTTACCTGGCTCTATCCGCTTAGAGGCAACCAATTGAGAGCATTTTTTATGATGAACTGTTTCATTTTTGAAAATGTTTTTGTCCTTTCTTTCTAGCGCAATCACTTGTGTTTGTGTTGCAATCAGTGTGTTTTAACAAGCATTCCCGACAGTTCATAATCAGAGAATGTGTCACACCCTAAACATGATATTTTCTACTAATGCACACTTAATCAATTAATCGATTTTCTGATCTAATGTTAAAAGATTGAGGGATAATCAGCCTGTGTATCACAGTTCCAGCTGCAGAGAGGTGAGAGTTAGCAACCCTGATTCATCTAAAACTTTTAGAATACTATTTCATCCATTACTCTAGCTAGTTATTTCAATCATTTATCTGGTAATTAACTAATCAACTATTTAGACTTCTCTGATCGCTTGCTGACTAGTTTCAATGCACTCTCAATCACAACAACTAGTGCTCTGGTGTTACAGCTCACTCACTATGTGGATATCTTTTTTTAAGTAGTAATTTCTAGTTCTTCAAATTAGTTGTAGTAGTCAAACACAATTTTTCCAAAAAAAACCTGGCAACTGAAGAAGTATCCCCTGGCATACAATTACCCCTGTTTGGGAACCACTGACATGAAGCAACAACAGTTCCAAACATAAACATGACCAAACAATATGACATCTGAAAACATCTGCCATATTAAAGCTGGAGTCTCTAACTTTGGTCACCCCCTCTGGCAGTGAGAGTTATTACACAAACACTATTGACATGTGAAGAACTGTAAGCGAGTGAGAAAGTTAGTTGTCAGCACTCCGTGTACTGCTCATGTAACAATAATGTTGTGGAGTTATTAAACTACTGCACTCATTCTGAGTACAAATCATGGATGTAAAATCAGAACTGGATACGGTGCTGCTGCTTAGCCTTGCAGCCTCTTTTTTTTCCAGAGGACACTCACAGTATTGCAATGAAAAATCCCCCTGCGGGCCAAATTTTTTGTTTTTCTCTATAGACCACCATTATAATAGAAAAGCCTGTAAAATTGATGACAGGGCACCTCAAACTGCAAACAAGGTCCGTTATGACTCTTTCTATTCAGAATTTTTAATCCATGGACTTTTTCTATTTGAAAAACCTTTCTCAAGCCATGAAAAGCGATTTAAAAAACCTGTGATGTCACCACTATGTAAAGCCTACAGTCTATGAGAACTTGTGGACGTGGCCAGCAGGAAAAAAATTCTAAGGTTTGGCAGAAACCGAACCCCGTCAAAAAGCCCAATATTCGGCCAAATCCAAAGCCGAATCCCGGATTTGGTCCAGTTATTATTATACATCCATGGTACAAATAAGCTGTATCGGCATCCTTCTGGTGCGCCAGCACAGGACTGACACTACTCCGGTATACTGGAAATACAGAAAGTTTTCCCTGGCGGTAATAGGGTTAATCAGCATTGTGTGAACTTCGTGAACTTGGCAAAGGCTTGAATGTAAACGACATGCTCATCATGCCCGATGAGTGTGAAGTACAACTATCAACTTTATACGGTAGCCAACAGGGGCAAACGCACTGCAACTTAATGAAACGTGCAAATAGACAGAGAGAGAGCCGGGGCACGTTCAATCTCAACGGTGTGCACCGTTGTGAAATGGTGTACAACTGCTTTGAGATCATCGACTGTAAATATTAAGTCTATGTTTGAGATATGTGTTCTCTCATTTGGTGGTTGTGTCTGTAGTTTATTGGCTCAGGTCCCAGGTGATACCAAATCAGCAGAGACGTGTCTGTAAACTCATGGCAATAAAAAGGCAGAGCACTCTCTCCCTGTGGGGTCGAATATCAAGTTGTTCCACTTAGCGCTCCCCCTAGAGGCCTGAAGAACTTCCGTTGTGTAATATGCAGCGTTTTTTTTTTTTGCATTTGTTTTCAGGGCTTGTGTGCTTTTCTTTTTGCATCGTTTCTTTATTCGCAGCGCGTTTGTGTATTTGGTTGTGTTGTGTGTATTTGCAGCACGTTTGCTAAATGCTGCAAATGTGTTGTCAAATTTATGAAGATGTTTTCTTAATTTGCTTGTGTTTTGTCTATTTGTGTGTATTTCATTAAGTTGCAGTGCGTTTGCCCCTGTCGGCCACCGTAACATTAGGACTGAGAAGATGTGATATGTAAAAGTTCCGCATTCTGGCTTTAATGCACACAGCCACCAAATGCTGCTGTGTGACTCATGATGATGATGTTCTAGTTATTGTTCTGCCCTATACTGTCAGTGCTGCAGACTTACCTCACAGCTGAGTGCTATAAAGCCTTGATGGTGTGTGTACATTACGTATATTTGTGTATGTGGACTAGTGGCGGATCTAGAACATTTTTTACATGGGGTGGCAAAGGGGTAGCAAGAGATCTTGGCAGGGTGGCAGGGGAAGACGGTACATGGGAACCCCCATATGTAAATGCACTGCTATGCCCTACTATGCCCAGCAACACCCTGCTACACCCTGAACTGCTACATTTATTATTTCTAGTCATAGTTCTATTATCTTTATTGTTACTATAATTGCCACCGTTCATCATACCAACTGCTATAATTATTATGAATCATAATTCTCTGTATCTGTATCTGTCTCTGTGTCCCAACCGGCAGCAGCAGATAGCTGCTCACCAAGAGCCTGGGTCTGTCTGAGGTTTCTGCCCAAAAGGAAGTTTTTCCTCGCCACTGTTGCACCAAATGCTTGCTCGTGGGGGAATTGTTGGGTCTTTGTAAATTATAGTGTGGTCTAGACCTACTCTATCTGTAAAGTGTCTTGAGAAGAGTGAACTCTTGTTACGATTTGATACAATAAATACAATTGAATTTAACTGAATTTGAATTAAATGGCTTGATCATATTTACTGATACAGACAAATAGAACAGAAAATAGAACATAATGTGTCTTATTTTATCAGTAATTATGATCAAACAAAAGAGATGCTATGATAGAGAAACTGTAAAACATAATTAGATAATCTATGTATATATGTAAATCTGTACATATCTAACCCTATAACATATACAACAGAATAGAAATAGCCCAAAACTGAAAACATGCCATTTTACTGCGTGACATGACATGTTATGCTACTGTACTGCAATTTATATGGAAGGAGAATATAAACAAACCATATGGTCCAGGGGTAATGACAGGCCTCTTCCCCCCTGTCTTTTTCATCTGCCTCCTCCTGATCACTCTCTGCCTCTGTCCCTCTCTCTGAATCTGCAAACACCTCTCTCCTCTTCATCCCTCACAGTCAATTCTTCCTTTCCCTCTTCTTTTCACTTATTTCTGCATCTCCTTCTGTGGTCTTCTCCTGCTCTGACCCGCCTGGTCTCGCCAGTTTACTGCCTTCTCCTTCTTCATTCCCCTCCTTCTCTTCCTCCTGTGCACTACTCTGAATTTTCTTGGCTGGCAATATCCCCACTTTTAGGCTTCAGTTAATATCTCCATCTAATCTGGCCTGCAAACTTCAAGATGTGAAAAGCACTGGTTATCCTTGTATTACATTACACTGTAGGGCCCTCTGGCTATGTAGCATAACAAACATAACATCAGAAGAGATGTACAGTGGGGAGAACAAGTATTTGATACACTGCAGATTTTGCAGGTTTTCCCACTTACAAAGCATGTAGAAGTCTGTAATTTTTATCATAGGTACTCTTCAACTGTGAGTGACGGAATCTAAAACAAAAATCCAGAAAATCACATTGTATGATTTTTAAGTAATTCATTTGCATTGTATTGCATGACATAAGTATTTGATACATCAGAAAAGCAGAACTTAATATTTGGTACAGAAACCTTTGTTTGCAATTACAGAGATCATACGTTTCCTGTAGTTCTTGACCAGGTTTGCACACACTGCAGCAGGGATTTTGGCCCACTCCTCCATACAGACCTTCTCCAGATCCTTCAGATTTCGGGGCTGTCGCTGGGCAATATGGACTTTCAGCTCCCTCCAAAGATTTCCTATTGGGTTCAGGTCTGGAGACTGGCTAGGCCACTCCAGTACCTTGAGATGCTTCTTACGGAGCCACTCCTTAGTTGCCCTGGCTGTGTGTTTCGTGTCATTGTCATGCCCAGCCACGACCCATCTTCAATGCTCTTACTGAGGGAAGGAGGTTGTTGGCCAAGATCTCGCAATACATGGCCCCATCCATCCTCCCCTCAATACGGTGCAGTCGTCCTGTCACCTTTGCAGAAAAGCATCCCCAAAGAATGATGTTTCCACCTCCATGCTCCATGGTTGGGATGGTGTTCTTTGGGTTGTACTCATCCTTCTTCTTCCTCCAAACACGGCGAGTGGAGTTTAGACCAAAAAGCTCTATTTGTATCTCATCAGACCACATGACCTTCTCCCATTCCTCCTCTGGATCATCCAGATGGTCATTGGCAAACTTCAGACGGGCCTGGACATGTGCTGGCTTGAGCAGGGGGACCTTGCGTGTGTTGCAGGATTTTAATCCATGATGGCGTAGTGGGTTACTAATGGTTTTCTTTGAGACTGTGGTCCCAGCTCTCTTCAGGTCATTGACCAGGTCCTGCCGTGTAGTTCTAGGCTGATCCCTCACCTTCCTCATGATCACTGATGCTCCACGAGGTGAGGTCTTGCATGGAGCCCCAGACCGAGGGAGATTGACCGTCATCTTGAACTTCTTCCATTTTCTAATAATTGCGCCAACAGTTGTTGCCTTCTCACCAAGCTGCTTGCCTATTTTCCTGTAGCCCATCCCAGCCTTGTGCAGGTCTACAATTCTATCCCTGATGTCCTTACACAGCTCTCTGGTCTTGGCCATTGTGAAGAGGTTGGAGTCTGTTTGATTGAGTGTGTGGACAGGTGTCTTTTATACAGGTAACAAGTTCAAATAGGTGCAGTTAATACAGGTAATAAGTGGAGAACAGGAGAGCTTCTTAAAGAAAAACTAACAGGTCTGTGAGAGCCGGAATTCTTACTGGTTGGTAGGTGATCAAATACTTATGTCATGCAATAAAATGCAAATTAATTATTTAAAAATCATACAATGTGATTTTCTGGATTTTTGTTTTAGATTCCATCTCTCACAGTTGAAGTGTACCTATGATAAAAAGTACAGACCTCTATGTGCTTTGTAAGTAGGAAAACCTGCAAAATCGGCAGTGTATCAAATACTTGTTCTCCCCTCTGTATTACATGCAAACAACAGTTATGTTTAGACTAGCCTTCTTAATCCCATTGTATTTGTTGTTTAACCCAGTTTGACAGTAAAGGATACCACCTGGTTTAATTTGTGCAACTTTATTGCCGTGATATGTGAGAGGAAGTGGATTTTATAGTAGGCTACTCCTTAACTAATCACATACAGATGATTGGTCTCAGCAAGCACTGTGTAGTGTGTTGTAACAACGCCACCGAAACGGCGACCCACTGTAAACGTTATGAATTCAAACATGCCAGTTTGTAATAGTTTCTATTATGCTGTTCTTATCATTACTTAAATCAAGCTAATCAAAGGGCAGAATGCTCTTACAAGTCACGAGGGGGCGAATTTACTTTTGGCTAACGTAATAGATGCACTGTTGTTGATGCTGACTCACCTTTAAAATACATTACATTTATTACAAATTTAACTTAACTTTTTAACAAATTTAATTAAATGTGTGTTTAAACTTCACCTGGGGAAACTGACTTATTCTATGGGCACTGCACTGTTCTTTGTGTGTCTGGGTTCTCCGGATGTTGTAAACACTGAAGGTGTTTCTGTATGTGCACGCTTTAGTAACTTTTTCATTTTTTATCAAATAAGTGACACATCAAACGACTAACACATCATACCGCTGTACTTGTTTTGTCACATCTCACAAATAAGTGACTTTTATTAGTATTGCCTGTTTTTTTTTCTTTTTCTTTTTACAGTTCTCTAAAATATTGTTTGAATTGCTTTATTGCCCTTGCCCCCCTGTAGATCCGCCCCCGATGTGGCCTTACCTCCACATTAAGGACAACAGAGTCTTGGCTGTGGGATGAGGAGGAGGGATAGGAGTATGTTGGCTGAGCAGTCATGGGTTTAATGGTGATGAGACGCAGAGAGCCTGAATGGTCTTCGTATGGGTCTGGGAAGAAGAAGACAAATAAGTTAGAAAGAGTTAGACAGAGACAGTACTTCCAGTAAGCTGTAAAGTTGCAATCATAGACATATCACAAATTGTGCCACAAATTCCCACAATATTCAAACGGCAATTTTGTTTAATCCTCTAAGCATAACAATAGGGGGCGTCAAATAGGGGGAAAAAGCTTGCCGATCACATCAGTTTCTAGCACCATGTAGATTGATTTAATTTGACCTTTCTTGTGTTCAAGAAACTTTTTGCCCTAGTATGAGTGGCTTACCCTCTGTTTGAGTGCATTTAAGGTTGGATTTGATGCTTGCTAGAGTTTTGTGTACTGCACTGGGCCTATTTGTCATTCTGCAGTAGGGAAGTGCAGGGAATTTTGGGAAGTCAGCAGATGATTAGCTTACTATAGCACATACAGAACTCCACTTTCCAACACCTCTAAAATGTATTTACATTTTAGATCATGTTGTAAAATGTGTAAAAAAAAACATTGATCGTTTGGACATTGTTGGAAACATTTAGGATAATACAAAAGTACACAACTCAACAAAATGTATAACATAGGTCTAGTAATTTTTTTTAAAGACATTTGAATGCAGAAAAGTTACATATTATATCTTTAAGCGAAGCTAAGCTGACTGTAGCCTTATATTGAAAGGACAAATATGAGAGTGGTATCGATCCTCACATCTATCATTTCCCAAAATGTCAAACTATTCCTTCAATGAGTCATGGCAAACTACATTGTTTCCTTGGACACAATTTGTCTATGAGTATATTGTTTTATTTTGTTGCAAATTGAGTTTTAGAAAAGTCTGGCTACAAATAAATGAAAAAACATGTTACATTTTTGTAAGTAAGGTACAGAATAAAGCATTGTAACTCAGGTATTGTTTGGGACTAGCAGCAAAAACTGTCACTGTCCCTGACTACAGGGGTTTCAAACTCATTTTAGTTCATGAGCCACATACCCCTAATTTGATCTCAAATGGGCCAAACCAGTAAACCACAACAGAAATTCTATTTGTTTCTTGTCAGCTTGATGTTGGCAAATGCAAGTTACTTCCGCTACGACAGCATTCTAAGGCCATTATAGGAAAAAAAATAAAGTTACGGACCCTGGAGAGAGGGGTAATATTCTGAGAAAAAACTCGGAATTTCTAAGATTAAAGTTGTACATTTATGGAAAAAGATCTTGGTTATTCTCTGAGATTAAAGTGGTAAGTTTGGAATTGGAATTAATTACTTCTCTGCAATTTTCACCCTTTGCAAAGTCATCCAGTGGGCCTGATTGGACCCGTTGGCGGGCCGGTTCTAGCCCATGGGCCGTATGTTTCACACCCCTGACCTAGTAAATTATAAATATAAACAACCAAACAAGAACCTAAAAAGATTGCTTGTATGTACAGTAGGTGTGTGTGTTAGACAATTTGATGTATCTGTACCAGGGTCTTCATGCACAATTCTGAAAGGCGGCTTTTCTGATTTCTTCCTGGTGTTATGTATTGTTTTTTTTCCATGCTTCCATTGGCATATGCACTCCAAAATACTGTCACTAATGTAAGATAGAATTATTGTCATGGCAACCCTCTAAATTTAGATTAGAACAATACAATACTCAACCCAGTCTCACGGCAGTTTGTGAAATGGTCATGTAATCTAATCTATTGATTTGTGTACACGGACATGTTTATCTAGTTTTTTTCATGATGGTCAGCACATTTTGTAAACTACTGTATTAAGAGCGACGGTAGCGAGTAGTATGAAAGGCCGAAAATCCGCGTAGGTTGGTTGGGGTGGTGGATGGGTCAAACAACACAGGACTTTCACCCCGGAGACCGGGGATCGTGTGCCATGTGTCACGTTTCCTTTCCCGTCGTTCTTTTCCTAAGCCAAACCGTCCCGTTGTCCCGCGTCTCGTTATTATTTTCCTAAACCCAACCCGGAATCGTGCTGTGATCACGAAAGATGCTTCCCATTGAAATACATTAGTTTAAAAAACGTGCTGACCATCCCGAAAAAAAACGAGATAAATGTGTCCGTGTAAACGTATCAATAGATAAAAAATTACGTGACCATTTAACAAATATTAATGTGTGTATGGTATTGCAGGGAGCAGCAGATGGACAGTGTTGTATTGGGTCCACTGTGACTCACTGCCTGACTGACATCATATGGCAGACTGCTTCATTGTAGGGCTACAACAGTCTGCCATTAACTCAGCTCCAAACCCACACTGTCACCACTCATACTGGCTGCAGCTAAGCCGGCTTTATTTGTTGCTGTTCCTGCACCACCTATTACCACCTATGAGTGTAACAGTTATGGGCAGGACAGGTGGCGTGACGTCACAATCAGCAGAGGCTGTGAACCATACTGGAAACATGACACTGCATGTAAATAACGTGTACTCTGAACACTGGCGGCTGCCATAAGGACAATTTCTACTACTGAGGCCATGGTTCTCAGCAGGAAACCAATGGAGTGTCTAATCCGGGTGGGGAATGTGTCCTTACCCCAAATGAAGGAGTTCAAGTACCACAGCTTTACTGCACCGCTGAGCCGGAAGGCAAAGCTCTCGATCTACCGATCAATTTTCGTTCCTACCGTCACCTATGGTCATGAAGGCTGGGTCATAACCGAAAGTCAGCACCTGAGAAGCCCTTGAAAATTGGGATTTGAGATATAGGCCTATAGTTGTTGGAAAAAGCAGTATCTAAGTTGGTTTTCTTTACTATGGGCTAGACAGCTAGAAACTAAGATAAGTACTTACATTATTAGGCTTCTCTGCTCATTGTCTTTGGATCTGCTGCCTTAAAGTTAAATTGATTGCTTTTGTTCTGCTAATTTCGCTCATTCTGCTGCTTTTTGCTGTTCTTTTTTGCTGCTCCTCCTCAGCTGTAGCCAACACCAATCACCTCCTTGTATTTAATACTGGCATTTGTGTGAAGCGGCAGCTTCATCTGACGAAGACTCGGAGGACAAAGACAAAAGAGTCTATGCAGGAGTCTTTGTGAGAGGTTAAGTGGGCTTGGTATCTTACTTGCACTGCTCAGTGTCTTTATCTGAAAATGTGCTGCTTCTCCATTTCCGTTCATGTATCCTATCGGAGATACTACAAACCTTGCATATGTTCACAACATTTCAACAACCCGACCTCTCTTACCTATCCCACCCGCTCCACACACACTCAACACCTCGTCACAGGTGGCCTGTGGAACTGCCAGTCTGCAGTGACACCTGGATTACACCGACCAACACATCCACCCCTTCTGCTCTCTCCTCGCCTACTCTTTCACCCACACACCCAGACCCACTGGTAGAGGCGGAGGTACAGGCCTACTCATCAACAACAAAGTGGAGATTTTCTCTCTACCCACTGCCACAGTTCACTCCACAGCCTTTTGAACTTCATGCTGTTACCATAACTCATCCGGTACAACTAATCATTGTTGTCATTTACCACCCACCAGGTCCTCTGGGAGAGTTTTTGGAGGAGCTGGATGTCCTTCTTTCAAACGTCCCTGAAAATGGCCCTCCGCTGGTTCTTATGGGCGACTTTAAAGTGCGTCACTTTGTAACACAAGTTATAATGCTCGCCTCGCTGCTAACGTGGCATGCCCTCATACTCTGCTTCTTAACGGCTAGTTGTCCTTACCTAGCTACTGTGCATGTGTGACTCTCAACAAAGATTGAACATAATTGAGATGCCTCACTCGGTAGCTAAAACAGAGAGCTCAACACACAGGGTGAAAAGAGGAGCTGCAGTAATGTGCAGTACAACAAAAATATGGTGTTTTTTGAAAATTAAACCATGTAAACCGATTCTGGTACAACCTCTAAATACAACTATGAACCTGAAAATGAGCATAATATGAGCACTTTAACATCCAGACTGAGAAGTCAACTGACTTCTTACATCTTCTCTCTTCTTTTGCCCTTTCACTCTCGCCTTCCCCTCCTACTCACAAAGTTGTTACCCCACTCCATACCTCAGACCATTTCTTCATCTCTTACTCTCTCCCACTTTCCCAAGCTCACAACCATATCTCAAGAGATACTGTACCTGTACGACGCAATATTCGCTCACTCTCTCCATCTTCTCTGGCTTCATCTACTTTATCAACCCTCCCTTCACCTGACTCTTTCTCACTCATGCCTCCCAACGCTGCCACAGACACTATCCTCTCTACTCTATCCTCCTCTCTTGACTCTCTCTGTCCTCTTACTTCACGGCACGCTCACAAATCCTCCCCAGTTCTGTTGTTGTCTGACTCAGTGCATACTAAGAGGAGAGAACTATATGGGCAGTGGAAAGGAAATTGTGGAAATCTAAACACCCAGATGATCTGCTTACCTATCAGTCTCTTCTTTCCTCCTTCGCTGCCTCTATTTCTGCAGCAAAAAGCTCTTTCTATCAAACCAAAATTCAATCCTCTTTCTCCAACCCCCAAAAACCTTTTTCCATCTTCTCTAACCTCCTCGATTCCCCCAGTTCCCCTCCTCCCTCCTACCAACCCACTTTGTCAACTACTTTGTAAAAAAACAAGATGACATATGCTCTTCATTCTCCACCACACTTCCTGAAATCATCTTTCCATCCAAAACACCCAGTACTCTTTCCTCCTTCACCCCTCTATCTCCCAATCAAATTCTTAACCTGATAACCTCCACCTGCCCAACCACCTGCCCCCTTGATCCTATCCCTTCTCACCTTCTCCAGTCTATTGCTCCTGACCTTCTTCCTTTCCTCTGCTTCCTTGTCAACTGGTTGTTTCCCGCACCTCAAAGAAGCAAGAGTGACCCCTCTCCTCAAAAAACCCACACGCAACGCTTCTGAGGTAAATAACTACAGACCCGTCTCCCTTCTTATTTATTTCCAAAACTCTTGAGCGTACCATTTTTAATCAACTCTCTACTTATCTCCACCGGAACAACCTTTTTGATCCCCACCAGTCTGGCTTCAATGCGGCCACTTAACTGAAACTGCCCTCCTTGCTGTCCCTGAGCAGCTTCACATCGCTAGAGCAACCCCTCTCTCTTCTGTCGTCATCCTTCTGGTTCTGCAGCCTTTGACACAATGAACAACCAGATCCTCATTTCGACACTCAAAGATCTGGGTGTCTCAGGCTCTGCGCTCTCCTTGCTCACATCTCGCGTGGCAGAACTCACCTACCGGGTAACTTGGAGAGGATCTATCTCAGAAATTTGCCCACTCACAACTGGGGTCCCTCAGGGTTCAGTCCTGGGTCCCCTCCTCTTTTCTCTCTACACCAACTATCTCGGGTCTGTCATTCATTCGCATGGCTTTTCCTACCACAGCTATGCAAACAACACCCAACTAATTCTCCTCCTTCTTACTGACATTTCTTCTTGGATGTCTACACACCATCTAAAAACTAAATCTTGACAAGACTGAGCTCCTTTTCCTTCCATAACAATTGACAACTATGTGGTAGTCCCCACCCAGACTGCTAGAAACCTGGGTGTGACACTTGACAACCAACTCTCCTTTACTGCCAACATTGCTGCAACTACCCGATCGTGTAGATACATGCTGCACAAAATCAGAAGGATATGTCCCCTTTTAACGCAGAAGGCGGCTCAGGTTCTGGTTCAGGCTCTAGTCATCTCACGTCTAGACTACTGCAACTCCCTCCTGGCTGGCCTGCTTGCATGTGCCATCTGGCCCCTGCAGCTCATTTAAAACAGCAACTCGACTGGTCTTCAAGTCTATCCAAGTTCTCTCACACCACACCGCTCCTCCACTCTCTTCACTGGTTAACAGTTGCTGCCCACATCCAGTTCAAGACACTAGTACTTGCATACAAGGCCACGAACGGATCAGCCCCAGCTTACATCCAGGATATAGTCAAACCCAATGGTCAAAGTCCGCGCACTCCGCTCTGCATCAGCCAACCTGCTTGCTGCCCCCTCACAGCGAGGGACAACTAATCACTCAACAAAATCCAGACTGTTTGCTGTCCTGGCTCTAAATGGTGGAATGAGCTCCCCATTGACATCAGGACAGCTGAAAGCCTACACATCTTCCACCAAAGGCTAAAAACTAGGGCTTTCAAACGATTATTTTTTTTTAATCGTGATTAATCGCTGAACTTCTATAGTTAATTGCGATTAATCGCGTATTTTATCACATGATTAAAATTCTATTATTTTGCATTTCAGAACAGTTTTTAAGTACATATTAACAATCGAAAGCAATTTTTACCAGTGTATCTTGATTGGGAATCAAATTAATGCAAAGAAAGTTACTTCATGAACTTGATTTTAAGATTTCTAATTATTTATTTACTGTAAACAAAAGAAAAATGTGTGTCATTATTGCACAATTCCTCCAAGTATCTAACTAAAAAACTAAAAATCCCTATCCTTACCAGAGTCAATATAGTGTTTAGTAACTCCTAAATAATGTTGATTACTCACTGACGTCCAGTGATCACCGGTTAATGAGACAGCGTTTGCAGCACCTTGCAGCTGTTCCAGTTGGGCTGCTTTCTCCGTGTCATACAGGCTGTGTGTGGGGCTGCTGTCCACCTCGATGGCAACGAGACAGGTCAGAACATGCCAACCGTAGTATGTCTTTAAGATCTGGGTCCTCTACGATGCTGACAGGTCTGCAGTTAGTTGCCACCCGTTTCGTAAGAGCTGTAGTAATTTTTTGGGATTTGGTTTCATCCACAGGTCGGCAAGTAGCACTCTGTAGCATGCTAGCGGGTAGCATCACGTTACTACTATGCTTAGCTCCGTAGGTGGTAGCTCAAGCTTGACGTGCTTCGGTGATATTTTAATTCGGCTTTACACAATGTGCATATGGCTTTTGACTTGTCTACGAGCCGTCTGGGAGTTTTGGAAAATAAAAAGCGCCATTCAGGATTTCATTGCTGCTGTCTTTCTCCATCATGCCTGCAGCCTGCAGCAGCAGGATGTGTTACGAGGAAGTGGCAGCTTGATGATAAGTAACAGTGCTGCAAAGGGTCAAAATAGTAGCTTGTTAGGCACGACGCAAAGCTGAGTGAAGTGTAAAATACATTAATAAATGCCGGCATGAGATTAATGCGATTAAAAAAAATGAATCGCATCGCGTCGGCCCTTAATCGCATTGACTGACAGCCCTACTAAAAACACGTCTCTTCCGACTGCACCTTGGTTAAAAACAACTGTATACATATTTTTACAGCTGCACTTTCATATGGTTCTTTGTAATGTTGCTTATTTGAAGCTAATGTCCTTGCACTTACTACTTTGGAGTTTGTACCTTCAAGGTTGAAAGGACTTAATTGGATGTTGCTTTGGATAAAAGTGTCAGCTAAATGACATGTAATGTAATGACACATCCTGTCGACAAGGAGGAATTTACAATCGCTGAAACAGCAGGGGCAATAATTGGTAAACTTTAAAAAATAGAGAAGATGGTAATAGATTCAGAGGGCTCGAAGATAGCTTAATTGTTCTAATCAAATCTATCAAATCTTGTAAGCTGATAGGTTGAAAAGAGTAGGAGATGGAGAAGAGCTAGAGTTAGGTGGGCGGGTCCCACGATTAATTCTGGACCTTATAGCCATTACCTAACTTGTGACAATCATAATATAATTGGAATAAGTTTATTTCCCAACATTTCAAACTATTTCTTTAACAGGGCAAGTAAAATCACTGTAACATCATCCTTTCAGTCTAACCTTCAAATCACATAAGAGCTGTCAGAAACGTTGAAAATGTCAGACAAGGCTTTAAAATGGTATTACTTTTATTAACCTGAGTACGAAAATCATGCAGGTGAAAAGAAGCATTAAGGTAACGCACTCGTGCAATATTGCACAGAGATGGACGAAATTTGTGGCTGATAGTTACACATAAGTTACCGACAGAGACAACAAGCGTCACAGCATCGCAACGATGAATTCTGCGAGCGAAAATTGGCATGTCCACCTAGGTGTCATGTTTCCATCACTGCAGATTGGAGCTGGAGACGATAAATACCTGTGACTACTGCTGAGTCATTTCATTAGGTCATATTAATTATCCTTTGGGTAAATACAATGGCTTTTGTCTTTTCCACTAAAGACAAAAAAACAGATGTTAGTGGGGGGTTTTTTTCAGTGGGAAAGGTGCTCTCCAGAGGTTATTATAGTAATACTCCACTTATCTGCATTCTTTTATTACTCTTATTTATTTTTTGTGTATTTTTTTCCATCAATACTGTATTTTATTGTCCCTCATATGATTTTGTATTAAATCCTTCTTTCTCTATGAATCGCACATCTATGCTTCTAGTTTACTGGATTTACACTTTTATTATTCTTTTATTTCCTTGAACAGAGCTCCAGCATGCTCCAGTCTGCTTTTCTTCCAGTTTTGTCCATCTCCCGTTCTCTGTAGTGAGAAAATTAAACAATTATTCATCCTCTCCTCCTCTCCTGCAGGTAATCATTCATTCGCTTGCATAAACACTATAAATCACAAAACTTACTGTGAACATTGGTTTGCTGATGCAAAAGAGATTGAAAAACACAGCATCCTAGAATGTCACTGAACGGAAGCAATGGTGCAGCATTATCTGTGTTCAGAGCAATGTTTATGCCACCAATTGTGAGTCTGCAAAGCTGGAAAATGATCTGCTTTGTAATCTGTTGAACACGTCATGTCAAAGATGCAGTACATTAACTACCTCCACTGATAACAGGTACTGTAAGCATGTGTGTCTTATAAGAGTCTAAAAAGATTTTTTTTATCAAAATATCAGAATCACCGTTAAAGGATAACTACCGTTTTTTCAACCTGGACCCTATTTTCCTATGTTTTTGTGTCTTGGGTTGATGTCAATATGAACTGCGCACAACCTGGGTTGCTAACAGCCGGGGTGGCACAAATTATGTGATTGGTTGGAAATGACAGTGGGGCCATCACAGGTCCCCACACACTTTGAAAAAACAAGATAAATTTGTCTCACTGTGCTTTGCGCTGGGATTTCACCATAGACTGTATAAAACTAGGATTTTCACAGGCAGCTTCAACAATAGCAGAGCGGAGACGTTCAATTCATTTCCGAACAGTCCGCTGGCAGTGGGTGCCCGGATGTTCACTAGTCTGCCTTTTGCAGAGCAGTAGCGAGATGGTAGCGAGATAGCAAAATAGTGCCGATGTATGGTGACACGCTACGAGCCTCCCTCACGCCGCACTTAGTGTTAGTTTTAACCTTACTTACAAGTTGGATAATTCAGCCTACGTCCTCCCTTATCACTTATGATCGCCAGACTTTATTGGACATCAGACAAAATGCTCCAAAATTGTCTACAACAGCTCAATATTATCAAAACATCAGAGACCTGGAGCACTGGTTACCGAAGGGGATATGGGCATAAAAGAGGAAGACGTGGGGGACTGTTGGTGAGGCTACGGAACTGACCTACGCAGCCTCCAATACCAAGCATGCTGCTGGCAAACATGCAATCTATCAGCAACAAGATGGATGAGCTCCGCTGCCGGGTCAGTGTACAGCGAGATCTGGGGAATTGCTGTGTGTTCTGTTTTACGGAGATGTGGCTAACATCAGACTATCCGGACAGTGCCATACACTTGGACGGCTTCTCCATATTTCGTTCGGATCGGGCCAAGGCCACGACTGTCATGTCGAAAGGTGGGGGTGTGTGCTTTCTCATGGTGCTCTGATGCGGAAATGATCTCCCACTCTTGTTCGCCGGTCCTCAAACATCTTACCATCTCAAACATCTTACCATCAAATGTTGTTTTACTCCGCCAAAATTCCCATCAGTCCTACTCACTGCGGTATAAATCCCTCCCCAAGCCAACGCCAAGGCAGCCCTGGAGGAGCTCTGTGACGCTGTCAACAGATGTAAGAGACTGCACCCGCAAGCCCTCTCCGTCGTAGCCGCTGACTTCAATCACTGCAATCTAAAGACAGTGTTACCAAAATACTACCAACACGTCAGGTGTGTCACCAGAGGCAACAAAACTCTCGACCACTGCTATTCAACCATCAAGGGAGCTTATAAATCTGTCCCCCGGCCTCACTTTGGGAAATCAAATCATTCTTCCGTACTGCTGCTCCTTGGGTACAAGCAGGAGATAAAGAGGGAGAAACCCACTGTGAGTTGAGCGCTGGACTGCTGAAGGTGAGCTCATGTTGCAAGGCTGTTACGAATATACTGACTGGTTAGTTTTTAGGGATTCTGCTACCTTGCATGAGTACACTGAGGCAGTTACTGACTATGTTAAATTCTGTGTGGACAGCCGTATTCCCATGCGTACTTTTCACGTTTACCCTAACGAAAAACCATGGGTAAACAGCAGGTGGGAATTGATTGGCACCTCACGATTCAATATCAATTCAGAGGCCAACAATTTGATTCTAAACTGATTATCGATGCATCGTGATGCAACAATTTTTTTATGTACATTTCCATGTGTGATTTTTTTAAATATACATATAAATCTGAGTTTGCTACTCAAGAGTTTGCTAATCACTTCCTAGACAAAGCTTAGATTTTGACATATACAATATTTGTCACACACAAGTTTTAATGAAATGTTTTGTCAACTGAGGTTTTTGTTTTGTAGTCATTCCATGCTTAAGCCTTAAACATGCTTGTGAAAGTCACCTTCTCTCACAGTAATCTTCCATGTCAGAGGCTCATGTTTAAAGGTGGATAATTGGCTTCTTAGAACATGAAACATGAGGTGGTCAGATGTAATGTGATAAAGTAGATGAGCAGCCTATGTGTTTTACCTAATTCTTATTAGATCATGTGTATATATATAAAAAACATTTTTTCCTTTTGGCCATTTTCAGTCACTCTGTTTTCTTTGTACTTTGTACTTGTCTATTGTTTTAAATAAAAGTCAACACATTTAAAAAAAAAAAAAAAAGTATATATATATTTTTTATTTTATTTTTTACATCGACTATTAACTTATCAGAATCGATAATCGAATCGTTCTAGAGAGAAATGCGATGCATCTAAGAACTGATTATTTTTCCCACCCATAGCAAACAGTGATATACGCGTGAAATGAGAGGACAGTGGCTTTTAACTCTGGGGACAACGCTCGTTACAAGAGCGCGAGATACAAGTTTAGGAATGCAATCAAGTCTGCTAAAAAACAACACCGGGACAAGATAGAGCAATATTGTTGAAGGGGACTCTAGGCGCATTTGGCAAGGCCTACAAGCCACAAGGCCAAACCTAGTGGCTTCACAACAACCTCAGCTTCCTTCCCAGACAACTTAAACATTTTTTATGTTCGTTTTGAATGCGCTGCTGAGACACTGGCGCTGGGACCATCTTCAACTGGGGATGTACAAGTCAAAGTACCTCCTAAAGGGAACACACACACACACACACACACACACACAGACACATCATCTGCAACTGGGAATCCTTTCAGCAGGCATGCACATCAGGTCTCAGTCACTGACACACATAAAGCTTTTAAATCTGTGAAAATAGTGAAGGCTGCTGGGCCTGATGGCATTACTCCACGAGTCTTAAAGGAGAATTCTGGTCGATTTCAACACGTAGCTCTGTTGTTTGTAAATTTGGAGTGCTGTCAGTAGCGAAAAAAACGAAAACAATCGGTGTTGCCTACACCGTATTATCCTCCTGCTACAGTCTGCACCCAGGAGGCTGAAAGAGGGCATGTTTTAAACGTGCTTTTAGCCTCTTAACATGTTCGAAATTTCATTACAAGTGCCTACCCATGTGAAGTGATTCCTTCCGAGTGAACACAGTGAATCTGACTGCAGTAGATGTGAAAGAAATGCATAAAACTAATTCAGCTCTGTTTAGTTCCGGTGTTGAGACAGCAAGACTTAGGGGCTGTCTACAAACTACAACACCGAAAAGAGATACAACAAAAATATTTATTAATTTAATGATTAAATAAGGGACCGTTCAGTATTTATGGAATGGACCACCGGAGGAAAATAGGGGAGGGTCATGTCTTTTTATTCTTTGTTGAAGGGAGGGTCATCCAATTTTTTTGTCTAGGGGGGAGGGTCACCCAACTTTTGTATTCATGAGAACAGCAACATTTCAAATTGGCTTGTTTGGTGCATATTTATCCATGTATCTCCATGTAGCTCTCTCAGTCTCTGGCCCTATCGCTAGCAGATGGGTCACTCCCTATTTAGTCAGCCAGACAATTTGAACTGTAGCTTTAGAGTTTGGGATTTCCCAAACTGAATAAATCCCGCTCGCACATATAAACACAAAACTGCTTTGCTAGCTCCATCGTGTTGAAACTAAGACATCTGACGAAAAAATAATTTTATTCATTAGCATGATTGCCGTACTGTTTAGTTCTAAAGCATCCAAAACACCGTACGAAAACATAACGGACCAGACGCAAGCTTTTATTTTGAAAAGTCAAAGCTTGTGGACTGCACAAAGCCGGGAGGGCATGAGATGGGAGGTCTCCAAGCTGCAGCCATACCTGACTCAAATATCCTTTCGGTCCCGGTGATATTATATATATATAAACAACAGCATTTTCAAGGCATTTGAGAAGGAAGGAGTTGTAGCATGCAAGCTCCCAAATTGACACTCGTCTGAGAAATGGAGTTTTGGATAATGTTGAGCTTTGGCAGCTTTACCTATATGCTAAAATATACAATGACTGAGGAAGCCTAGTGACGAGTCCATAGCAACCAGAGTTGAATTTGTTATTACCCAGTGTGCTCTGCTGAATGGTCTCAATGTTTTATTGTTTTATTTCATGTGAATACTAGTTTACTAGATGAGTAAAAGGAAGTGTGCATTTAGTTTCCATGCTTATTGTGTTTCCACAACAATGTTAGTGAGTAAATCTACTGAAATGGCCACCACACCATAACAGAGGAGTATGATGCATAAGATGAGAATACAGAGGTGTAGTCATGTATGTCTTGGCTGTTAAAAAACAATGGCTATCTATATGTCTTTGCCAAGCGCAAACCAGTACAGAAGGCGTCAATAATTGTTGGGGAGGGTCATCCCTTTTTTCCAGGGTGGAAAGGGTCATCCAAAATTTATTGCTGATGAAGGGAGGGTCAGGTCTATTTTGACTAAAGATCCCAAAACTCCTCTGGTGGCCCCTGAAATAAATAACGAACAGTCCCTAAAGTAGTGTCTCCAAACTTACCTCAATTATAACAACCTGCTAGTTGTACTACAGCACTTACTTTTAAAAAATAAGCATATGCCTATTTTTGAAAATATTTTTGTATCTCTTTTCGGTGTTGTAGTTTGTAGACGGTCCCAAAGCACTCGTCCTGCCGTCTCAACACTGGAACTAAACAGAGCTGAATTACAACCTTACAACCTGAAGCACAACATTTATGCATTTCTTTCACATCTACTGCAGTCAGATTCACTGTGTTCACTCGGAAGGAATCACTTCACATGGGTAGGCACTTGTAATGACATATCGAACATGTTAAGAGGCTAAAAGCATGTTTAAAACTTGCCCTGTTTCAGCCTCCTGGGTGCAAACTGTAGCAGGATAACACGGTGTAGGCAACACTGATTGTTTTGTTTTCGTTTTTCTCGCTACTGACAGCACCCCAAATTTATAAACAACAGAGCTACGTGTTGAAATTGACCGTAATTCTCCTTTAAGGACATGTTATAGCCAACTAGCCTCTGTTTTCACTGACATTTTTAACTTGTCACTCTCTCTTTGTGTGGTTCCAAATTGTTTAAAACAATCAATCATAATTCCTGTGCCTAAGAAAACGACTGCCACCTATATGAATGATTTTAGACCTGTACACTGACTTCTGTGATTATGAAGGGTGTGAAGGCATATATCAACAACAGCATACCTGTCTCCACTGATCCATTACAATTTACATACAGACCAAATAGAGCTGTGGATGATGCTGTATCCTTGGCTTTACATACTGTGTTCCAACATCTAGAGGGCAGGGATACGTATGTCAGGATGCTATTTGTTGATTATAGCAGTGCCTTTAATACTATCAGACCTTCTATTTTAAAATCTAAGCTATTAGACGTGGGCCTCTGCAATTCCATCTGCAGGTCGATACAGGACTTCCTAACAGGCTTCCCCCAGATAGTTAGAGTTGGCACTACATACTCAGCCTCTATAGTGTTAAACACTGGAGCACCTCAAGGCTGCCGTCTCAGTCCTCTATTATATAGTCTATGTACTTGTACTACTAATACTCTATATGACTGTATTGCATACATCCCACTAACAGTATTGTGAAATTTGCAGATGATACTACTGTGATAGGACTCATTGACAGCAATAACTAAACTGCCTACAGGGATGAGGTGAGTAACTTGATCATGTGGTGCCGCAGAAATAATCTGTCCCTCAGTGTGGGGAAAACTAAGGAGGTTATCATAGATTTCAGGAAAAACAAACCCACACATACACCTGTCTATATTAACAACTCTCCATTTGAAATTGTCAACACCTTTAAGTTCTTAGGGATCCACATTTCAGACTCAGGTGTGCCATCAAGAAGGCACATCAGAGGCTTTATTTCCTGAGGTGTCTTAAGACATGGTATGTCCCTTAACATTCTACAGAACTTTTATCGCTGTACAATTGAGAGTATACTGACAGGCAACATTGTAGTGTGGTTTGGCAGGGCTACTTCACATGACCTAAATCATCTGACAAAGGTGGTCAAAACTGCATCTAAAATCATCGGGGTTCCACTTGAACTGCTCCAAAACATTTACTGGAAACGCAGCACTAAGAAGGCACTAGGTATTATGCAGGATTCTAGTCATCCTATCCAATCTCTTCTCCCACCTTCCATCAGGGAGACGTTTGCAGAGCATCCCAACGCGCACATCACGTTTCAGGGATAGTTTTTACCCCTACGTAATTAGGCTACTGAATGATAGTACAACAGGAAGGAGGGCTGTGGTCTGAATTTAGTTACTATGGTTACTGTGCTTAGATGTTTTTATATTTTATTTATGTTATTTATTTTGTTACTTATTGACTGGTGTTGAGAGAGTGCCAAGACACATTGTTTTTAATTGCTGTGGTACTGTACTAATATGCATCTGACAATAAACTTGAACTGAGCGGAGTTTACAGGCAAAACTGCCTGTAAAAACCCAGCGTAGAACGTTAACGTATAAAAACAAGTTTTTTTAAATTCTCTCGGCACCACCGCTCTTTCTGACACCCGTCTGCAGACTGCAGTTCAGAGTGGCTGCTGCAGTAGTACAATGTCTCTCTTTTTTGTCTTTGTCTTTTTTTTAAATGAGTCGTGAAGCCAACAGCAAAGCGCAACTTTACTTTTAATGAAATCAAACAAAGAGAAATGTTCTCCCCTCGTCTGTTCAAAAACCAAATACTAGAGTAACCTACTTCCTTTTCCAGCTGCTGCGATAAATATGCAGCGGACGAGAATCACTGCACAAAATCATCTGAGAAGTGTTTGGTGGTTATTTATTTGTGCTTAGAATGTAATCACTGTGAAACAATCATAAAATGAAACATCAACAAAACATTAATTCTGCTGGTATACAGATGGACTGTAGTATGTGATGTTAGCTGTTCACTAAATATGAGGTGAAAGCCCCGCCCATTTCTAGCACTTAAGGTAACTGTTATGCATTGCGCCCGGGTTGACCCAGGTGAGCTCTGAATTGTCATTAAGTGATATACCCACGTAAACTGGCTTGGTTTGAATTTCCAAAAGAAGGGTTGAACCTGACATACTGGTCCAGTATTAAGCAAGGGCAATAGTGCAGCTTGTATTTACGTTCACAAAAGTGCTCGTTTTGCCATTGACAGGCTCAGATTAGTGTAGATAAGTGTCTGACAACATTTTGGAAAGGATTATAAAAGGAGGTCTACCTTTCTGTTAAAGAGTAAGATCCTTTTTTTAAACATAAAAACATGTAAATAAACAGTAGTTTTAGCATCGTAAAATACACTTCATTCAAAGTTGACAGAAACTAAATAAAACTATGAAAAGCCGTTTAGGATCGTTTTTTCCACTTTTCTAACTATTACAACTCTAGTTTTGTTTGGAATGAACACATAGTTTACTGACTTACATGTGAAAATAGGTTGGCTCTATACACACTAAAAGTATTGTTTTTTTTAAATTGAGTCTGGTGGGTTTAGCACTAGCGACCCCCAGGTTAGCTCAGTTGGTAGAGCAGGTGCACATATACAGTATAGAGGATTACTCCTCGATACAGCGGTCCCGGGTTCAACTCCAACCTGCAGCCCTTTGCTGCACATCATTCCCCTTCTCTTTCATGTCTTCATCTGTCCTGTGGAATTAAAGGCCACAAAAAAATAACCTTTAAAAAAAGGCCTATCCTGTAGGGTGTAGGCGGAAAATGTTTGGCCGTAATAGCCCAAATTTGGTAGTTTTTGGCATGTTCTAATGCCACACATGCGATCATATACACTGAACTTGCAATTGCATGTTTTAATGAGTTTGCCTCCCCGATTATAAATGTGGTGAATTGTTGTAAAGGAGATGTTGCAGCTGTAAGCAGTCCAACAAAGTGCTGCCGTGAGGGACTAAACACTGAGAGATTCATAAACACAGTGTGACGCGCTCAAGATTGCATTGCAATGATTTATTCCTCCACATGTAAAATACAACTAGCACTGCAGTTACCAAATGTAAAGTTACTTTGTGAGTGTAAATAAGTACGTTAGTGTGGCGGTCAACAGAAAGTGTTCACTCCCAGGCTCACCCTCTCTCTATCAAAGCCCAAAAAACTCAGGTGAACAGGTGAAGCAAACAAATAAGATCATCACTTCTGCTCAAACCGCAATGAAAACACCCACCACCTACAATATAAGTGCACAATATCATAATCAATAAATAATATAAATGAGACCATAAACAACATACAATATGTGGCTCCTACAGGAGAGTTAGGCTTGTTGTGTGATTTGAGCCCACACAGTCTGTAAATAACTATTCATATTTAAAACTGTGCCTACTTTTGTAGACCTTATTTAGTTATTTGTTATTTAGTTATTATTTGTTATTTATTTATTTATTGAATAAATTGTTGTTTCACTAACATAAATGTACTCACATAGGCTATTACTGCAGGGAGTTCTATGACATTATGTTTTATTTTTAAACATGATATTTGGGCATCTGACATTAGTTTGCATAATTGGTCAATGGCAAAACAGCGTTCTAGGAGTGTTTTAAACTGTAAATTACAGTGAGGCTGAATTTTCCTCTTATTACAGTTCTGTTGTTACAACATTTACTTTTTTAAATGTTGTCACAACGGACAGTGCGTCTTAGAGATGGCTCTGCTGTAAAAAGATGTAAATAAAGATAGGCTCATTCATTAATTTGTTCATTCATTCATTAAGCCCATGAACGTCCTGTCATATGCAAAATGCAGCGCTTTCAGGTTTTTTTTTAATGCTACATGAGCAAGTTGTTGCCACCCAAAGTAGCCCGTCTAATGAGGATGTTCCCTGTCAATGCAATTCTTTAAGGTACAATATGTAACATTTCTGCATTAAAACACCTAAAAGCGACTATACCTATGTTATATATTTTGTTGAGTTGTGTACTTAAACTATCGCAAATGTTTCCAAAAATTTTCAAACCCAGAGAAATCTGCAATTTTATTTCTGACATGGGACTTTTCGTTTAGTCGTCTGTCAGTGGCTTCATATAACCTTTGACCCCTCTAGTTACTCTAACTTCCGTCAAAACACGGCCACCCAGATGATATGTTCAAGAGTAATTGTAAATCTTGCAATGTCACAGAAAGAGTTATACTCAGTAACTGTAATACTGCATTTTTTTCTGCCACGTGGCATCATTTTGTCATTGATTACATGCCACTTTGCAACACAGTAATACAGCAGAGACCATATTTATTGATACATTTCAATATCGATCGATCCAGCTTAACGTTATTACAATGTGCTGGTTGATAAGTAGCTAATGCTAATGCTTGGTGGGTAACATAAGGTTAAAACATTGTTCAACACGCTCATAAAATTATTTTTTGTATGATTGTTTTGACCACGGTTAACAGCACTGAGCTGACCCACAAATAAGTTCACCAGCAACGTTAGCTGTATAGATAGATTACTAATCTAATACTAATTTAGCCAGCTACCAACCCCCGGTCTGTCTGCCTCACTCCCCTGGCACTAAGAGACTTCTAACAGCCCCGGGACATATAGCGTTAGGTAACGTAAGCCCCCAGCCAGCTAGAAGCCATCCACTGTCATTATGTCTCCGTGAACGTTACCAGTGTTCGTGCCGAAAATCTCCTCCCTTCGGAGATTCTCCATCCTTCACGTTAAGCGGTTTTCACAGTTCATTTTATCCGACTAAAGGTTACGCACCAAAACGACTGGTTAAGATTACAAAAAAGTGAAGGGTGAAGATGTGAAGATAATTCCAGGCAGCTGGGAGATCTTCTGCTGCTGCACAACATCGGCCATCGGATTCCGCCAGCTATCCCCACCCACACCCGTCTCTCAGCATCGTTGAGTAACATTACAACAAACTCCTTTCGCCCCAGTTTAAAACATCCAAATACAAAATCAATACAAATCCAATCAAGAAAACGTAATTATGATGGGGAAATTGCAGCTATTTTATTAGAATGACATGAATAAACATTACTAAACGTAACATGAATAAAACTTGAATGGGTAAAAAACTTGTCTGTGAAATTATGCATTCTTTTCGGCGATGGTGTTTAGCAATGAAAACGGCAACTCCCATAGTTCCACGCAACTTCACAACGTCATCAAAAGTCTGTGTTTACCATCCATTGTTTTGGTTGCGAGACCCCTAGCAGCAGAAAATTACATAGTGTACGTTGAAAGTGTTTTGTCATCAATTATTTTTGCTAATATTTGTCAAACACTGAAGACATTTCTCTGCTCTCTAATCGCAGGACACACAGCCTCTCAATTGAGCGTGTGCATGGGACAACAGACAGACGTTTCTATCATCATGGTCGTATTGTTTTGAAGCAGAGGCTATAGTGGTTGTAAAATGTACACACATAGTAAATCGCAACTTGTTAATCAAACGTATTTTATAAGAATCAAAAGTTAAGACAAGAAAGTAGCCTATAGACTTAAATGAGTAGTAAGCTGTTTGGCCGGAATCCAACGCTTATAGAAAGCTCTGCTTAAATCAATCATGAAACCTAAATAAATCCTTTAATAAAAAGTGCATGTGCACATGAGGAGACAGGCTTATCATTTCTGACAATCACATAGGCTATGAAAGCATATATTATTTATGTTGTAAGGAACTCTGAAAGACAGAAAGTCAATTCTTTATTTAAAAAAAGTTTGGTGCTGTCAATAGCACCCCTACTACCAACGTCTAGGATTGTGGCTGTTCCATATAGTAGTGTGCTCTGTTGCTCATGTAACCACAGTCTATGATGTAATTAAGTAGTAGTGTCAGTCATGCCTGCTGGGTTTTTTGTGTTTAAGTTGATTGAAATGGAAAATGTGTTTCTGTGTGTATCTAGGACTAGATGGAGATAATTGCTAATATACCCACAACCTCGATAAAAAAGAAGGGAAAAATTACCGTGCTAATTTATTTTTTAATAGTTACCCAGTGTATCAAAGTATCTATATTCTCACAGAATAAGGAGAAAAGTGTCACCGGTTTAAAGATGAGTCATTTTGCTAATGCACAAACCATATGGTGTGGGTTGTATGGATTTGAATAACACCTAATCTGGCAGTAGGCTGTCGCAACTCTTCACCAATTCACCCACTTTCCTGTCTTTCCTCTGTGATTCTACTCAAAAGTAACTTGGTGCAGTGCTTATGGCACATGCCCTGCAAACTTTTTTTTTTTTATCTCCATAGCATTTTCAGCATTGCATCCGAATTAAAACACATAAACACTTAAAAATACAGACACCTGAGATGTCTCTTTTGATTCAGTTAAGACTGTGGTTTGTGTGTATGAGTAAAAGATGATGAGTGTAAGTGTTGTCTCTGACAATTACATGATGCAGAAGCAGGCTGAGTCACTACATGTATGAGTGTGTTCACTCTGTGCTCATATGCACTTCATTAGCTCATATAAATTATCCTTTGGGTAAAATATAACAGTATGAGAATGCGTGTGTGTGTGTGGTGGGGGGGGGGAAGAGAGATTAACACCTGTTTTTTAACTATGACAGACTTTGTGGTGGGTGCAAACGTAAAGGAGGGGCAGAATGTATCTCTTTTTATCTATCCATCATCTCTTTTAACCCCCCCTCCATATTTCCTCTCTGACCCCCTCTTCCTCCTCACCATTGGGGCTCCTCTTGTGAAGCTCCTCCTTGCCGTTCTTGCCGCTGCTGCTGGTCACTGTCCTTCGGGCTGAGGAGCTCTTGCTGGTGTTCAGCTTCCCGGAGCCGTTACTTGACACAGAGCCGTCCTCCTCACTTGGCAACCGTATCCATGGCAACAGAGAGAGGCAAGGGAGGAAGGAGAGGGGAGGGCTTGTAAGTCTCAAGCAGTACACAAGCAGTGCATCATCTCATATTGGCACTATCAACTTTAAATCTAATTTGGAAAATAAGATTAATAGAGCATAAAAAACATGTAAAGCTGCTTTACACCCCAAAGAAATGTTGTGTATTGGTCTGTATGTGAGTGTGCATACATGTAATGGACAAAAAAACTAACCAATATTAGAAACTGTAACCCAAAACTATTATTATTCCAAAATATGAAAAACAGCAAGAATATGAAATTCAAAGTAATGTGATTTGCATCCACAATCACAGCTTCAGCATGACTGTATTGTCTGTGTTTCCATTTTTGTTTAGTGATTTTTAGTTTTTCTTTTTGCTTAGGATTTTTTCTTTATGTGTCTCAGATATTCTTTGTGCTTCTGAGCTTGGTCTTTATAGTAATTAAAGTAATTGGACCTAACTAGTGGAACAACTAATAAAACTAAGAAGCCAGCATCACATTAGGGCTGCACAATATATTGTTTCAGCATCAAAATTGCAATGTGCCAACTCAGTCTCATGGCAGTTCGTGAAATCCAATCCCAATCTGCGGGATCCTCTGGAAGCGACATAGTAATTACTGCTCTGTGGATCCGAAAGAAAAAATACATAATATACATAATATTTATGTTTTTGTCACATGTGGAGGATTGAGGATTTATATAATAAAGATAAAAACAATAATAAAATACTGTTTCATGTATTTGTATTATGTACTGTTTGCTCGGTCTGCCAGCCGGCGGGCGGAGGAAATCTGAAAGCCCATTCACGACAGACAGCAGAAAAAGGTTACTTAAAGGTACTTGGCATGGATCAGACAATATTCTCTGTGCTTGCCTGGAGAGACTGGTTTCCATTTCTCTCCACAACCTTCATTGCAGTCACCTGACAAGCAACCTAATATACAATATTTGAGATATTGCCATCCTTTCTGACATCCCAATATTAATATGATCTGTAATATAGCCTGGTATAACACAAATCTCTGCTGTAAATGATAACACACTTTCAACACGGGCCTTCCACCCAAAGGTGTTGTCCAAATGAACGCCAACGTACATATAGGAGCAGACCTGACTGATTGGTTCATCATTTATGACCACTGATACCCATTGACCCATGTCTTGACCATTTCCTCAGTTTTTTAAATGGTTGAATGAGATGGCTGGCATCGCACCACTGCAAAAAGCTCTCTATTTCAGCAAAATATGCAAAATGACTTGTGTCTTTGTGCAGTAGGCTGAGGATAACAGTGTGCCAAAAATGCCAAAACCCATGGTGTATATGTACACATATACCCATACAAAGCTATATACATCTTGCTCTGTCAGCAAAAAACCTCGCCAACAATCTGCTTGTCCTTCTAATTACTTAAAAAGGCTTCCTTAATCTCGTCCCTTTTTACTTATGAAAAAGTACTACAAAATGTAGGATGGCTACTAGCTATAACCCCAGTGATTGATATGAGGATCATCTTCTGAATATAATAATTAATATGTTACCCCAAATTATTTCAAATAAGTAATGTATATAAAAAAAAAACTAATGATGCAGTGTGATGTTAAATCAAAGTTCCACACAAAAACATGCTCATGTTTTTTCCCTTTAGTCTCTTGCTATTAACGTTCATCAACCGCAAAATGTAGCGTTATACAGGGTTTCTGCAGGTTTCACCAAGTCAAATTTAAGACTTTTAAAGACCTTTTTAACAGCATTATGAATGCAATTTAAGACCTATATTACGACATAAAAAAAAGAAATGCAGAGTCACAAAATTAATTCTTTTCTTGCATAAGAAGCAGTAGGCTTCAAATACGTTGTTAGCAAACCGAGTATTGCTAAACTTGCACTTCCCCATAGCTAAAAACTAAAATCCGTTTTATGTCTGTGGTACAATCAGAAGGAGACTCAATAACACAAAAGCTAATTGGCTGCAATATAAGTTGCATGTTGGCCTCATTTGTAGTCTTATTTGGACTAGCAAAAGAAAGAACTATAACTCCATGGAATCAAAATAAAAAACATTGTAAAGTGCTGCGGAGTATTTCAATATGCATGGGAGGAAACTTAAGACCTGTTTAAAATTATTTAAGACCAAAAACACAATACCTGAGCAAATTTAGGACTTTTTCAAAAGATCAAAAAATTTAATTAAGTGACCATTTCACAAACTGCCGTGAGACTGGGTTGAATGCGCGCATGTGCAATAGTCACATGGCAGCACATGGAATGTAAATGCTACAACTTTTTTGCTGCTTGATACTGTTACGTAAAAGCTCAGGAGCGGCTCAAGTCTGGTTAGATGACTTACACAGAAACATACGATGAAATCTCGATCGAGAATTAGGATTGAGCAGTACAATTTAACTACAGCGTAGTGTTGTGTGTGCCATCCCGACTCTAAAATTCCTGTCTTCCTGCAGGAGTATATAAACTCATGCTGGACATACAATATTTAGAGGTAAGGTCCTTCTTCACCCAACTGTGCATGTGTGAAGATGTGCATGTACGTAAGAATTCACGTCTGAGTCAAAGAACATCTTATCCAGTGATTATTTGTGTGCGTTACGTCTGTGTGTATGAATGTTAGGTGTGTGCGTATGAATGTGAGTATGTGTTATGTGTTAACTTCCTCCCCTGACCTTGGTGGCGGGATGGGAGCGCTTGAGGCAGCACTTGTTTTATCATACAGCTGCTACGTCTCCCGTCATCTATGGAGATATAGAGATGAACTACTCTTCTGCCTGAGACAGGTTATGTTGGACACTGACCTGAATGAGACCTAGGAAACCACCATCTCAACTTACACAGCATGAGTTCGTAAGTTGGAAATTCAACCACAGATACAAAAGGAAAACTTGCACGGTTCTCATTTTCCATGACAAATGTTACCAGCCTACCCTTCCCCTTTAAGACAGGTGGTCATGTAGGAATCATGTGTATGTGAAGTCTGGCGTTTGTTATGGGAAGTGAGGCTCTCCCATGTGTTGTAAAGTACTTAAGCGTCAGGACCACAGACACATGAAGCGCATGCTATTCCATGGGTAGTGAAGCTACAGTAGTCTTTTGTGTTCACTGCGAAAAAGAAAAAAAGCACCTGTTTAGTGCAACATCATCACGACGTCTCCTGACCATTCTTCAGAGCAGAGTTGCCAGACTAAAAGCTAGTTAGCAGCTACGAGTTAGGCTAAAGCTAATTGAGTTAGCATAAAAAACAGGGGTCTCTCAACTACGGTTCAGGGCCGCAAAGCTAGAATGTACCACCAATCTACAAGAGAAGTCTGTGTCTGATACAACGTAATTTCACACCGATTTAAGTATTCTTGGATAGACAGAGTTTGTTGCTAGTGTGTAACATACAGGCTCTGCATGCACAGTGAACCACCAATCACGATAAATGGTAATCAATTTATACAACAACCAATGCAGACCCCGCTAGTCGTGAACCACAACCTGAAAATGAGCGAGGAACAGGAGGCGAGCAATATAAGGGAGCCCCCTTATTTCAGGTAAAGCAACATACATGCATAAATAATATCATTGACTGTAGCCTGGATTGATAGTATATTATAGTAGCATGATATGAATACAAAATTGGCATGTGCCTATGTACTATTGTACTTTACTGTACATTGTTGCTCTTTGTCATATTTCGGAATGATAATTTTAGGTTGCAGTTATTCTGAGATCCCACATGTCTTTGTGTTTTTATTAATAAAATGAATCCTGTTACAAAACATGCTTTATGAAAGCATAGAAAATGTAGGGACATACAGAACAAATGTAAAGGACAAGTAGAGCAGCAACAATACTGATTTTGATGGGCAGGATGTTCAGCAGCCAAGGGCCTTGATGGAAAAAGCTCAGTATGCATATATGTCACACACACATACACACACACAGCCTTTGAGGCATGTAAGCCACAGCAGCTACACAACGTAACAGGCCTGTCTACAGGTGGTGTGAGATGCACAAATCAGCGAGACCGGACATTACAGAGCCACAGGCGAGGCGAACACCCTGTCTGTGTGAACACATTCACCATTTACACACATACACACACCCACACACAGACACACACACACACAGAGTGCAGGCTGAGGAACGGTCAATGGCTGGCTGATTCAGTAAAAGTCATTTGGTATTAAGTAAAGAGCCAGAGGGATGGAGGGAGAAATACAGTGTGTGTTCCATGTAAATCTGTGTGGGAAGGCCACAGATAAGAGCAACAGAACCAATAATCCCACCGCTGGAAAGTGATGTTCATCTCTCTGCCTCTCATTTTTAGTCGTGCCTCAAAGGTAAAACTTAATACTTGCAAACAAAACATTTGTGTAGTCGTAAACTATTGGTATTTTGTTTGATATTATATCCTTTTGTTTACAGTTCCCTCTGCTTCTTTTTCAATGATCAGTCTTTTGCTCTATCCATCACGTTTGCAGTTTTGCTCCCAGCTTTCTTGTTTGCGCTTCCAAAGTCTTTGTTTGCAATAGAGCTCAACAGTCCTGCCCACAGCGGGTTCCGGAAGTAAAAATACAATGCAATTTCTCCATTGACAAATTGGAGTATAAGCCATAAAATCGTAACCATCGATGATAGACTTAAAACCAGCATGCCGACATGACTCAGCGATTGTATATGCTCATATAGACGCCATAAATCATGGGGCACTACCCTTGTTTTGAGATAAATGTCTTTTATTCGCGATGTCTTGGATAAGTACTTCATTACCCACAATCCTGAACAATCCCACAATGATGCCTCTAATTGGTGGAACTCATGCTGGTGAGGAGGGGGGGTGTCAGTACCCGATCTGTGCTGCCTGCACGATCCGTCACGAGGACTTACGACACTGCACGAATTGCGATCTGTTCCACGCTTCTGACGTTAGCCTCTGCCGGGAAGCTAACGTTAGTTTAGCTAACAGCTAATTCGGCTAACCGCTAGCTGACAGCTTGATTCAGTCTAAAATAACGTTAACTCAAACTTAACACTGGGTAAAGCCGTCTACAGCTGACGTAACAGCCGTTATATATGTTAACGGTTATTTTCAGGTTTTATTTTGAGGGTCTTTTAAAGTTATTACATGCTGTCTCAGCTAGCGAATTAGCCGCTAGCTAAACTAACGTAGCTTCCTTTATTCAGTGGTGCGCGGTGGTTTATGGGATGAGTAGTTCCTTCGCTCTGAGATGACGATATGTGCACAGTCTTGTACCTTTGACTTTTTTGGAATTTTCTGTTAATTTTTTTACTCGAAATGATACGTTGTATGCTTATGAGTCACATACCACCTGGTTAGCCTAAGGCATGGTCTAAAACTCTTTATATACAGATTTTTCCAGACGTCAATGGGAGAAATTAATGGGAAATGTACTTCCGGAACCCAAGGTCTCTCAGAGGAGGGGCCGAACTGTTGAGCTCTATTCTGGCCCAAACCTCTTGCGTGGGCGTGTCTTACAGGGGTGCGTCCCCATTGGCTAATGAGTTTTTGGAGTATGTCAGTGCAGCTGACGTTAGACTTTGGAAGACACACAAACCACTACACAGCAGATTCCTATAAGATTAAAAGTATTGATCACATATATTGTCTGTGATCTACGTTGCAAGCATGATTACTAGACGTTTGTTATTTCGTTGTGTTAAGTTACTAGCTAACTAGTAAAGCTGTGTAAGTTAGCATTTAACGTTAGCTAACTGCTAACGTTAAATGCTGTTGATGTTTGTTTTTTTTAAAGCCTACACGTTTGTTAATGGCTACTTAAAGGCAAGTTATTTAAATTGTAAATCACCCAAGCTTAGAAGCCGTAGTTATCAATAAGAACTTTGTTACCATTTGATTTGTGTAAGGAACTTTGTGATCATTTTCTATCACAGCACACATCAGGCAGCAGGCAGACCAATCAAGAGGACGTGGTAGCAGTAGAGGGAGAGGACCCTTCGGTCTCTATGTGGAGGAAACACTACGTGTGCTAAGGTTTCCAACAGCCAGGGTACATTGTTTTACTGTACTGTAATATTTTAAAATGCACATAATATATTAAAATATTTTTTACATTCACCCTTGTTCATTATATAATACAGGAAATAAGGTTGAGACTATTATAATGCTTTCTTTTTAGTCCAATATAAAACTTCACATACATAATGGATATTTGAACGTATTTTGCTGGGGCCCCGGTGGTAGAAGAAGCTGGAATTCAGTGTCAGTCATTATTTGCAGTACATCATAGGTCAGGATCAGTTTTTCATCACAAACAATACACAAACATACTGAGTAATGATGAGTTATGTATATATTTCACATATTCAGTTTCACCAAGCTGTATAAGGCAAGCTGTATTTCTCTGCTGATTTGTGTCTGCAACAACACTTCTGAGGGTGGTGCAGGAATATCACACACAACTCTTAGACGCCTGGGATCATCTGGTCTCCTGAGCTCATTGATGGCCCACAGCTCCAGTCTGGATGACAGCCTTTTCTGCAGGACAGCTCTTTGAAGGGCTGGGATGTAGCTGTAGTCCTTCACTTCCTTGACTTCTTATTGTAAAGCTTGAAGTACCTTATTAGATGATAAATAGTGTTTGAATGTAGCTCAATAATAAATAATTTAAATAAAGCCTTTGCACTCTTTTTCTATCTTTCATAATCACTACTGGAACACTTATTTCTGTAATATTATTGATCACACTTTCTAGATTCCTACCTCCGTGTTGACTACATGTGTAAAGTACAATATGGCTTCATGTTGAATTTACTCAAATGATCTATCTGCTTTTCCCTTGAGTAATCTACCAAGGTGGTCCAGGGCAGCCACCAGGACCTGAGCTTCATCAGCCATGCACATGACATCAAACAATAATGATCACTAAGCAAAGTATTTGTCAAGGGCCTGGTGTGTTAGTTAAAGTACATAATTTGGACAGTAGTAACAATATGCATTCATTATAAATTGTTGAAATTTACAGAGTTAAAATATACAAAAATATGTCAGTTATCTGCCATCTTTCAGCAGTGCAATAAAAGAAGAAACAGTGTGTACAGATTGAACATTATCTAATGTATGTGTCAATCTTAGATAGAATACATTATATGCACAGCTTCTATATTGTACAACTTAACTAATAACCTATCTGGATAATAATTTGTTATAATAGACCATATAGCTACGTTACTGACCTACCTGGGACGGCATCGTAGCTCTGCTCGGGTCCTGCAGGTCACACAATGAATCATTGTTCTACAGAGAGAAGACGATAATTAATACAGCTCCAGTGAGTAAGGCCTCACTAAGCCTAAATGATTCCCATGGCAAATTAGCTCAGTAACGTAGCCAAAGTAAACCAAGTTGGCTAGCAATTGTTTTAAATAACGTTAGCAGTTAGATTATGTTAAAGGCTAACTTACACAGCTTTACTAGATAGCTAGTAACTTAACACAATGAAAAAACAAACGTCTAGTAATCATGCTTGCAACGTAGATCACAAACAATATATATGATCAATACTTACACTTTATTAATCTTGTAGGAATCCGCTGTGGAGTGGTTTGTGTGTCCTCCAAAGTCTAACGTTAGCTGCACTGAACTGTCAGTCAAACGTACTCCAAAAACTCATTAGCCAATGGGGATGCACCCCTGTAAGACCTGCCCACGCGAGAGGTTTGGCCAGAATTGCAAACAAAGACTTCGGAAGCGCAAACGAGAAAGCTGGGAGCAAAACTGCAAACGTGATGGAGAGAGCAAAAGACTGATCATTGAGAAAGAAGCAGAGGGAACTGTAAACAAAAGGACATAATATCAAATAAATAAAATACCAATGGTTTACGACTGCACAAATGTTCTGTTTGCAAATTTTAAGTTTTACCTTGAGGTGACACTTTTTTTGCTTGAGTTAGTGATGTTTGTTTGATACTTGAGAAGTTTTGCTTGGAATTAAAGTCACAAAAATAATCCCATACAGATGGAGCTACATAATATTTAAAGTTTTTTTTGGGTGTAACAGAATTCAAGCAATAAATGATAAATAGTGATTTCAGACTCGGACTATGTCTTTGTCATCTCGGCAGGTAGTATATGATTTTTTATTTTTCTATCTGCGTCTTTTCATGTGCATCATATCGTTTTTTTTAGATTGCAGTGTATTAGAAATATACACTGAAGTGACTTCAATATTAAGTTAATCAATATTTTTAGCTATGCAAGCAGCGTGGCTCTACAGATGGCAAGTGGAATGTCTCAATAACTAACAAATATGGGACAGACATTCATGTTCCCAACTTGATGAATTGTAATAATTTTGGTTATGCTTTAACTTTTCCTCAAGCTTAATCGCCAGGTTAAAATTTGTCAAATATTTTGGTTTGTGACCAAACACCTGCAAAACTAAACACATTTTCATCAGCCTTAATTGTGTATAATGCTAATTATCAAATGTTAGCATGATAACATGCTAATGCAATCCAAGATTCTGAAATCTCAGTTTATTCCACATTATATACATACTGAGTATATAGGGGGTAGTTAATTTTAAAGTGCTCATATTATGCTTTTTGGCTTTTTCCCTTTCCTTTATTGTGTTATATATATATATTTTTTTTTTGTGCACAAATTTGTGTGAAAATTAAACCATGTAATCCTGTTCTGATATAACCTCTAAATACAAGTATGAACCTGAAAATGAGCATAATATGAGCACTTTATCCACTCAAGGTTCACTGTACCGTGGACGGCACACTTTGTCGCTGTGGCGTCGCTGTTACCTCCACTCATAAACGTTTTTATAACTTTGAAGCATTAAATCTTCAAAATATACAGCCATGCAACAATTGAAAGCTTAGCCTCTCATGATTCAATTAAGCCCACACACAAAGCATAAGATGATTTATAGCAGTTATACAACTGTTAAAGTAAAAAAAATATATAAAGAAATACAGGCGTACACTGCGCAGCTGGTGTCTAGAGTCAAGAGTGCATCCATAATTTTTTCCTTGTCCCTTTATCCACAGTGGTGATATTTTCCCAAAAACTTTTTTTTCCATAAATCCCCAAGAGTCCGAGGAATATCTAAGCCATTATATCCAAAACGAGCTGTTCCCCTCACAATCTTAAAGATTCTGTCCGAATTTCAATGGAAAATCGCTAAACAGTTTTTCATTTCTAGACTTTGTACGCACATCCCGTCTCATGTGAGACTCCTATACGTTCGATGTGGGTATCAATGTGATCTCTGAGGCCTTAGGAATGCAAAGAGCCATCGCTTAAATCAACCCGTTCAGCCAAACCTGGGACAGCCCTGGGGAAAGCCAATCATGTCTCTGATGCGATGACGAGCCCACGTGTAGTCGATCGACATTTGCTCGTTTTTTAGCCAATAAGCAGACGATTCAATAGACACCAAACTTGACACTGACATTTTAACCCTGTGATGGCTGTAGCTGTCAAAGCAAAAACAGGGCCTCATATAATGCATATCACATCGTGACCAATTTATAATTACTTATATATATATATATATATATATATATATATATATATATATATATATATATATATATGTATGTGTAAATAGTTATTGACATTTTTTTATGTGTGATTGATGTGGGTGTGTTTGTGTATTTGAGAAGTTTAGTATTTTTTACTTTGGCTTTTTTCTTTGCACTTTTCAAATGGACCTAAGAAAAACGTACAGACATATCTGTAGAAAAGAATTCATATAAAATCCATTTTTGTGTCTTTTGGCTTCTGATACATGTGGCTATGCCCTGTGTTGTCTGTATCTCACCAGATGTGTTTACAGCAGTGTATCTTAATCATTTTACAGATGTATGACTTGGACGGAAATAAAAAAAACGTCATTCTAGCCTCTGTAACTCTGTGTCAGTAAGGCCTAGAATCACCCTGACACGTGTAACAAAAAACTTGTGTTACCTTTCCAATGATATCAGGCACACCCCAGACACTGCATGACACATATATACACATACATATATATATATATATATATATATATATATATATATATATATATATATATATATATATATATAGTATGTCAATGAGTATTTCAGGCCAACTGGTAAAAGACTTACAAAAGACTTAAAAGTTTGTACACAAACTTCACTTGCTTATCACGGGAGTACAACCACGCACCTAAAAAGGAAACACACAGGAGTTGTTCAAGATGTACAGAGCATTTTTATTTTTTTCCTCCATGTCACCTCCAGGGCTCCGTAAAGATGCGCCCCACAGAAAAGGAAAAGACAACGCAAGTATATGATTATTAATGAAATGGTGAGCTAGTCTGTACTGTTTATCAACTCTTGAGAAGTACAATGACTGTCTTTTGATGTTAAACAGGCTACTTAGACTTTGGCAGTAATGTTTTAAACCCCACCATGCACGCAAGTGTAAAGCGCGAGCAGCACAGCTGTGTGCCTGGCTGCTTTCAGCTTGATTCATTATTAGGCAGAGCTAAGCGGGGCCAGTGTAAGTTGCTTTATAAAAGTGTATTTCTTTGGTCTTGTAATCTACAGGAAGCAGTATGCCGGTTTCACAACTCGGAGACAAACTGTAGGCGCTATGAACCAGAGCAAGGGTAAGATTTAAAGAATATGCTTTCATTCTGCTGTATAAGGAAATAGATAGGCTACGTTAATAGACCGATCTTAACCGTACATTTTGTTTTCTGAGACTAACCTTGCCTCATACTTGAGGCCATGACTTATATTTGCTCGGAGCAAGTCCAGATTTACATGATGTTGACAATGATGGCATTGTATGTAAGTAACTTTTCCTGTTTTCTCATTCCTTGTTTAATTTTACTGTGACTTATGTTTTTTCTTTTTTTATTCATACCACTCTCATTTAATTGTTTTCCAGCTGCCTGTAATTACGAGACAGTAAGCAGGAGCTTCAGGTAGAAACAACCAGATCTTGCATCGCAGCTGTGAAGAGTTCAGCTCGGATATATTCCAGGCCTATAGGCGGCGCTGTTTCTGCTACAGAAATTCACCAAAACACGGAGAAGAGCATAGTTAACTTCCACTTCCCATCATAACATGACTAGCTAGACTAACGTTCTCTTAATACATCCATGAACTAGCTATAACTTTTACCACTGTTCATTTTTTAAAGGCTGCCGCAAGAAAACGTGTCTTTGTTTACATTGTATAATGTGCTGTTGGATTGCTTTTTATTTTGCAATTCTGTCTGCCATCGGACATGATTGCAGCGCGCTAGCTAGCAGAGCTAACATTGGCGCGCTAACGTTAGCTCTGCTAGGTAACATTGGCAGTCAAACAAACATCAATGAACCAACGTCTTTTTGATAATCTACATATTTTCTTGCAGTAGCTTTTCTACAATAAGCTGTGGTAAAAGTTACTATAATCCGTTAAAGGAGTTGATAAGCAGACAGATTAGCTAGCTAGCTTCCACTTTATAAACAGCTAACCATAGCAGCTAACGTTACATCGCTGCTGAAGATACTTTAGCGATGTTTAACGTTAGCTACATAACGTTAGCAATATATCTTGTGTAGAATCCAGGACCAGCAGAGCAGAGGGAAATGTCAGGGAGCAGAGACAAACTATTTAGCTAGATGAAGTGAGCTGGTTTGACCATTGAGATGGGATATACTCGCTTAGCTTCACCGCAGTGAGTGAAGTCGTGTGTGGCCGTGCACTAGAGGTCGAGGGGTGTGGCGATGACATCATCGATATGGACGTATTCGTATTCGCCATCCAAACGAACCCAAAAGAGAGCAGTTTTCGAATTTTTTCACCCTGAGACCAGGTTTCAAAAAAAGTGCGTTTTCAGGCAGTACGTTTACAGAATTCGTTTGGACGGTCAGCCCAAACGATGCAAAACATGTGCGTTTGCATCAAAAAGCGGCTCCGTGTGGATGGCCCCTAAGTGAGGAAATTCTCTAGAAATTCGCGGTGTCGCTGCTATTCATATGCTAATTAGGCCAGACACTCTGGCCAGGAGAGGTTTCACTGCTATTCATATGCTTATTAGAGCCATTAGCACCTCCGCAGGAGCTCTCCACATACGTCATGGTTCTTTTCCGACAATGTGTGTGGCTATTTACGGCCATTTATGGGGACAAAATCCCACTTTTCATGCAATGACAGCGTCAAAGTATATGGGAGCTGTACTACTTTTAATTTGGGTATGACGTTGAGACCAAAAAGCATGGAATTTCAGCCGTTTAACAGGTTTTAATGAGGGAGTGATTTCAGACACAGCTTTAGGCTGAATCCCATTTCTCTATTACCCCTACCCCTTAGCCCTTGGCCCTAGCCCTTGGCCCTAGAAAAACGAGGGGTAAGGGGTAGGGGTGAAAGCATACCCCTATGAAATGGGACGCCACTTGGTTACATCATCATACATACTTAAGTCTGTTTGCAATACATATTTGTATACACACTGCATGGTGTGTCGTATATCTGTTTCAGTTATCACTGTTTTGAATGTCATTGATGTTCAGAAACACTTTGTTAACAAAAAGCTGTCTTTATTGCCCAATAAAGTAAACACTACAGGCAAAAACATTATATAAAAATATGTTATATTACAGAACCATTATCAACGATTTAACTTACATGTCACACACATATAAAGAAGGCACTCAAATGTATAAAACTCAAAAAAGACACACAAGACCACAAACAAACAAAAAACTTCAACTATTCTGAAATTCCAGACCCCAGTCTGATGCCTGTTGGCCAGTAACCTTTCCCCTTATACCCCATTTCCTTCATTAGTGTCCTGTATCATGACCAACAACAATGTACAGGAATGAATTACACATGTTTACAATAATACAGTACCAACACAATAATGAATGGCTACAACACAAACGCAGAAACTTCTGCTCGTTTTCAGAAAGTGGATAAGCTGCTGGGTTTCCTCCGGCATCCCTGTGTGATACAGAACGGTAGTGTTATACACTGATATCAACAGTTAACACAGTAGACATGCATGGAGTCAATTCAAGGCAGAGAAATGCGGGACTGTTGTGCAAATAAGCAATGTGGCTAACGTTAACGTTAACTTTAGCATTAGCATAGCAAGCTAGCGATTTAAAAAAACGTTTCAATTACAAATATGGTTGCAAATATATATGTACAGGACTGTTCAGAGCACAAAACAATACCGTCGTAATTTTTAAATCAATTCTTTAAGCCGAAAATACTTACATTTATGGATCTCTCTGGTCGACGGGGCAGCCATGTTCCTTGTTGCGCAATGAATCTGGATAGCCCTTGCTGTTCAAGTAAGCTCGCGTCCTTACTTGGCGTCAAGGGGTATATAGCCCTTCCCCTTAGCCCTACCCCTCTACCAAAATGAGTATTGGGACAGCACTTACTCTCTCGGGAGTGCGCAAACCAAGGGCTAGGGGTAAGGGGTAGGGGTAAGATAGAGAAATGAGACGCAGGCTTAGTTGTGTTTTCTTGTCCAACTCATCTGTCTTTGCTGCCATGGGCAGTTTTCTTATCTATTTTCTCCGGATTTAGCACGCCAAGCCTGTTTGTGCCCGTGCATGTGAAGAGAGAAAACACCCCAGAAGTCTTGTTCAGTTACCGCTATAAAGTCCAAGGATAATTGCATCCTTTGTTGTTTTTTTGGTGTGAAATTTCCCCTCTCATCCCATTGCACTCCATTCAAACTGGTTAGAGGATGAGATACTGCCTCATTTCCTAATTAGTGTATACCCAGATGGTAGAATAACCTACGATACTTTCATTGAAAAATGGCTTCCCATAAGATGTGTGCATACTGGTAGGGTGAGCTGTGTGCCCTTTTATTAGTTTTTAGTACTTCCTTCTTTTTTGTTTTGGCTGGATAGTAGTGGGTGGGGTTTATCAATTAGCCGCAGGTGCTCAGAGTTAATAAGGAGATGAGAGTCTCAGAGCGAAGAGAGGCGAAATTATGGAGGTGGCGTGTAGCTATCGACACTGAAGAGATGGTTGCCTTTGAAGCACCTTTGCCTGTTGCCTGGAAGCCCGAAGCCTTTTATGGCCAGCTTTGTTGTCTTTATGACCAACCACTAATAACAAAATCTTGAACTAGACACAAGCAACAGCCAAAGACGCGGCTGGTCGCTTGTGTGGAGCTGCAGACGGAGATAGCTGAGCAGGGGCGGGGCTAGAACGGGGGCACGGGGTGGCACACTCCCCTGGTGCCCCCCAGCCATTGGACAATTGTGATTTCCATTGGATCAGAGTCCTGTCACTTGGCTACCTGTTTCCCCAGCCCATGTCGCATTAATGTTTCCATGATAACTATCCAAAATTCTGATACCATGGAACTAGCACTGGAATTGTTTTTAAAAAAAGTTCTAAAAGCCTATAGTAAATGTGTATTGTATTCAGATATACAATTTGTTTAAAATGAAAACAAGTGAAATTAAAGCTGCAAGCAGCGTTGGACGGGCCCTCACACCTCCTTGCGCGTCAGGGTTACTGGCGGATGCAGCTCCATGTGCCCGTGTATTTGCGCGACAGTTGGAAATCGCAAACCATCACCAATGAAAAAGGAACTCTCTGCTGAATTCAATGATACCTCACACAATAGTTTACGTCAAACAGGTCACAAGTTATGAATGGGGGCGTGGCTTAAGCATAGGGGGCGGGCAAAACCATGACCAATGACAAAGGAACTCTCTGCTGAGTTCAATGATACCTCACACAAGACCTTAAACGGTTCAAAAGGCATAAAAGGGGGGTGTCTGACTACATGGGCATGGTTAAAGTATAGGGGGGCGGGTCAGTATCACATGTGGACCACACATAAGTTTCATGTAAATCGAATGATGTTTGTCATATAAGACTGATTTCCTGTTGCCACCAGGGGGCGCTATGACCAAAAGTAAATTTTTGCCAATAAATGTCCTCAGGCATAGACCCTGTCAATCGTGAGAAATTTCGGCCAAATTGGAAAATGTACAATCGAGTTACAACCACTTCTTCGTTCATCGATAAATGCTCAAAATGGCCGCCATGCCACGTCCACACCGTTGGACGAAAACTCAAGCTTTTTTATAAGTTTTCATTGCAATGGTCTTGAGATGGCACAAAACGAATTTGAAGTTGATCGGATGAAATCTCTAGGAGAAGATCTTTAATGTATAGCACCTTGACTTTTAGGCCTACTTCCTGTTGCCACTAGGGGGCGCTATAACTTTGAGTCAATATCAGCCTGTAGCTATCCTCAGGGTTAGACGCTTATTAATCCTGAAAAGTTTTGAGCCAATTGGTCAATGTACTTTCAAGTTACACCCACTCCCTGTTTCGATGGCCCCCTACAGGAAGTTGGTCCTCTATAACTTGTGCATTCTTTGCACTATTACAATTTTTTAACGTCTTAAGATGGCACAGACCAAATTTGAAGTCAATCGGATGAAATCTCTAGGAGGAGTTCATTAAAGTACGACGTGGAAATGGCCAAAATCGCACTAATTTCAAACATTCAATTGAAAATGGCGGACTTCCTGTTGCGTTAAGGGTAGGGCTTCAATGAGCTTTTTTGTACGTCTTGACATGCTACATATGTGTACCACGTTGCGTTAGTCTACGTTAAACGTAATGCAGGGGCTCAATTTGTTAAATTTTGTAGGGGCCGCTAGCGAGCCACTTTTGCCTATTCCCAAAACCCTTAAAATACGTAAATATTCAGCAGGCTTGATGCGACCACCAATTTTAGTGAGTTTTTGAGTATGTTAAGACCCTCAAAAAGGCGATTCATTTGCCGGGAAAAAAAGAAAGAAGGAAGAATTCCTTCAGTTTCAATAGGGCCTTCGCTGCTATGGGCGCTCTGGCTCTAATTAATAATTAATGTGATATTTAATGTAATGTGATATTTTATGATGTTTTATTTAGCAGAATTACATTATATTGTTCTATCCTATCCAATATTTCCTATATTTCTATGCAGATCTTCTATGCTGTATTCTGATAAAATGCCTCCCCCCTGACTGATTATTGGTCCCCTCCTGTGCCACCCCACTTAAAAAAATCCTGGAATCGCCCCTGTAGCTGAGGTCGCAGTTCCAGGTAAGCCCCACTCAACCCACTGCCAGCCAGCCTTTCCTTTACTAGCACACCTTATGTTAGGAAATGAACTGTTGCCTATACATCTTACGAGTCGTTTGGAGTCATTCTCATAACAATATATACAGGTTGGTAAAGCTGATTATTGCACTATGCCAGCCCTTCCAGCATTTTTCTCTGTCATCATTGTTACACTGAATGGCTCCCTCTGGCATGGCTATAGCCATGGTTATAAATATAAATGTGTTTATCGTCCTCGAGAAGCAAAGCACAACTAATCCCACCTCTATTCATTTCCGTTTAGTGGTGTGTAAATATGTGGCACTGTTTTGTGTGTGTGTTTCAGAATTTGCATTTCTGTGAGAGGAGGCATGATGCATCTTATTTTGGCTCGAAACTTGCCAAAGGAAAGATGTCACCATTGAATGTGTGTGTGGGTGAAGCTTCTAGTAGAAAATGTCTAGAAATGTAAGTTTTAAAAAATAGTTTTCATCATTTTTTATCAAATATGTTTTTTTATTTCATGCATAGCATAGATTATAACTCATAAACCTAGTTAAATCTATTGGGAATAAGACAGCTTTGCACATTTTGGTAAATACACTTAAAACTGTGATTAGGAAGGATGGGTAAAAACCATATTCGTCTCGCATGCATAAAAAAATAGAACACAGTAACAAAGATTAGTGCAGAAAACCTTGAGTAGTTAAAAAAGACAGCTAAAACTATATGGAAAAAGCTGTATCGCTGTATTAAATGCCATGTTGAGACAAGTAGCATAAAACAAGAAGATTATCAGCATCAAATGCGCCCTAAATGTCACAATATCCATCTTCCATCTTTGTAATGTTATCTCAGACATAAAGTGTCCAGTAAACCAGTGTAATTCACTTTAGGTTCTCAGTGCCTCTGAGGACAAATCTGTTCAGCTGATAGTTTAGGTCAGTACTAAGATTTGATGACTTTTTTTAGATAAAATAAGAATAGAGGTTCAAAGCTTGTAAATGATCGGTGGGTCTCGTCCCAGAACATGCTTCCAAAAAGAATATGAAAACACAGACCTCTAAAACAACTCCAATATCCTTCACTCAACTTTTGAAATAATATTCTGTGTGACATTTTCTTACAGTAAAAGTAAGGTACCAACACTTCAACTGCTGAATCACGTTTGCTTCTCTAATGACTCATTATTATTATGTGTCAGGGGGACTTCTGACTGTTTCTTCTAAAGACAATTTATTTTGCATACATTTTCTTGTAGATAAATATCTGCACACTACATAATAGATTTGTATGTCTTTTTTCCTGAGTCAATCAGGTGTGCAGAATGTTGCAGCAAGAATAAAACCATCTAATTCAATGTCATCTGCATATTTAAATGTCTGCGGGTGCGAGCAGAGGCTTGACATTCAGTATTTTGCAGGGAGTATAAAATCCAATGCTGATAATTCTTGGTAATGAAAGGACAGGTTCATTTTTACTGAAAATGAGGAGAAAATCATTCATCCACAAATGTTATTTAACCACAGAATCACCTGGGCTTAATTAGGTGAATCTGGGTTCGTAATTTCCTGAATAAACGACAAAACCCCTCTTGAAACAGCTATCCAATGGGTGTATCTGTATCTGTATTCAGATTTGCTAAGGAAGTGGTTGAGAAAGCTCTATGAAATCATCTGGACTGCCTTATTTCATGCTATTTATACTCCTCTTACCGTATATGTACTATAGGAGTGTAGACGCTCACAAAATATACAAAATAACATATATAACATGGTATTTTAACTAAAATAAAGTGTACTTGTCTTTTTATACTATGTTTTGCATCTTTTGTCTTATTTTGTAATCAAATTGTATTATTATTATTTTTAAATAAAAGCTGTGTACTGTAACTACAGTAGTAATGGTAGAAATATTGTAAATTTAAAAAAGGAAAATTAAAGTCAGATTTGCACTGGTTCATTTTATCAATGAAAAAAGAGAAAGCTATTTACTCAAATATGAAAGTCTCTCTTGCCGATTTGCATGCACTTCTGTCAATTTTCCCTCAACTGTTATGTTGCGAATGTTGCCTGGGTTAAACTTAAAAATATACATATATGTAAAAATAACACCTGTGCAACACAAGGGAAAAGGTTACTGATGATTCATGTTTAGATTGAATGTCTAAACATGAATTTGAGAATTTTGGCAAATCTTAATCATGGAAAGTCGTGCTGCTTTTTCTACTAACAGTTCTTGTTCACACTGTACAGACACAACTATGAATCTGACGACTGAGTGAAGAACTGAAGTTTTAAGGAGGACATTTTTTACATGAACTTTTATTTTTAATATTTATGGGTGTTTGTTTATTTGACACCACTGTAAATGTATTAGTTTTTTTTGGCTGTAGCAAATTGTGTATGTCTGTAAGTTTCAATTTTACTGAGCTATGACTCTAAGAGGAAGTGGGATGACGTTTGTGCCAAATTTTCTCAACTGGGTGACAGAAGAAAAAAAGATAATTACAGCAAACATTCTGATGCTGTTCCGATTATTAATATCTAAATAATAATCATATTTCATTTTCTATTATACATGATACGATACATATTGTTGACCATTACAAATAGTCGATTTATTTTTTTGCATGTGATAAAATACAACAATTAAATAATAACAAATACGACACAAAATATTGCTGAACTTAAATGAACATTTACACTGTGATTGTCTGCATGGTCTCTGTTTTAGTCTGTAGTTGTAGTCTTTAGTTGTAGGCTATAACTTGCAACATAGTTTTGAAAATGCGACAAATGTAATTTTCAAAACATTACATTGTCGTGCTTAAAGGCTTCACAATTGCACTTGCTTAACGTCCCACAGCCATCCCAAATTACATAATTTATAAATGTTTCTCTCATTTGGAGTATAGGAGTGGGGGCTGGGGACACCCATACAATAGTTTTTTAGCCCTGAAAGCTAGTTCAGCTGGTTGAAGGCTTGCTGTCGTGATGCTGACGTCTGCCCGTAGAATGCCAAAATTGACACAAGGGGGAGCACTAACTTTGTTCTAGGCAGCCACACTGACAAAGTTGCCTTTAGATGTGTCGGCAGACATTTTTTGTTAATCGGCCCCGCGAGTGCAGGCATCAGCTGATGCTGGTTATCTCAAAATGGCATTAATCACATTAGTCACCATAACCCTCTGGGGTCTAAGCCATTTTTTTTCCAATATTTGGGTCACCTGGTTTCCTTGTGTAATAATGATTGTATAACGTCAACCCTGTTGTATGCACAATAAAGTTATGGACAAAACGTTTTTTTCAGAACAATCTGGGCTATCGAACAACTAAACGGAAATCAAATCTTACAGAAATGTCTTGAATTCATGTAGAGAATAATAATGAATGAGACTCTTGGAATTTGGGGATTGTTTTCCAACAAAAAATTTAACTGTAACTAACACAAATAAAAATCTATTTAGTTTTTTACCCAATAAGTCCATACGGTTTTATCCAAAAAGTTAGTTTTGCCATCTCCAATGTATTTCCTGCCTGCTATGAGACATCAGGAGGCCAAATCACAATAATTTACACATCCAGGGCTGCCTGAATGACCCGAGGCACTGCTCTAAGAATCTATGCAATATTAATGACAGCCTCTGATGGTTGACACACTCACCTGACAACATTCTGGGAGTCAATATGGCTGAAATAACTGTTCTGTTGTGACTTTACTGTTCTGGACTTATTGTGCAAAGTCTCAGAAAAGACACTGGATTACAAGGACGCTAGCTTGAAGCAATGTGAGAAATTGAGCATTACATAACAATAATAATTGATTTATGGATTCATCTGTTATAGATTTATTGTACAAAGACACTGTAGTTTTCGGCTGGATTAAAAAGGTTCTGGAAGGCCTTCAATCACATTGAAGTCCTCATTGAAACTGTGCATTTTTCTGCTTCTAAACAGAAAAAAGTTAGTCTCTACACTGTATTGATCTTGAGATATTGAAAATGACATCAAACCGGATGTGTCGATGTCGACGTCACATTTTATGTGGATATAAATGGATACTAACAGTTGCTAGACAGTGCAATATTTATTAATAGAGGAAAATGTGAGACACTTCAGTGTCCAGTGGCGAGCCTGTGTTCACATGAGATTATATAGCTAGCTCCATCAGGTCTAGCAGATCTGTCATGAGGCCTGATTCATTTAAACTGGTAGTGGGAATCATCTTGAGTAACGTGGGCATAGGAAGCATTGAAAATGTGGGTGGGACAATCTAACGGGAGTCTGGGTGTCCTCCCCCAGCGGCAACCTCTGGTGCTGAAAAATGAAGCTGATGATAACTTACCCATTTAAAATGTACTCTGACTTAAAGTTATGCATATTTAAGGGTGTTCCGCATAATTTAGCATTTTTTTGCAGAACATCCGTGGCTAAAGCATAGGGGGCGGGTCAAACCACTACCAATCAAAAAGGAACTCTTTGCTGAGTTCAATGATACCTCACACAAGACTCTACCTTAAACGGTTGAAAAGCCATAAAAGGGGGGCGTGGCCTGAGTACATGGGCGTGGTTAAAGTATAGGGGCTGGCTCAGTATCACAAGTAGACCACACATTCTAAGTTTCATGTAAATTGGATGATGTTTGTCATGTAAGGATGATTTCCTGTTGCCAGTGGAGGGGCGCTATGACCAAAAGTCAATATTGGCCTGTATATGTCCTCAGGCCTGGACTCTTGTTGATTGTGCGAAATTTCTAACAGATATGACAATGTACACTGTAGTTACAGCCACTTTCTCGTTCATCCCTAAACACTTAAAATGGTCGGCACGCCACGCCCACACCGTTGGATGAAAAGTTTTACTTTTAATAACTTTTCATCTTTAAGGTGTTGAGATGGTACAGACCAAATTTGAAGTCCATCGGATGAAATCTCTAGGAGGAGTTAAAGTATAGCACCTTGAGTTTTAGGCCTACTTCCTGTTGCCACTATGGGGCGTTATGACTTTGAGCCAATATCAGGGTGGGAATCCTGAAAAGTTTCGAGCCAATTGGACAATGTACACTCAAGTTACACCCACTTCCTGTTTCGATGGCGAAACACACAAAATGGCCGCCCCGCCATGGCCATGCCCTACGACGAAAAGTTTTATTTTTTATTTTATTTGCCCCATGCTGAGTAATAACCCCCTCAAGAACCTGCTGGGAGGTTCTTACATTTGTTGATCATTTCTGTCTATTTGTATCTAAAATCTCTGGTGTCAAACCTGCAGTAAAAATCTGTTCTACAGTCATTTACATATTTGACCTGTTATAATTCACAGCCTCTTATTGCTTAAATGGAACCTTTCCAGCCAACCAGGACACACCACACACCCTTAGTTCTAAAAACCTAGTCATTTGCTTAATCCAAATTTGCATCTACATACATGCATTTTGTCTTCTTACTGTTTCCAAACAGTACAAGCTTCTTGGACTTATCTTTAGATTATGTCAATCTGTCTGAGTCTGCGCTGCTTACTGTTGGCTTTTCTTTGTCTTAACACTGAGATGCACAAACAAACACTGATGTCTAGTTCTGCTGAAAAGCTCAGGATTGGGTTCACTGACTGATACAGCTTCTCAAAAACGTTGTGGTTCCTCTTTACAAGGTATTTTATCCCTGTATCTGTGCAGAACCACATTGCGAAATGAATGATTTGAATAAGCAGGCTTTGCCAACATCTACATTTGTTATGAATTATGATGTCAGCAGTGTGATTGAAGTGACCTCTTCCCCCAGACTCTGAATGGCATCTATTACAGTTGTGTTTTAATGATGGTTTGTTCAAACACCAAACAGTAACAGCAAAGCGACATTTTCTCCCGCCAACTGTTAGTTGTTCTGTAACTTAAAAATGTTACAGAACAAATAGTTTAGGCGCTTGAGTTTGTCTTTAAATATGCATTTGGTGTTCTGTAATGTTTCCAAACCTAATTATTGCAAACAATATTTGGATATGGAGGCCCTGAGAGCTCAACATACTGCAAACTAAGAAAACATGCAAATAGACGCAACACAAGCAAATAAAACAAACGTGTTCACCAATTTGACCACACATGCCCAGCATTTAGAAAACATCTTTACCAACTTGACGACAAACGAAAACATAAATTTGACGACACGTGCAGCATTTAGAAAAGCGCTGCAAGAAGCTCACAACACAATAGAAACCGGTAACAGTGCAGAGGTTGATTTAGGCCTTTATTTTTACACGACAGCTGAAGACATGCAGCCGCTCCGTCGAGGAGTAAACTTCTATATTGGGCGTGCACTCTACCAGGTGAGCTACCCAGGCGCCCATATTTGGGTGGGCTATAGCCTGTAGTTTATGTGCCGTTGGATCACACTTTATCCTGTCAACCCCGCAACCTTGGTTTTGTTCGGGGGTTTTTTTGCATACAGTGTATGATTAGCCATAACAGTTTAGGGGTGAAATATCTCAAATGTGTAATGAAAAGATTATTGCTGCTTCAAGTTTGTCTCTTTTTATGCCCCCCAAAGCAAACAGCCAATGACTGTCTTACCCTCCTTTGTGTATGTCAGCAGATGGAGGCCTCTTGCTGGCTGTCCCATCCTGGTGGACCTTCTTATCCAATGACAGTGACAGTGGAGCATCTCGTACAGGCAGCCCCAGCACCAGTGTCTCCTTGGTAATGGAGATAGCCTTATCACCCGTTCGACCCATGTGCTTCTTGGCGTAGTCAAAGCCCTGGACAGGCTGGCAAGGAAAAGGAAAACACACACCAGAAGTCAGAAAACCGTTTATTTTAACAAGATCAAAGCTACTGCAGCTTGTAGATCAATCCATTCAGGAACTGAATGCTGGAGCTGACATTTTCAAACCGATTGGCCAAGAAGATTAATTGCTGAATAACTCAGAAAGGTGTTCTTGTGCTTATAAAATGGGATTTTGTTATCAGTTTGCCTGTTGGATTGATGGACCAAAAGCATCAAACCAATCAGCGTTTTTTTTAAGAAAAAAAACACACATGTAAAGACAACAAAAGGCAACAACATTCTGTAGGATTCCACAGTACAGTTTTTAAGCTTTACTATGTCATACAAGCTGATAAGTGCTATGTAATTTACGAGCCACAATAACAAGCAATGAGTGTTAAAGCAGGCACAAAAAAAAGCATTTACACCATGATGTATGTTTCAAAGCAAAGCAAAGTGTAGCAAACTGTAGCTGAAGATAGTCTCAAAAAAGGTATGGTCACAAGATAAATTCAACAATCAAAGCACACAACAGATTCACATAGTGTGAATGTTATTTGCCAAGACATTTTGAGAAAATGCTACATTACAATTTCTCCTGAACATCTTTATGTTTGTAGAAATTCAATTCAAGAGTTGAAGCTCAAGAAATGTGTCCCACTTCCCTAAAATAAGACCCTGTAGACTCAGTTTTTGCAGCTGTTAGTGTGACCGTTTGCCTATGATAGAACAAGGACGTTAGCCTACTACTTTATGCAAATACTGTTTACGAAGAAATTATTTGATTATAATGATTGCTGTATAAAAACAAGTTCTCTATTGTAACAGAATTATGTCTGGTTATTGCAGAGATGGGGGCTCCATCAAAAATGAATTTAAAGTAACTATATGTAAATGTTTCTGAAACTGTAATTTTTCATCTGATGATCATAAATGACCTGTGACAGTAAACGAGAGTAACAGTGAAAAGAACGCTGCACCTCCAGTCACCAGTCTGTCAAGCTCCTGAAGTTCGCGGATGACACTCATTGGACTCATCTCTGGTGGGGATGAGTCCGCCTACAGGTGGGAGATTGACCACCTGGTGACCTGGTGCAGTCAGAACAACCTGGAGCTAAACGATCTGAAGACAGTGTAGATGGTTGTGGACTTTAGGAAAGACGCAGCCCCACCCTCCCCCATCATCCTGGGTGACTCCACAGTCAACATTGTTGAGTCCTTCTGCTCCCTGGGCTCCATCATATCCCAGGACCTAAAGTGGGAGCTGAACATCAACTCTGTCATCAAAAAAGCCCAGCAGAAAATGTAATTCCTGCGGCAGCTAAAGAAGTTCAACCTGTCAAAGACAATGATGGGGCACTTCTACACTGCCATCATTGAGTCCATCCTCACCTGCTCCATCACCATCTGGTACGCTGCTGCCACTGCTAAGGACAAGGACAAGGGCAGAGTGCAATGCATCATCCGCTCTGCTGAGAAGGTGAAAGGCTGCAATCTGCTGTCTCTCCAGGACCTGTACACCTCCAGGACACTGAGGCGGGCAGGAAAGATTGTAGCCGATCCCTCTCACCCCGGACACAGTTTGAACCCCTCCCCTCTTGCAGGAGGCTACAGCCCATCAGGACCAAAACCTCACGCCCCTCTGCAGTCAGCCTTACCAACAAGGCCCTGGTCCCCCACTGTCACTGTCACTCAACCCCCCTCCCCCTCCACCCCTAGTCACTACACTAAGCATTAACCTTCATCCTACTATACTATACATGACCTTGCACATATTATATTTGCACATTCTGCACTCAAGCCATTCAGCCTCTTTTTCCTTATGCAACAATTATTTTCCATGCATATATTTGTTTCTGTATTTACTGTTTATTTCATATTAATGTTTAATATGTTCGTTTGGTTGTTCATGTATGCACCATTCACCCAGGAAAATTCCACATAAGTGTAACTTTTTCTGGCAATAAACCCTACAGACTAAAGAAAAAAATTTGTTTGGTACAGATCCTCGCAAAAATCGCACCATAATCATTTTAGTTTTAATATTTTTTAATGGAAATCAGAATGATACAAAAATCGTGAACCTTATCGCAATCACAATATCAGTAAAAAATGATCGCAATTATATATTTTCCTCATATCGTGCAGCCCTAGCTTTATCCCTCCCTTAAGTCTCAAAATGATTGACAGAATCACACATTCTGATGGGTCACAGATTTCAGGGTAACACTGGAAAAGCCTGTGTTAGTAAGTATCCAGCCAGGTAAAA